>NW_024070197.1:308025-399066 GCF_014754425.2 Oryx dammah | reverse complement strand
CCGCCCCTCACTGGGCCTGGCCCCGCCCCTCACTGGGCCTGGCTCCGCCCCTCACTGGGCCTGGCTCCGCCCCTCACTGGGCCTGGCTCCGCCCCTCACTGGGCCTGGCTGCGGTCCTCAGGGAGGCCTGGCTCCACTAGGCAGTCAGGTGTGCCTCCCTTTCTCACTGAGGCCCGGCTCCCTCCTCAGTGAGTGCGGACAAGCTCTGCTCCACACTGAGGCCTGGTTAAGGTCCCTACAGAGGCCAGGCTCTCTTCTCACTGCAGTTCAGCTCTGCTCCTCCTTGAGGCATGACTTTGCTTCTCTGAGGCCTGGCTCTGCTCTCCACTGAGAACCAGCTCTGGTCCCCACTGAGGCCTGTCTCCTGTCCTCACTGGGTCCCGGGCCCTCTCATCACTGAGGTTCCGCTCCGGTCCTGTGCTGCGCTCTGGGGCCCGGGTAGGGTCCGGCCAGCCTCCGCTCCTCCGTGAGGTTCAGCTCCAGTCCTCAGTGAGACCCAGCCCCTCCTGCATTGAGGCCTGGCTCTGCTCAGCACTGCCGCAAGCTCTGCCCTGCAATGGGGCCTGGCTACGGTTCTCGGTGAGGCCACAGTATCGTCCTCAGTGAAGCACGGCTCCAGTCCACGCTCAGGTATGCCTGCAGTCCTTAGTGAGTCCCGGCTCTGGTCCGCACAGAGGTTCGGCTTGCTTCTAACAGGTTTGGTTCACCTCCGTGAGGCCTGACTTTGCTGCTCTGAGGCCAGGCTCCCCTCCTCACTTGGGGCCAGCTCCACTCCTCAGGAAGGCCTGGCTCGGCTCCACACAGGGGCCTGGCTCCAGTCCTGAGTCCCTGCTCTGCACCTCACTGCGATTCAGCTCCAGCACGGAGTCCTGTTCTGGGCCTCACTGTGGTTCAGCTACCCTCCTCACTGAAGCCCAGCTTTCCTTCACTGAGAGTGAAGGTTCACCTCCACTCTTCACTGAGGCCCAGCTCTGGTCCTCCTTGAGGACAGAATTTGCTTCTCTGAGGCAAGACTCCATTCTGCACTGGCTACACTCCACATAGAGACTGGGCTCCAGTCCTCTCTGGGGTCTGGCTCTGTTCCTCAGTGAGACCCAGCTTCTCTCTGACTAAGGACTGGCTCCACCCCCACTGGGGCCTAGCTGGGGTTCTCACTGAGCCCAGATTGCTTCTCACCGAGGTTCTGCTCTCCCTCTCCCCGAGGACTGACTTGACTACTCTGAGTCCCAGCTCTGGACCTCACTGAGGCCAGGCTCCACTCCACGCTGCTGCATGGCTACAGCCTCGTTGAGCTCCGGCTCGCTTCTCACTGAGCTTCCATTCTCTTCCTGAGGCCTGACTTTGCTACTCTGAGTCCTGACGAGCACGGAGAAAAAGAGAGTGAGCCAGACAGTCAGGCAGAGAAATATTTATTATAGGAAGAAAGAAAGTGGTTTTAGAGAGAAACCAGCGCTCTCTTTTTACAGCCCTTCTTACACCATATCGGTGGGAAATTGTGCCCCAGAGGGAGGGGGTCTCAGGTTATCCTGAGCCCACAGCTGGGGTCTTATGGTCACGTAGTTGAAGGGGTCTCACGGTTGGGTGGTCATGTAGTCTTGAGAAACTGGCACCAGCAGGGAAAACAGGGTATCGCCTTAAGGAAAAAACAGGGTATCGCCTTAAGGAAAAACAGGATGCCCTCAGGGCCATGTGGCCACCGTGACTTCATCCCTTGTTTGTCAGGGATGAAGGGATGTCACAATGGGCCATATTTTAACTATAGCTATGAGCCCCTTGAGAGCCCTAACACCGGCTCTGATCCTCAACAAGGCCCAGCTCCGCTCCTCACTGAGGCCTGGCTCGCTTCTCACTGTGGTTCAGCTCTGGTCCTCCCTGAGACCTGACTTTGCTTCTCTGAGGCAAGTCTCCATTCTGCACTGAGGCCTGGCTCCACTCCACACAGAGGATGGTCCTCAGTGAGACCCGGCTCCTCTGCCCTGCACTGGGGCCCGGCTATGGTCCTCAGTGAAGCCCAGCTCCACTCTTCACTGAGGTTTGGCTCCAGTCCCCAGGGAGGCCAGGCTTTGGTCCACACAGAGCCTGGCTCACTTCTCACTGAGGTTCTGTTCTCCTCCTCCCTGAGGCCTGAATTGGCTTCCCTGAGGCCTGGCTCCTCTAGGGACTGAGAACCGGCTCCGCTCTCCACTGAGGCTCCTATCCACTCCTCACTGGGACCCCACCTCCCTCAGCACTGAGGCCCGGGCCTCACAGAGGCCAGGCTCGCTTCTCACTACCTTTCAACTCTGCTTCTCCCCGAGGCCTGACTGCTTCACCGAGTCCCGGCTCCGCTACTCAGGGAGGTTTGGCTCGTGGGCCTGAGGCCCAAGTCACACGTTATGGAGGCTCAGCTCTGCTTCTCCCTGAGGCCTGACTTTGGCTCTCTTCAGCCTGGCTCCTCTCCACAATGAGGCCCGGCTCTGCTCCTCACCGAGGCCCAGTCTGGTCCTGAAGGAGGCCGACTCTGGTCCTAAGGCTCGGCTCTGGCCTTCACTGAGTCCTCGCTCTGCTCCTCGCTTAGGCCAAACTTTGCTTCTCTGAGGCCTGGCTTGCTTCTCACTGAGGTTCAGCTCTGCCCCTCTGAGTCCAGACTTTGCTACTCTGAGGCCCTGCTCTGCCCCGCTCCACACTGAGGCCTGGCTCACTTCTCACTGAGGTTCCGCTCTCCTCCTTGACGCCTGACTCTGATTCTCTGAAGCAAGTCTCCGCTCCTCACAGAGGCTCGGCTGTTCCTCTCTGAGGCCCTGCTCCACTCATCGGTATGGCCGGGCTCTGCTCCTCACTGAGGTTTGGCTCTGTTCCTCACTGATTCCCAGCTCTGGTCCTCATTCTGACCTGATTATGCTCGTCTCTCAGACCTGACTATAACAGGAGTCTCCATCAATATGGAACTTAAAACCACAACCTTCACATACTTTAAAATTGTTATATTAAAAATAAAGATAATTTTTGGCAACAATGTATAGAAATTGGAACTTTTAAATGTTAGTTGTCAAAATGTGACATGGCTCATCTACTTACACAAAACTTTGGCATCTTATCAAAAATATAAAAATTCAGTTATCATCAGTTTCAAAAAGTCTGCTCTTACATATATACCCAAAGAATTTTAAATAAATGTTGAAATAAAAGTTGTATACCAATATTCTTTTCCATGGGGATGGCCTTGATCCCTGTCTCCTGTACAATGTCACGAACCTCTGTCCATAGTTCATCAGGCACTCTGTCTATCAGATCTAGGGCCTTAAATCTATTTCTCACTTCTACTGTATAATCATAAGGGATTTGATTTAGGTCATACCTGAATGGTCTAGTGGTTTTCCCTACTTTCTTCAATTTAAGTCTGAATTTGGCAATAAGGAGTTCATGATCTGAGCCACAGTCAGCGCCTGGTCTTGTTTTTGCTGACTGTATAGAGCTTCTCCATCTTTGGCTGCAAAGAATATAATCAATCTGATTTTGGTGTTGACCATCTGGTGATGTCCATGTGTAGAGTCTTCTCTTGTGTTGTTGGAAGAGGGTGTTTGCTATGACCAGTGCATTTTTTTGGCAAAATTCTATTAGTCTTTGCCCTGCTTCATTCCACATTCCAAGGCCAAATTTGCCTGTTACTCCAGGTGTTTCTTGCCTTCCTACTTTTGCATTCCAGTCCCCTAGAATGAAAAGGACATCTTTTTTAGGCGTTAGTTCTAAAAGGTCTTGTAGGTCTTCATAAAACTGTTCAACTTCAGTTTCTTCAGCGTTACTGGTTGGGGCATAGACTTGGAAAAGAAATGCCGAAAAGCAAAATGGCTGTCTGGGGAGGCCTTACAAATAGCTGTGAAAAGAAGAGAGGCAAAAAGCAAAGGAGAAAAAGAAAGATATAAGCATCTGAATGCAGAGTTCCAAAGAATAGCAAGAAGAGATAAGAAAGCCTTCTTTAGCGATCAATGCAAAGAAATAGAGGAAACGAACAGAATGAGAAAGACTAGAGAGCTCTTCAAGAAAATTAGAGATACCAAGGGAACATTTCATGCAAAGATGGGCTCGATAAAGGACAGAAATGGTCTGGACCTAACAGAAGCAGAAGATATTAAGAGGTGGCAAGAATACACGGAAGAACTGTACAAAAAAGATCTTCACGACCAAGATAATCATGATGGTGTGATCACTCATCTAGAGCCAGACATCCTGGAATGTGAAGTCAAGTGGGCCTTAGAAAGCATCACTATGAACAAAGCTAGTGGAGGTGATGGAATTCCAGTGGAGCTGTTTCAAATCCTGAAAGATGATGCTGTGAAAGTGCTGCACTCAATATGCCAACAAGTTTGGAAAACTCAGCAGTGGCCACAGGACTGGCCAAAGAATGCTCAAACTACCGCACAATTGCACTCATCTCACATGCTAGTAAAGTAATGCTCAAAATTCTCCAAGCCAGACTTCAGGAATATGTGAACCGTGAACTCCCTGATGTTCAAGCTGGTTTTTGAAAAGGCAGAGGAACCAGAGATCAAACATCCGTTGGATCATGGAAAAAGCAAGAGAGTTCCAGAAAAACATCTATTTCTGCTTTATTGACTATACCAAAGCCTTTGACTGTGTGGATCACAATAAACTGTGGAAAATTCTTCAAGAGATGGGAATACCAGACCACCTGACCTGCCTCTTGAGAAATCTGTATGCAGATCAGGAAGCAACAGTTAGAACTGGACATGGAACAACAGACTGGTTCCAAAGAAGAAAAGGAGTACGTCAAGGCTGTATATTGTCACCCTGCTTATTTCACTTATATGCAGAGTACATCATGAGAAACGCTGGACTGGAAGAAGCACAAGCTGGAATCAAGATTACTGGGAGAAATATCAATAACCTCAGATATGCAGATGACACCACCCTTAGGGCAGAAAGTGAAGAGGAACTAAAAACCTCTTGATGAAAGTGAAAGAGGAGAGTGAAAAAGTTGGCTTAAAGCTCAACATTCAGAAAATGAAGATCTTGGCATCCGGTCCCATCACTTCATGGGAAATAGATAGGGAAACAGTGGAAACAGTGTCAGACTTTATTTTTGGGGGCTCCAAAATCACGGCAGATGGTGACTGCAGCCATGAAATTAAAAGATGCTTACTCTTTGGAAGAAAAGTTATGACCAAGCTAGATAGCATATTCAAAAGCAGAGACATTACTTTGCCGACTAAGGTCCGTCTAGTCAAGCCTATGGTTTTTCCTGTGGTCATGTATGGATGTCAGTGTTGGACTGTGAAGAAGGCTGAGCACCGAAGAATTGATGCGTTTGAACTGTGGTGTTGGAGAAGACTCTTGAGAGTCCCTTGGACTGCAAGGAGATGCAACCAGTCCATTCTGAAGGAGATCAGTCCTGGGATTTCTTTGGAAGGAATGATGCTAAAGCTGAAGCTCCAGTACTTTGACCACCTCATGTGAAGAGTTGACTCATTGGAAAAGACTCTGATGCTGGGAGGGATTGGGGGCAGGAGGAGAAGGGGACGACAGAGGATGAGATGGCTGGATGGCATCACTGACTCGATGGACGTGAGTCTGAGTGAACTCCGGGAGATGGTGATGGACAGGGAGGCCTGGCCTGCTGCGATTCATGGGGTCGCAAAGGGTCGGACACGACTGAGTGACTGGACTGAACTGAACTGATACCAATATTCACAGCAGCACTGTTCTCAATGCCCCTCTGAAAAAAGAATTAAAATGTCCATCATCGGATTATTGGATAAGGAAAATAGGGTAGTCCCATTAGATGTGTTATTTTACCATATAACCATATCATCAGTAGGTAGGGACTGGGGTCCAGCCCCGGCAGGATCCAGAGATATCTGAAGCATGAATGGTGTCAGCGACTGAGAGAGATATAGTGATATATAGAGAGATACTGAAAGAATGTTACAGTTAAGAAAATAGAGGAGAGAAAGAGGTTGATATTCCTTGGTTTACACAGAAAGCCAATAAAGCCCCTGCATGGCACTTGCTCAGTTCATGGAGGCCACAGGCACCCTCTCGATGGGGCGAAGGTGCAGAGCACCTTCTCGAGAGGGTCTTAGAAGCCTGGGCAGGAAAGTGAACTCAGAGGGCCTCTGTGTTCCAGGGGATCAACCTGAAAAGGAAGGTGAAAGAAAGAACAACATGGGGAAACCAAGCTTCAATGAGCGAGGCCTGTCACTTTATTTTCAGAGGGAGCTTTTATACCCTGAGTTGTACATTGAGCAAAGTGAAAAATGCAGAGTCAGCTCAACATTCCATCAGTATTAACTTTTATCGAAACCAGGTTTCTTCCTGCATACCATTTCATAAACAAGGGTCTTATTTTTTGTACATTATCTTCTGGCCTGGAGGCCTGTTGACATTTTATGACCCCTTTTTGATAAAGGTTGGTCAGCTAAAACACTTACTTTTCCTCGAAATGTTTTTTCTTAAATTCCTTAGCCTGCGTCACCCTTAAAGTACAGAGTTACATTTTTATGGAGCAAAGATTCAGTGGGTTACAGCAAAGAAAGAACTTATTAACTCAAAGTCTGATGTTGCTAATGCTAGGGCTACTACCTGTTTTTTCTACATCTTAACTATATGCACTCCCAGGAACACAATGGATAAGGGATGTGGGAATTTGGCAGCAAGCATTGGCTCAACAATGTTGCAAGAGTCTGGATAAACCTGCCAAGTAAGCTAGAATGCTAACAGGGGGTTTGAATTGAAATACTCCTTTCATGCCCAGGAGATTTATCAACTAGAGCCCGAAGTTAATTTTTTCCAGGAAAAGGTGGCTGGGGATAGCCCCCTGTTAATGTCAGAAGAGTTGGTGAAAGGCATAAAATAGTAAGACAGACAGATTCTGGTTTGGGGGTAGATGCTTGAGCAGGTCTGGTGGTCCCTCAAGTCTTGATTCACCTTTGCCCGTCAGGTCTCTTCCTCATGACCTTTGTCATGGGTGGGATCTGCCCAGGGAGTCCCTTGAGTCCTGAATGTCATGGGTGGGATCTCCCATGCTGGCTCCCAGCAGGTGGAGTCCTCAGACACTGAAACATAAAATTAACATATAACTCCTAGATTTGCCTATGGCCATGCCACCCTGATCACACCTGATCTTGACTGACCTCTTAAGCTAAGCAGGGTCTGACCTGGTTAGTACTTGGATGGAAGAATCCCTCAATTCCACTCCAGGCTGTACCCGCAAATATTTAAAAGCAAGGACTGGAACAGGTATTTGTACCCCATATTCACAGTAGCCAAAAGGTGGAATCAAAACAAGTGTCCTTCAGCAGATGAATGGATAAGCATAATGTAGTAATATACAAAATAGAATACAATTCAAGCTTTAAAGTAATTCTCACACAGGCTTCAATGTGGTTAAACCTGGAAGTCAATATCTTAACTGAAACAAACCAGACACAAAAGGACAAAGGTTATTATTCCACTAGTAGGAGACATCCAGAAAAGCCAAATTCAGATGCAAAGCAGAATAAGGGTGCCAGGGATTGAGGGTGGTGAGTGTTTGTTTAATGGTTACAGTTTCACTTCAGGAAAATGAAAAGATTCTAGAGATGAATGGCAATAATAGTTTTACAACAATGTGAATGTAATTAATGGTATAGAAGTGTATAGTTAATATGATTCAAATGATAAATGTTATATGTCTTAATCACAATGAAAAGCTACTGATACATGGTACAAGGGAAAACACTGAAATCATCCTCAGTGAAAAAAGCCATACAGAAAAAGCCACCCAGATCGCATTCATCTTGTATACTTTAAATCCATGAAGACTTTTAACATGAAGGAAAACCCCAGGGATGGTTCCAGAAAAAGAAAATTGCATTCGAATGGAGAAAGGACTTTGCACAAAGATGGGGGTACCTGGCGAAAGTTGAAGTGGTCTTGTGGATAGGATTGCAATGTGGAAAGCACCATTATCCCTCATTTTGGAGTTATGTGCAGAAAGAGGAGCCCTGTTTTGGGTAAAACACTGTAGTACCTGGGTATGAGTGTAGCAAACTTTGTACTGCTATTTAAAGTTTAAATATTTGAAATTGACTAGAAAGTAAATTACTTTTCAATACACGTCAGTAACATGCCAGAAAATCAGAGATGAGATCAAACACTGCTAATAGAAGCCAAGACTGACTGACCCAGTTCAAATTCACCCAAAGTAGTGATGCTAATCGCCCTGCAGAAGTGCACTTGGTATAAAAAGGCACCATGGGAAGCGTATATTAGTAGCCATGTCTCAGGTGCTGTGCATGACCCTGATGTAGCTGGAACTGTGGGATTTCTGAATTCTCATTTTCCACAGAATACCACCCAAAAATGCCAGAACTAAAAAACGAGTTCAGTAAAAGTGCGGATCATTTGTGATTCTCTACACTAGTAATGAAGTATCAGAAAAAGAAACTTAAAAAAAACCCCACTTCCATTTACAATTGTGTCCCCAAAACTAGGAATAAACTTAACCAGGGACTTAAAAGGGCTGCACACTGAAAATGTAAGACCCTGATCAAAAACTGAACAGACACAAAGAAATGGCACGCTATCCCATGCTCATGGTGAAAATATTGTTAAACTATCTATTCCACCCAAAGCCACACACACGTGCAATCACTACCAGTATTTCAGTGACATTTTCCCCAGAAACAATTTTAACATTTGCATGGAGCCACAAAGGACCCAGAAGGGCCGAAGTGACCCTGAGAAATGAGAAGAGGCTGGTAGCGTCTTTCCCCTTGACTTCAACCCACATTAAGCAGCTAATGGCCCCACAAGACGTGTGGAATTGACACAGAAACAGGCAGAGACGAACCAGAAACAAACCTACAGGCCCGTGGCCCGTCAGTTCACAAGAGAGGACCTAAGTAAATACACTGGAGAAAGGCCAGTCCTCTCCAGAAGCAAGGCTGGGAAACGGACGCCACACGCAGCACTGGACGCCGTCCTACACCGCAGCCAAGACCTGGCAAAACCCCACAACTTTCCACTCCAGACTTTTCCAGTCCTGAGTCTTCTGAAGACAGACACGCTCAGCCTCAGCCACACACGGAAACTCTCCCCCCAATTTCCTCACCTTCTCCTTCAATGGCGCCTCTTCTCCGCAGGTCCCGAGGAGACCAGACTCCCATCAGCCTGAACCGAGTCCCACAACGACCCAAAGCTGAAGCCTCAGCGGGTTCTGAAGGGCCAGACTCCTGTCACCATGAACTGGACCCCACAATGTGCCAAAGCCAAAACCTGAGCGGGTCCTGAGGAGGCCAGGCTCCCATTACAGTGGGCTTGACCCCGTGTTGTCCCTAAGGTCCCAGGCTTTCAGCAAGGACTCAGCCCCGAGTGTTCCGGAAGACAAAGCCCCAGCAGGTACGAAGGAGAGCAGGCTTCTGTCCACCGCCCGAGGGAGCCAGGTGCATGGGCCGAGGTGCAATGCCCTGGTGGGTCAGGGAGGGGAGCTCTGCGTCCCCTGCCAGCCAGTTAGCAAGTGCAGACCAAGCTGCCTTCACAGCTGAGTGGGGACCCCACCCCCCTGAGGGCAGTTCTACGAGGTCCATTAAAGTGTGGAAATTCAAACTGAAACAGAGCCAAGGATCCCAAAGCTTCTCCAAAATAGTCAAGGAACAATTAATTTATAGACATAAACACAGAAAACCGACATGATCTTGGGTTTAGCACACACAAAGTCAGTCCACAAAAAATATTGTGGACTTTAAACATTAAAGATGTCTACTCTGAAAGACCTTATTCAGGAAATCAAAAGATAAGCCACAAACTGGGAGAAAAATGTTTGCAAAACTTGTGTCTGATAAAGGATTTGGACTCAAAATAGACCTCTTGAACAGAATCTGTAGACTAAAGGCAAAATGGACCTTTCATAGACAGTGGGATTTATTTTACAGGGTTCTTGCCAGAGTGCAGTAGCTAACAGCACCAAAGTCTGTGCACATGTAATCCAGAAAGAAGCAACACACAGATCGAGGGCAGACAGTGGGAGCCAGGCTCCTCACTGTGGGAATGGGAAGGGCAGACACGCGAGGGGAGAGCCTCTGCCTCCTAATCATAAGCCAGGGGCTACCCGGTGGTTTCGATGGTGCCACGCAGGAGAGCCAGCTTTGCAAGGTAAGCCCTGCTGGACTCGACACCAGGCCCCTTTCCGCAGACAGGATGGGGTGGCTGTTCTCACGGGCCCCACGGTGGGAGAGCTCATGCCTGATGAAGCCAGGCCTTGACCTTTTCCAGGTCCTCATTCGCCCCCGATGCCCACCCACGTGACTGCTGTCTGTGCTGGTCTATATGGGACTGCGGTGATCTCCTAAAATGAGGGTTATTTTATACATGGATAATGGGCTGAATTGTGGCCCCCAAAGCTGAGTCCCCCCAGAACACATAACAGGGCCGTTATCTGGGGAAAACATCTCTGTAGGTGTAGTTAAGGATCTCAAGGTGAGGTCATCTCCGGTTAGGACGGCCCTCAATCCAAGTGACCAGTTCCTTATGAGACAAATGAGGAAAGACCCAGAGGAGAAGCGATGTGAACACAGGCAGAGATGGAGGGAGGGGCCACCAGCCCACGGACCCCTGGGGCCCCTGAAGCTGGAGAAGGCAGGAAGGACCCCATCCTGGATGGAGGCAGAGGTTGGGGGGGGGGCACCAGCCCAGGGACCCCTGGAGCCCCAAGGCTGGAGAAAGCAGGAAAGACCTTATCCTGGATGGAGGCAGAGGTCGGGGGGGGGGCCACCAGCCCACGGACCCCTGGGGCCCCAAGGCTGGAGAAGGCAGGGAGGACCCCATCCTGGAGCCCCTGGAGGGACCTCAGCCCTGTGCCACCTTGGTCTCAGGGGTCTGGTCTCCAGGAGCGGGGGAGGATGAACTCCTGTGGCTTTAACCCACCCAGCTTGGGACCATTTGTCAGAGGAGCCAGGGAGCAGCCACACAGACCCTGCTCTGTAGGATCCTAGAAGTGTGGGTCTCAGTGAAGGAAGATGGAGGATTACAGAACCCTTGGAGTCAGCACTGGGCTCCCCCCAAATCCTGAAGCAGTGTCTGGATGTCAGAATGCTGAGGGGTCGTCTGAAGCCTGTCCCTAGGGGTACAGGCTGCACGGGCCTCCCCAGGTTCTTACGCCAGTGCACGTGGTGTGATGTCTCAGCCCTGACTGAGGGGGACATTCAGTGTCACCGATCACGCTGCTAATTAACAACCCACCAGATACACAGGTGAAAATCAATCAGGACGCCTGCTACACGGATGGACAATTCTGAAAGTGGCCAAGGGTGAGGACTGACACACAGCCAGCAGCCCTGCTGCTCTCCCACCCGACTCCCAAGGAGGGTCTGCAGTGGGAAGCTGGGGGACCCCATGGAGGCATCTCCAAGTAAATGCTGGCTGACGCCCAGGCTGGTTGCTCCTGAGCCTCCTCCAGCCTTCCCAGCTAAGACACCTGAATGTGAGCAAAGACCTCAGAAGCTGGAGGAAGGGGCCTGGAACCACCCCAGGGACAGCACACTTGCCGAGTTGGCTGTGTAGGCCAGGCAGGATGGTGCTGACTCCGGGGGCTCTTCTGGAAGCTTTCCATCTTCCTACCTGAGTCACTCCTCTGTCCTTCTCCCACTGCCTATGTTTTTGCTTCCTCACCTCTGCCTGGGAAGACTTCCAACAGCAGGTACCTGCAACACAACCTCTTCCTTATCAAGTGGCAGCCTAGCAACACCTGCAGAAGGCCCAGCAGAGTCCCACACAGGGCAGACCCCCTGAAATGCCACGGCCCCTCATTCCCTCTCGACAGCCCAGCCCCGCAGCCTCTGATGGCAGAGAAGGTGGTGTCTGCAGGCGCCCTCCTGCCTTGAAGCAGGGCCTCAAGCAAGCACACCTGGGAAGGGCTGGCCAGCTGGGTCATGCTGCCCGGGTCAGCCGATCCTCACCCACCAGGGGCTCAGTTACAGAAAACTGGCCCTGCTGTCCCAGGTCCAAGGACCAGGTGTGTCCTGAAGGTCAGGATGGACGTGGGGCTGCAGCTCTGGTCTGTCTTCTAAGTATTTTAACTGGCCTACAAGTGGGAGACCATTTCAAGAAGACCTGTCGTGTGTCCTTGGTGGTCCAGTGGTTAGTAATCTGCCTTGCAAAGCACGGACACCGGTTTGATCTCTGGTGATCCCTGGCCAGGATGATCCCACGTGCCTCGGAGAGAGTGAGGCTGTGCTCTGGGACCCACGCACTGCAACTGCTGAAGTCAGCCCATCTGGAGCCTGAGCTCCAGGCAAGAGAATGCACCGTGATGCAAAGCCCGCTGACCTCAATGAGAAGGACCCCCCACTCCAGACAACCAGAGAGGAGGCTCGTGTTTAGTGATGAAGACCTACCACAGCCAAAAGTAAAATAAATGAGTGAGTCTTAAAAAAGAAAAGACCTCTCCCCAGGAGAGGAGCCCAGGAGTGAGGGAGAGGAGGGGAGATGTGGAGGCCTGGTGGGCGGAGGCCGGATAAACTCCGTGGGCTGCCCAGGCGAGTCTCAGGTTCTGGAAGGCTTCTGCCCAGGTGGCTTCACATCCTGGAAGTGCCTGTTTAAAAGGCCCCTTGCCCTGGGAGGGCCATGGGGACGGAGCCTCTTCTCTTTGTGACCAGCACAGGTTCTGAGGAACAGCCCTGGGCAGCGCTGGGGTGAGGTGAGAGCCAGGAGACACTGGGCTCCCGAAGCCGCCCGGGAAGGTCTAGAGCAAGGCAGCACGGAGGAGGCGATGGCGGTGGCACCTGCTGCTGTTCACTCGCTCAGTCGTGTCCGACTTGCGACCCCCTGGACTGCAGCACGCCAGGCCTCCCCGTCCATCACCATCCCCCAGAGCTTGCTCAAACTCATGTCCACTGATCAGTGATGCCATCCAACCATCTCATCCTCTGTCGTCCCCTTCTCCTCCTGCCTTCAATCCTTCCCAGCATCAGGGTCTTTTCCAGTGAGTCAGTTCTTCGAATCAGGTGGCCAAAGGATTGGAGCTTCAGCTTCAGCATCAGTCCTTCCAATGAACACCCAGGACTGATCTCCTTTAGGATGAATTGGCTGGATCTCCTTGCAGTCCAGGGGACTCAAGAGTCTTCTTCAGCACCACAGTTTGAAAGCATCAATTCAGCCTTCCTTGTGGTCCAACTCTCATATCCGTACATGACTACTGGAACCACAGCTTTGACTATACCAACCTTTGTCAGCAGATGTCTCTGCTTTTTAATATACTGTCTAGGTTGGTCATAGCTTTTCTTCCAAGGAACAAGCATCTTTTAATTTCACGGCTGCAGTCACCATCCACAATGATTTTGGAGCCCAAGAAAGCAAAGTCTGTCAGTGTTTCCACTGTTTCCCCATCTATTTGCCATGAAGTGATGGGACCGGATAACATGATCTCAGCTTTCTGAATGCTGAGTTTTAAGCCAGCGTTTTCACTCTCCTCTTTTACCTTCATCAAGAGGCTCTTTAGTTCCTTCTTCGCTTTCTGCCATAAGGGTGGTGTCATCTGCGTATGAGATAATTTTCTTCCGGCAATCTTGATTCCAGCTTGAGTTTCATCCAGCCCAGCATTTTACATAATGTACTCTGCATATTAGTTAAATAAGCTGCCCTGGTACCCATTTTTTAATGTAGCTGCTTGTTTCATAGCACTTTATATTATGCAAGTACAAGTTCTTTATCACATGTGTATTTTGCAAGTATTTTTTCTTCATTTCTGGCCTGGCTTTTGACTTTCTGGATAAGTGATTTCACCAGTACAATTTTCAATTTTATAAAGTTTGCTATTTTTTCCCCTTCTCTGGATTTTCATGTGATGCGTTAAAAATAAACGCTTGTGGTCTACATGACAAAAGCCACAGCCACGTCGATTTTCTCCTATAATTTTAAAAAGGTCTATATTTTGAATTTGCCTGTAGACAACTTGGAGTGTCTTTTGGTTTGGGTTGTAAAGTCTGTTCCTACATTCCCTTTGCGGTTCCCAGTTGCACTGTAGTTGGGGTTGCAGAAGTCCTGGGACAGTGGCCTCGACCCGGTTATTTCCAGAGCGTTGTGCCTTGAGCAGGACGGGCAGGAGAGAGACCTGGGCCCGCTCTGCAGGCCTGCATTCTCCCAGTTGGCCCGCAGAGGGCGACAAGCCGCCTCTCTTCCCAGGGCGGGACCCGCGTGTTCAGGCCACAGGCTCGGCCCGGGGCACAGCTGACAGGCATTAGGTCTCCTCGGGACCGGCCGGTGCTTTGGCTTCGGGAAAATGCAGGGCTTTGTCCACGCAGAGGGTGGCTAGGTTTCCTGGGGACCTTCTGGGAGGGACCCCCTGGGAGAGAAAGGTGAGGAAATTTGGGGTGATGCTGCCTCTGGGGCCCGGGGGAGACATCCACAGATGGCGACCCGCCTGCAGACAGTGCTGTGGACGTCCCTGAATTCTTTGCTGAGTATTAGGGGGGGAGTGCAGGCAACGGGGCCAACAGGTTGTTCCAGTGGCTCTTGAGCAGAACTGGGGGACAGGGGGTCAGTCCACAAAGCCGGAGACGCACTTCCAGAATGGCCAGAGGTGGTTCTTCCATCTGCCAGATGTGAACGGAGGGCTGGGCCCACTGGGCCACCCTCATGCTCGGCGAGCTTCCAGGAGGCTCACCAGCCTCAGTACACGCTGTGTGTGAGGCTCCGACGGCTCAGGTTGTGCAATAGGGAGACACAGTGGGGGGCAGTTCCTCCAGCTTCCTCGCGACCCCTCCTTTCCTCAAGGGTCTCGGAACATCTCCCCTCCCAGTGATGGAGGGTAGTTCCCCAGGAAAGCGCATTAGAGACTTGACTCCCAAGTGGGGCTGGTCACGTGGTGTCCACCCTCCCCCTCCAAAACGCCAGGCCCCAGAAGGGGAGTCTCGCTAAGAACTACATGGCGTGCAGGGGTGGTGCAGGGGGCCGCCCCTCAGGGCACGGAGCTTTAGGTCACGAGGAGGGTGGTTTTCCAGCTCTCCTCAACCCTGCCACCACCCCTCTTGGGCAATTCACAAAAGCCAGAGTCTGCATCAGCACCAACCAGCCCAAAGTGAGCAGCGAGGCCCACACCAGCCCGGACGCTCCCATCGGATGCCAGCTGACCTCCACAAGCCAGCAGAAGTCCTCTCCGGGCAAGTCATTGACTTCTTGGGTTACATTTATTCCCAGGCCTTATGTCCTCTTGACCTTACTGTCGGATGGTTTTCTTTCTCTCTGATGCCAATTAGTGTGTAGGAACACAATTGATATTTGTGTACTGATTTCTGTTTCATGCAGCTTCAAATACTACTGGTGTTTTTCGGTAGTTGCACATGGAAAACTACAATTAGAACACCACTGTTTCTAGAACAGCCAGGTCATCCTGAACACCAAGACGTGCCATGCCCTTCGACCCTACCCCACCCTGCAGTGGTAGACCGCGGATCACTCTGGGGGAGCGGCCTGGGTGGGGCTTGGCCTCCGAAACAAGTTTTGTCGTCTTCTCTAATTTCTGGCTCTTCGTTGACATGCTTATTTTGAAAAGAAATGTACGTAACTTCCGAACTCTAGAAACTTGTCCACAGCAGTAGAATGGGCTCCCATTTGCTATCTCACACAGAATTCAGCCCTGTTTTACACAGAGCAGAAACCCTCCGCCAGGGAAGTGGCACGTGACCTCCAAGTGAGGACACTACTTTGGTTTCTACGTTATAATCCAGTCCACAGGGCCATGTCCCCTTCCACCAGCTGCCCCGATTCTAGAGAAATGTCTTTCCCACTCGGATCCGTGTTTCTTTCTCTGGGACCATAAACAGATACTTCCCCTCCTCGTCACCACCTCAGTGGACTGAAAGTGACGAGTGGGCTCTGGACGGCCCTTTCTTACGGTAACAGGGATCAGGGCTTCGCTCGTTGTTTGTGACTAAACGGACATCGCACTTACCATCTGAACCATTTTACGCACACAGTCCTATGGCATCAGCCACACGCCCACTGTTGCATAAGCATCCTCAGCATCCACGTCCAGAGCTTTTCCATTCTCACTGGTGAAACTAGTGAACTAGCTAACTCTGAACACGAACCCCCTCAGTCTACTTTGTGCCTTTGAACTGCACTTCTCTGGATGCCTCCTATACGTGGAAGCTTCTCATGGTTGTCCTCTTGTGACAGAGCCATTTCACTGATCATGCCTTTGAGGCTTGTAAATGCTAGAGCAAGCACCAGCATTGCCTTACTTGTGAAGGCTAAATGGCACTCCTCTGTGTGTAGACCACACATGGTCCATCCACTCATCCATCCAGGAACACTCAGGTGGCTTCCACTGCTTGGTATTGTTCCGATTCACGGTGCTCAGAATGCGGACGTGTACCCACATCTGTTCCAGGCCTTGCTTTCAATCTTTTGGGTATGATTCTCTCTGACCGGCTGTTTTAAAACTTTTAAAAGAACATTGGACAGACTTCCCAAATATCAGATTCTATTTAAAGTTCTTCTGAACTCCAGCTGACTTTGGAGTGCTTCAAAGGGCCCTGGAGCATCTCAAAGAGAGACCCTCAACTAATCAGGTTCATTTGGAGGGTCACACTGCGTGGGAAACACTGTCCAAACTCGCTGTTGCTTGTGTCAGAGGAATCCTGAGGCTCTCCCCAGTGTTATTACAGCCGCCGCACAGGGGAAGGATTCCGAGTGTCTCCTGCTGTCTAGTCTCTCACCTCACACAGTGTCCAAGAAATCTAAAGAACGTCTTCATTTCCTGGCCCTCGGGTCTTGAACCCCATGCTGCCTTCCACAGTGCCCAACTCTACTTTCTCCAGGGGTTCCTCTCTGCATCAGTTGAATGCCTTTCACTCCAGTCTCCTGGGCTGGCCGCTGCCCAGAAGCCCACGTTATAATCTTTATAGATGCTCAGTTGCGAGGAATACAGCCCAGGGTAGGGAAACTTGCTGTTGGCTCTACCCTTTATACACGGCAGAGCCTCCTCAGGGAGAGTCCTGGCAATGCCCTGGCAGTGTGCAAACGTCCCTGTCCCCACCCACTGGGGACCAGTGAAAGGCCTGGGCCAACCAGAAACATCTGGTTAGGCAACGGGAGAGTAGAGGATGTGCAAAATCCCACTGGGGGGACTTCCCAGGTGGCCCGGCGGTTAAGAGTCCACCAGGCAATGCAGAAGACGCAGGTGTGCCCTCTGGTCCCAGAAGGTTACACGCGCTGCGGAGCAATAAGCCCGTGCGCCTCCACTGCAGAAGCCCACGCACCTCAGTGCCTGTGCCCCCAGAAGAGAAGGCGCTACAAAGAGAAGCCCTCACACCACAGCCAAGGAGAAGCCTTCGCTCTCTGCAACTACAGAAAAACCCTCACACGGCAACAAAGGCCAAGCGCAACCAAAAATAAATCACATTTAAAAACCCATTAGGTTCAAAGGGAATTTGGACGATGCTCTGACCCCTTCAGGTTAAAGCCTCCTGGTAAATGTTTCCCAGACCCTAGATTCCATTTCTAGGAAAGTCCAGTTGAAGCTTGTTCAATATGGGAGGATCCCCTTCTAAGCCAGAAGAAACACCTCTGGAGTGTATCCTTAAGAACTGAAAGTTCTTAAAAATAGTTGGGCTAAGAAAGGAAACACTTAAAGTTTATTGTAACACTGCCTGTCCTTTATGGAAGCTGGGAGGATGGAGAGGAAATGGCCTGAAAATGGGTCTCCAAATTACAACGTGCTGGGGCTGCTGCTAAGTCGCTTCAGTCATGACCGACTCTGTGCGACCCCATAGACAGCAACCCACCAGGCTCCGCCGTCCCTGGGATTCTCCAGGCAAGAACCCTGGAGTGGGTGGCCATTTCCTTCTCCACTGCATGAAAGTGAAAAGTGAAAGTGAAGTCGCTCAGTCACGTCTGACTCTTAGTGACCCCATGGACTGCAGCCCACCAGGCTCCTCTGTCCATGGGATTTTAAATTACAATATCACCTTGCAATTGGGTCTTTACCACCACAAGAGGAGAAAACGGACCTAGGTTCCCTGTGTTCAAGTCTTCAAGATCCTTTCCCCAAGTCCCACACTATGTGGCTTTGCAATTAGAGCCCCGGGGAATCAGAAAGCACTCCTGTCATCTAAGGTGATTCCCTTCTAAGCTCCCCAACCTCAATGGGGAAACCAGCCTCCCCTGCTCCTCAGGAGCCAGCAGCCTTTCCAGAGCCACCACTCCTCTGGACCCCTCTGACTGACCCCAAATCCCACTTCCCTGAAACCTTGCATGCCCTCTGTTACCCCAGGAGGGCAAGCCAGTCCCTCCGTAGTAGGGGAGCTTCCTCTCGCCCAGGATCAGGGAGAGTGACAAACGGTGAAGGGCGATCAGTGTATGTGCCCTTCTCTCTAACCAGCTGAGCCCAACATGGGGACTAAGCCGATCTTCTCAGGAACCTAGGAAGTCTGCTCAAAGGTTTTAGGCCTGACTCTGGCCTCTGATTTAACCTGCTGTACCCAAGGAGAGCAAAGCACCCAGACCGAAGCACAGGTGCACACTGACCGGCATGCCAGGGCCTCCATGCAGCACCCACTTCCACCAGCTGGTAGGCAGACGGGGAATAGGAGACGCACACAGACCCGGGAGCAGTGCACGCGTGGAGGCCCCGTGCCTTCCCTCGTGGCCGACGCGAGGGCCGCGCTGCCTCTGAGGAGAGGGGGAGACACGGTGGACCTGAAGCTCTCACCCAGGGAGGCGGGAGTGCCCAGCTCTCCAGCATCACATCGCAGGACCAGCATCCCCGAGCCTCTCAAGGAGACCCCGCTCCTCCCAGGAAAAATGCACGGCCACGTCTTCGAAGGTCAGGCCATCCTGCTATGACGGTGAGAGACGAAAACCACAAAAGCCACACTCCCACGGAGCCACGCTCCACTCTCCTCCTCCCCTCCAACACTGAGCCCATGCTCCTCCCACACTCCTCAACACGGAGGAAAACCAGGCCTGGTGCCCCTGTCTCCTCGCTGGGAAAAGCCCTCGGCAGCAGGAGGCATCTAAGCTCTGAGTGGAGAGAGAAGTGCTGTCGGGAGCCAGCGGGAGGAATCCCACCCGTGACAAGGTCCTGAGGGAGGAAGCTGACATACGCAAGGCTGTGATCAGACTTCAGGAGTTCCCCCTGGCATTTCCTGAGCATCCACCCCCCAAAAAATAAGAATCTGCCTGCTTTTCCACTCTTCTGATATTCTCTGGAAAAAGTCAATTCAGGGCTTTAGTCTTCTGCATTTGAAAGAGTGTTTCAATCCAAAAACCCCTCTGAGGGCTTTCTAGCCTGCCTGCAGGACTCGTACAGCTGCGCATGAGACTGTTTGAGGCCTCCTGACCGCAGGAGGCACATTGTTTGAGGCCTCCTGACCGCAGGAGGCACAGGAAGCTTAAAACATCCTAGGAATGTAAGGGCTTCCGAGGAGTCAACGTCATTAGAATAGGACTGATTAAAAGTTTCATTTGTTGAGCCGACACTTGCTGCCAAATTTTCATATCCTTTATTTTTAGATATAGTTGGTATATAGAAAAACAAGTAGTAGATCTGGTATTAGCAACATTAGACCTTTGAGTTAAGTACCTTCTTTGTTATTCTCCACTGCGCCTTTGTTCTATAGAGATGTAACTTTAATGCTTTAAGGAGATGCAGATTAAAGAAAAACACTTCAGGGGAAACGAAATTAACATTCATTAAGAAAGAGAGCCAAAAAGTGTTAACAAGCCTCTTGGCCAAAAGATAACGTAAATCACCTGAGACCTTTTGTATACAAAAAGATATACAGAAAGAGTCTGGGCTGTTAACACTACATCATTTTGTATTACCCATTGATCTCTATGTACAATCTAAAAGGTATATAAGGCCTTCTAAACAATAGGAGCAGGAGCCAGTCGCTGGACTGGTTTCCCCCGTGTCTCTCTCTCTCTCTTTCTCCCTCTCCCTCCTTTTCCTCTTTACTCTAATTTTAGGCTGAATTTCCATCTGGGGCGCGGAGGCTCGCCAAGTCTACTTACTTGCCCTGGCTGTTAAGACCCGCGCGAAAGGGAGCCTAAGGCGAGGCACCCTTAGATATTCAAGCGAGCGCCGGTGGCCCAACGTAGATGGTGCAAATTCCTTGTCTGGAATTTTATTGGTCTTCCGCGTAATCCAAGCTATTCACCCCTCTTCCTCCACTTAATCTTCCTACTACACTGTTGTTTCCTAATCTAATCTTACATTAATAAATAAGTAAAGTCTTTCCTTGCCGACTCCGTCCACCCTTCGAATTCCCTGGATCCGCTGGGGCTGGACCCCGGCAAAGTGCGACTTCTAGAGCACAGCCCCGCCGTGCGGCCGGCCATGTAACCCTCAGGGCAGGTCAGTAGACATGCGCCGGGCCCTGCGCCCAGCGCCACCGTGACCCACACGCCTGCCCCCTGGGGCCTCAGTTCCCTCCTGGCACTGGTGTTTCAGTCACTTGCCCGTAACCCCACTGGTGACAGTGCCGTCCCCTCAGCATGTGGCCAGACACGTGACACCCGGCGGTGGCCGGATGCAATCACCAGCCCTTCGCTGATCCCACGCTAACATGCGGGAGACGGCACACAAGGCCACCAGCAGGCTGCAGTCCGGAGGGTGATCGACCACGGGGTCTGGGGCGCAGTCTCTGCAGGACCAAGAGGGTTGGATGCCCCGCTTCCCGGAGGATGTGACTGGCTGGTTTAAATGACTCTGCACATTTGTAGGGAACTGAAACTCACTACAAACAGATAAGCAGGACAGTGCCCGTTCCCCTGGATGAAAAGGGTTGTGAGGTTAGGATATTACCTGTGGGAAGAGTGTGGCGGGAAACGCTCTGCAGCCACTCGAGGGCACCCTTACTTCAGCAGATCAGGGCACCATGGCTATTGGCCTTAATTTGAAATCTTACAACTTGACCGACAGCAGCCAGAGTATCACTAACAAATTCCACAGGAGCCGGGATGGATCTAGACTCCCCCGGTTCCCCTGAGTGATGGCAGCCTCCGATCACTCTGTAGCTGTCACGGAGAACCGAGTGTGATCCCAGATCCCCGTAGCCCTGCTTTTCCCGTACTTGCTGTGCCCTCAGAAATTACAACCTTCCTCCGTTCACCCAACTGTCGTCCAGAGCCTGGCAACACTGGCAACCCACCCCGGGCCTGGTGACTTCCGCAGAGGACCGCACTCGCCCCCCGATCACATGCACTCGGCCGAATGAAACTCCCGAGACTCCGGCAAGATCCCCACAAAATCTGGGTGAGTCCACAAAACGGTGAATTCCAAGTTTCAGCCTGAGTCTGTCTTTAAATAATCCCACGGACAGAGGAGCCTGGCGGGCTGCAGTCCACGGGGCCGCAAAGAGTCGGACACGACTGAGCGCTTCACTTTCACATACGCATAATGTACGCTGACACAATTAGTTAGTCCTCATCTTTTCAGAGACTCAGTATTTGTAAACTTGCCTACTTGCCAAAACTGTGGAAACCCCTCAAGTTAATGCTTACATTTTCACATTCGTTCACAAGCATTTCATCGTTTAGTCGCCCAGCTGCGTCTGACTCTGCAACCCCGTCAACTGTAGCCCACCGAGCACCTCTGTCCACGGGATTTCCCAGGCCAGGCTCCTCTGTCCGTGGGGTTTCCCAGGCAACAGTGCTGGAGTGGGCTGCCATCTCCTTTTCCAGGGGATCTTCCTGATCCAAGATCGAGCCCACATCCCTCGCATCGCTGGCAGATTCAGCCACAGGGGAGGCGCCTCACAGGTGCACAGACACGGTGTCACCCAGTGAGGCTCTGCCTTCCCATCTCAGCTCTCACACTGGAGATAAGCATTCTTCCCGTGATGTCTTTGCTACCCCATTGATGCTTTTCCTTGGTGATTTTGTGGTCCAAGCAGGCCTCCAAACCTGGTGCCTGTGTGCCACCTGGTGTGCCTAAGCACAGAGAATGCGCCTTAAAGAAAATACGTAATGGGTTAGCATTGTTCAGTCATGAACCACTGTGGTTGGCCATGATTTCAATGTTAACAAATCAACAGTATATAGTAGATGAGTTGCTTAAAAAAAAACAAACAAACAGGAAAACAATGTTATTTACTGACTAGTGGACAACAATTTTGTGACCAGAGGCTCTCAGGAAATTAATTCTGTTATTTCCCCTAGAAACAATGGTTGTGCGTCTATTAACTCAGTGAATTACAGACAGAAGATGCCTATTGTGAATGACCACTAATTGTACTTCAGTAAAGCTGTTTTGCTTTTTAAACAAACTCACTGCCTAATTTACTATGCTTTACTATTACATCCATGTTCTTGGAGTTGCCCGTGTCTACTGTAGCATTACAGAGTCGACAGGGTATAGTGCAGTGCCTTCTCTGCACCTTTGTCTCTTCTCAGGTTGCCACAACAAAATCCCTGATTAGGTGGCATCAAGGGATGTACGTTCTCATATTTCTAGAGGCTGGAAGTCTAAGGCCAAGGTGCCATCAGGATTGCTGTGTCATTAAATGGCCTTTCCTCTGTTCAAAACAAGCAAGCACCTTCTGGGGTCTGGTCTTCTTATAAGGACATAGTCACACTAGGAGGCCACTCTCATGACCGCATTTGTCTTAATCATCCATCTCCTTATAGGTGACAGCTAAAAAGTTCCACTGGGTGTTAGTGCTTGAACGTACAAATTTTGAGGGGCACAATTCAGTCTATAACAGACTGACCAATATTATATAATGGTCTTTATTCCTTGTGAACATTCTGGTACTTTGGCAGACTAGGGTTAAAGGTAAAGGACTTCTATTCACTAAACTCTAAGGTCTTTCTCTAATGTGAACTTTCTGGTGATTAATGAGGTTAGAGCTCTGGCTAAAAGGCTTCCCATATTCTACACGCATAAGGCCTTTCTCCAGTGTGACCTCTTCGATGCTTAATGAGCTTAGAACTGTCCCTGAAGGCTCTGATACTCGCTACACTCATAAGGCCTTTCTCCAGTGCGACCTCTTCGATGCTTAATGAGGTTAGAACTGTCCCTGAAGGCTCTGACACTCGCTACACTCCTAAGGCCTTTCTCCAGTGTGAATTCTCCAGCGCTGAAACAGTGTCAAGCTACGGCTAAATGATTTCCCACATTGCCCACAATCATAAGGCTTTGCCCCAGTGTGAACTCTATAGTGTGAAATGAGGTAAGATTTGCAGCTAAAGGACTTTCCATATTGACTACATGCAAATGGCCTTTCTCCAGTGTGAACTGTCTGATGTTTAAAGAGGTTGAACAAGCTGGTACACATTCATCACGTGAGACCTTAAACAAGTGTGAACTCTGTGGTGCTGGAACAGGTGGCTGAAGGAAATAAAGAATTTCACATTCACTGCACTCATAAGGCCTTTCTTCAGTGTGAACTCCTTGCTGTAAAATGATGTGAGAGCTCTGGCTAAAAGATTTCCGACAGTCAGTGCATTCAGAGGCCTTGTTCTAGTAAGAATTCTCTGGTGAGTAATGAGGTCAGACTTATAGCTAAAGATTTTCCCACATTCACTGCAGTCATATGGCTTTTAACCAGGGGAAACTTTCTGATGCCTGCTGCTGCTGCTGCTAAGTCGCTTCAGTCGTGTCCGACTCTGTGCGACCCCATAGACGGCAGCCCATCAGGCTCCCAGTGCTTGCTAAATAATTTTCTACATTCATCACACTCACGAGGTCTTACTCCAGTGTGAATTTTCTGGGGTTGAAAGAGGCCAGAGCTTTGTCTAAAGGATTTTCCACATTCCCCCCACACACAAGGCTTTTCTCTAGTGTGAACTCTCAAATACTCCCTGAAGACACAGTATTTTTACCGCACCTGTAACATTTTTCCCTCGTCCTCACAAGGTGAGGACTCACGACTCTCTGGTGCTGAACAAGTGTGTGCTTGGGGCTCCAAGCTTTCATGCCCTCCAGTCACTGACTTTTTACAGTGTGGAAGGCTACCGCACACTCTCCTCTGCTGTTTGGCTTCTCCCTGGTGTGAGGGGCCTGTTGCTGAGCTGCCCAGGAAGTCCTTCCGGACCTCCTTAAAGGTAAAAGATTTCCCTGACGCTTGGAATTTGCAGCTCTTCGAAAACAAGGCTCTGTTCGTGTTGCTTTTGCAGTGTTTCTCGCCAACATGCCACCTGTGCTGCTGATACAGGTTTGCCATGAGATGAAATCGATTTCCACACGCCCCACACGTGCGCAGTTTCTGCCTGTGCTGTATTTCCTGGTGTTCAACCAAGTGCAAACTGTCTCTCGACACGGGCCCACACACCTCACACAGGTGTGCCTTCTGGGGAAACAGACCTGCTTTGAGGGTCCTGTCCTGTGGCATCGGCCAAAATGCTCCACTCAGATGCCTCCTTATCCTCACTACACACCAGCCACCTGAAAGAAAGAAATGCTGGCGAAGTGCATGTTGACTCGGGCGAGAAGGGGCAACCTGGAGAAAAGTGTATGCAGGACAAACCCAGGAACAGTGAGACTGTTCTGAGGACTGAAGACTTAGGGCCAGGTTGAGAATGGTCTGCTTAGCAGAATTCGTCCTCTAAAGATCACAGATCAGAGGCAGATTTAGGAGGCTAAATACACTGCCACTGTGAGACAGAAAGGGTCTATAATTCCTTCCTCTGGAGAAAACTCTCAGCAGACCTGGGCATTTGCTGACGTGGGTGTGTTATGTAGAACACTGAGTCTAGGCTCAAGAAAATGCAACCGCAACAGAGTGGCTGGTGTTCAATGACTGTTAAAAATTATGTGTGTGAGAGCCTCTGGGGTGAGGCCCCGCCCTGCAGACCCCGGCCCGCAGCAGGCGGCGCAGCCGTCAGGCCCCCAGGCTGGCCGGCTGCGCCCCCCACCCCGGAGAGCCGAGCTCCGCGCGTGCTGAGGGTGTGGCCCGGCCCCGCCCAGCCTGGACCTGACCGGTGAGCACCCGGCCCAGCGCCGCTCTCTGGAGCCCGACTGTCCCCCGTGCCCCAGCGTCCGCTAGTCCAGCTTTGCTTCGACATCGGATCGCCTCTCTTGCCTTTGGTACCTGCCCCTTGCTGCCGGAGCTTTGCTGACCGGCGTCATCATCCAGGTGTGGGTCACAAAGCAACGCGGAGTTCAGCGGTGGTCAGGGCCCTCCAGGAGAGCTGCGTGGAGGTGGCCATGGGGTCCCCTCTCCCCCAAGGCCAGCTCCGTCGTGACGGCCTCTCCCAGATCTCTGAGAGGATGGCCTGTCTCACGGCCGCCGGGCTCTGTACTGTGAATCTTCCCCACCCAGGCGGCTGGCTGCACCGCAGAGCCCACAGCTCCTCCCAGCCTGAAGCCGACCTATCTTTTAATAAGTTATTCAGGCAGAATAGCATGACTGCATGACTTTAACTCTTGGGACAAAACAGTCATTTACACCTGCACACACACACCTGTGTGGTCCAGAATATGCACTGTTCCCGGCCCAGTTTGGTGGGGGTGGGTGCCGGGGCTGGAGGATTGGTTTGGAATCCGGAGGGAGACCCTGACAGTACACGTGTCCACCCCGGCCCTCCCGGGTGTGCGCAGGCTCCGTGAGGGTGGAGGGAGCAGGCTCCCCTTAGGGCGCAGGCCGAGAGCTGGGCGCCGCCTGGGCCCCCACCCTCTCCCTACCCAGGGCTCAGGCATTTGGGAACAGGGGTGTCAGAGCAGGAGAGCAAGGTTGGTGGTCGGACCTGGCCCAGTGGCAGGAGCGGCAGATACTCGCCGAGGCCCCTCAGTTTGGGCCACTGACCTGGGTCCCACGTGCAGGACTGCGGAGGGAGCATTCTCAGAGGTGCTTTGAACGGAACCGGAACCGAGCCTGGTTTCCCGAGGGGCCTTTTGTGCCATTTGCAGAACACTGTGCTGACCCGCTCTGCCCTGTATGTTCTCCCGGTGGTGCCTGGTCCCTGATGAGCGGTGGGCGTTTTGTACAGAAATCAACACACTATTTTCTCACAGCTTTCAGATTTTGTTAATCTGGATTATACAGACAGATGTAAAGTGTTTTAGCAAAATGGAAAATTATGTGTGCAGTTATTAAGGTGGGATTTCCAGAGCTGTAGGGCCTGGACCTAAGACCAACAGAGCCACCAGCTCACACTGCCAGTCTGGGAGAGCTGCAGTCGTGAGACTCCAAGCCAGGGGGGCACAGAGGTGGGACTGCTCCCAAGAGAGCCTCAGAGGCAGGCCTGCTTCCAGGGGCCTGGAGGGCAGAAACTGACCCACCGAGCAGCATTCTTAAGGCTTAAAGTTCAAACAAACTTGCCCCAGGAAGTTTTGGACTTATCTGGTACCTATCACTCCTTTCTTCCTTCCGACATGGGAATCTCTATCCCATGCCTGTTCCATTATTATATTCTGGAAGCATATAACCTGTTCAGTTAGCAGATTCTCAGCTGGAGATAAATCTGTTGAAGGATAAGCTGTATTTCATGTCTCACCCACATCTGATTTAAATGATACTTAGATGAGACTTTGGAATTTAGAGTTGATGCTAGAACTAGCTAAGATTTGGGGGCAGAGATTGACTCTGAGTATGGGGTCGGTTTGAGGGTCTTACCCAGGGGGTTACAAGTGCTGAGTTCTCCAGCATTACATCATGGTATATGGATCACTGAGCCCTATCAAGCAGCTTCCATTCCTCCAAAGAGAAGCACATGGCCACATCCTCAGAGGTCACATTACCCTGCCAAGATGGTGACAGAAGAATCACAGAACAGTCCACTTCAGAGTCACAATCTCTTCCCGCACACGTCTATTCCATGCCCAACCTCCTCGCAAACTCCCTAACTCAGGGTTCTGAGAAACGAGACCTTGACACCACTGATGCCTTGGGCCTTCATGTGCCCTGAATCACTGGATCCAGACATCCACAAGAGGAAGGCGGAAAACCATCCAGTCGAACCTTGGATAACACAGGTTTGAACTGCAAGCGCCCACTCAGTGCTCTCAGAAACAGGTGCCCACCTGAAACTCCAACAGAACCTCCCTTGAGCCCAGTAACTCCTCACTGACAGCCCGGGGGTCGGGACGCAGTGCGTTTCAGGGCATGTCCCCACTGTGTCTCCCTTCGCTGCGCAAAGTGGTACAGACAAATCTCTGCTTCACGGAAAACTCGAGCGCCAAGATCCATCCCGCACCTCTGCACAGACGCTGCGCTTCCCGCATCACGCCTATGACACCTACGGCAGCCCACCGTGCCTCCCCCAAGAACTCTAAGTAAACCACATCATGCTGGTCAAAATAGGTTTTCAAGTACTGTAGAAGCCAGTGAAGGATCTGCAGAAACTCAGCAAGCACCTAGCAAAAAATATCCCACAAATCAAAATGATAAATCGGGGGGATGTCCCGGAAGTCCAGCGCTAAGACTGCGCTTCCAGGGCAGGGGGCACAGGTTTGATCTCTGTAAGGGAACTAAGATGTCACATGCCGTGAGTCCAAAAAACTAATGGAAAAAAAGATAAACTCAGGGCATTTTCCACGGCTCCGTGCCCTCCTCCCAGGCACAGCAGAGTGAGGAAGCTGCCGTATTCTCCTATAGGAAAGGAAGGAAAAGCATGGCACTTGACTGCAACATTCTGGCTTGTCGGGAGGCTGGCCAACAGTCTGGTTTCTGCATCGCTTGCCTCAGTGCTGATGACAACGGTGGTGATAGTCTGAAAGTCAGGATGGAGGCCAGTAAGACCCCTGCTGCTGCTGCTGCTAAATCGCTTCAGTCGTGTCCGACTCTGTGCAACCCCACAGACGGCAGCCCGCCAGGCTGCCCCGTCCCTGGGATTCTCCAGGCAAGAACACCGGAGTGGGTTGCCATTTCCTCCTCCAGTGTATGAAAGTGAAAAGTGAAAGTGAAATCGTTCAGTCGTGTCCGACTCTCAGCAACCCCATGGACTGCAGCCTACCAGGTTCCCCCGTCCATGGGATTTTCCAGGCAAGAGGACTGGAGCGGGATGCCATTGCCTTCTCCAGTAAGACCCCTGGTAGACGCCAAACCTTGGGAAAGCAGCAGGGAGACTGCAGTCCTGCCATGTCTGGGGACAAAAAGACTAGGGCAGAGGAATGCGATAGAATGTTTAATGCCCTGAGGAAAGTCAGGAGTGTGGGGGAGCAAGACTTTAGGGAAATTAAGACATTTAATGCAGCATACTCTATATGGCAATAGGGGGGGGAAACACTCATACCCACACACCAAGGAAGATGAATGTCCAGAAAAAATCTGAGAAAGCCTGAAGCCTTCACATTGGGTTGATTAGCAAAGGTCTCTCCCTGCATGGGCTGCGGCTTCCCAGATAGCTCTAGTGGGGAGCCTGCCTGCCAGTGCAGAAGACGTAAGAGATGCGGCTCAATCCCTGGATCGGGAAAGATCTCAGGGAAGGTCCCCTGGAGAAAGAAATGACCACCCACTCCAACCTGGAGAATTCCACAAACAGGGGCGTGGTGGGCTAAAGAATAAAGTCCATAAAGACTTGGAGATTCGATCCCGGGTTCCGGCACCAAAAAAAAAAAAAAAAAAAAGACTTGGAGAGATGGTTTAAAGTAATGATTAAGAGTGACAATCCCATCACCTTTGCCTAATCACAAGACTGACATCGGTCATATCTGAAGACCCCACAGCTGTGTACACCAGGGAGCAGGATTTTCTGGGGCTGTCTCAGACTTCTGCCTGCCACCCTGGTTTTTGCTAAGACATGTCTGCCTGAGATGATTTACGCTCTTCTCATATCCTCGATACCTGATAAAAAGTAGTCCAGGGAGTTCCCTGGTGGTCCAGTGGTTAGGACTCAGCACTTTCATTGCAGTGGCCCAACTTAAATCCATATATCTGAGTCACTTTGCTGTACAGCAGAAATTACTGTAATATTGTAAATCAAATATAACACTTGTGTCTTGAGTATTGGCCTTTGCAGCAGTGAGCAGCTGAACTTGGGTTTGGTACCAGCCTTGTCCAGCTACACAAAATTTTTTTGGTAAAAATTTTCATTGCCTTCAAAAGAATACTCATACCTGCAAACCATTTTTCCATTTTCTCCTCACCCCCAGCACCTAAAACCACTTATCTACTTTCACCCTCTATGGATTTGCCTAGTCTGGGTACTTCATATAAACAGGATCGTATGATGTGTGACCTTTCGTGTCTAATCTCTTTAAGTTATGCATAATGCTTTCAAGGATCGTCTGTGCTGGAGCATGTCGGTACTCCTTTTGTCCAGCTTAACATCCCACTGTACAGGGGACATTTTGTCCGCCTGTGTATCAGCTGGTGGACGTAAGTGGTATTTCCACCTTTTTGCTCTTAGGAAAAATGCTGCTATGAATGTGTGTGCGCGGCTTTCTCTTCTGTGCAGGTACATGTATTTTCAATTCTTTCAGATATATATCTAGGAGCGGAGTTGCTGGGTCATGGACTGGCTCTACATTTAACTTCTGGAGGAAGCATCAGACTGTTTCCCAAATCAACAGCCCTGTTCAGATTAAATCTTGCCTCTCTTCATGTTTCCCACAGCTCTCGGTGACTCCTAGCTTACAATACATCTGGCAATGTTTTCAGCTCTTTGCCTGCAGGCTCATTTCCCTCACCAGGTCCCAGATCCTTAAAAACAAAGGTTACTGTACCTTAATCGAGTGTCATATTCATTTTGACATTCTTACTCTCATAGTAAAATGGAAGCAAGCCACTGGAATTGACAGATAATGTCACTGAGGAAGCTTTATTTCATGAAAGTGGTTCCCTGGCATGGTCTGGGAGGCTTGCCCAAAGAAATTACTGGTTAGGAGTGAGAAAAGAAGATCCTGACAATTTCTCTTTCACACTTAAAAGTCAGATTTCTCTTCCAATTAAGATATATTTATTCATGAACTATGAGAGCTAGGAAGCAAGAGCTGCTACATCAAGTGAATCTATTTTCTGCTCCCATGCCTAGTGGTGCTGCTGTACAAGGTTCTCCAGGAGGAGGTCAGGCCCGCGTTCTCAGCCACCTGCCCTCCCGCGGCTGCTCCTCCGCACTGGCCCGCACGCCCTGCATCTCTGACATCGCCTCTCACGGACCGCCCGCTTTCGCAGGATGTACAGGGTCCTTTACTTTCACTTCCTTTATTAAGTTTGGTGCTGCACTCATTCTCTTCTTTTCAAAATGTTGTCTCCTTTTCGATCTAATAACTAAAATGTAGACATCGTGTTACTGAGATACTAATAAATGAGGAATTACAAATGGAGACAAAAGAAGTAAGGAAAGATACGGAAAAATAAAGGAAGGAACAATGGAATTTTTAGGCTATACTGAATGTTATTTGCCTGATAAGGACAATTGCACTTTGAAATTATTTCCCCACTTTCTGTACTCAAGCTTTGTAAATTCCCAGTTTTAAAAATGTATAATATTTAAATCAACTATACTTGTTTTTAAAACTTAAGCAACTTAGCACGCCCGCCCGCATGAGCATATATGCTGTTATCTCCTCACAAGAACTGGCAGGGGTGGTGGGCAACACTCAGCAGGGGTCTCTGACCCCGGGGCAGTAACCTGTTTTGTGGGCTTGGATCCCATTTCCACATCAGGCCGAGGCAGACGGTGTAGGAAGGCATCTGACTGTCTGCATTCAAAACTCAAGAATAATGCAACATTAACAAGTATGGGTAAGGGAAATATTTAGTCCAGGAAAGGTTTTGTTTCCTGAACTCTCTTTTCAATCCTTGGAATTGCCTTGCAAAAGGAACCAAGCAACCACACAGCTGTTTGCCCCTCTGTGTAACTGAGAATTGTTCACTCTTGCAGGTGTGGCTATAAATATTCATCTTTCTTACCTCCCACTCAGCTTTGCTTTTGAGAAAACCAAACCACCATTGTCAGCTCAGCTTTCTGCAACTCGATCTGACAAGATAAACTGGTTGACCCCCTACCTGAATGAATGAAATTTTCCAGTTCCTTCTCATTCTCCGGAAGGAGGTATGTGGACTCGTCCTGGCCCTCATCCTCAAAGAATTCCTCTTCATCTCCTAACGATGGGATCTTGATATTTTTATAAAGTGACGCAAGTTGTTGTTTTTCCTCAGCCTCTACCAGTCGACTGGGGAACAAAATACATAATTTGAGGGGAAGGCTGTGCCCTGGGGCTTGCAGAATCTTAGTTCCCCAACCAGGGATCAAACTGTGCCCCCTGCAGTGGGAGCGCAGAGTCTTAACCACTGGACCACCAAAAGAATTCCCCAAATAGATAAATTTGAAAAGCATAATTTTCACACTAAATCATCAGGTCTTAATCCTTAGTCCTGTGATTTTCTGACTAAAAAGCAGTCACTAGTACATGGTGGTACTAATACATGGGGAGGGAGGCAGAAATAGACTTTGAACAAAATGTCAACATTTTAAATAAAGATAGCATAGGTACTGTTGTTTTTTCCTCTTGCTTAATCTCCAATATTTTTTGGCCTGGCACTGTTACTGATCCTGTATTTAAAATGTTCATCATGGGGTTATGAATGCATTAATTTAGATTTTAAAAATACTATATTGGGAAGACCTGGCGGCTCTTGCCTGGGCTGCTTCCCGGCTTCTTTCTCTCCACTTCGCTCCACACCCAGGGCGCTCCGAGGTGCTATTGCTGCCTCCCTCGCCTCTGCAGCCATGATTTCGTTAAGGGACACACAGAATACTGGAATGGGATTAACAGGATTTGGAGTGCTCTTCCTATTCTTTGGAATGAGCCTCTTTTTTGACAAAGCACTACTGGCTACTGGAAATGTTTTATTTGTGGCTGGCTTGGCTTTTGTAATTGGTTTAGAAAGAACATTCAGATTCTTCTTCCAAAAACATAAAATGAAAGCTACAGGATTTTTCCTGGGTGGTGTGTTTGTGGTCCTGATTGGTTGGCCTTTGATAGGCATGATCTTTGAAATTTATAGATTCTTTCTCTTGTTCAGGGGCTTCTTTCCTGTGGTTGTTGGCTTTATTAGAAGAGTGCCAGTCCTTGGATCACTCTTGAACTTACCTGGAATTAGATCGTTTGTAGATAAAGTCGGAGAAAGCAACAATATGGTATAACAACCATTGAATTGAAGACTCACTTAAAATATTGTATTATTTATAAAATCCTTTGAAGAATATTCAGCACAAAATTAAATTACCTGAAATAGCTTGTAATGTTCTTTACAGAAGTTTAAAAGGTATAGCCTACAAAGTACCAACAACAGATAACAAAGAAGCGATGAAAGCGGCTTCTAACCAAGTCATCTAAGAGGTCAGCAAGCAAACCGAAGGAGGTGAAATCTATGTTACGTGCATACTGAAACTTTTAAAGGCCATTTTTATTATTTTTCCACAATGTGTGAAACACAGCCATCCATAGAGAACTGTAATCCCTATTTTTTTCCTTCTTATGTTCAAGATCCAAGCATATCCATAGGCATTTGCTTTTTAGCAATGTCCACTGCAATGGCAAAAATATTTCCAGCTGCACTGTGTCTCTGAAAATGACGCATGAGTTAGATTGGATTATGTCATTTTAATCTATTAAAACCAGGAAAACCCCCCCAAAAAATAAAATAAAAATACTATATTATTATGTATCTTGACTACCAAGTTTTTGGCACTGCCTTAAATTTTGCACCTGAAGTGAGTACCTCACCTCACCTCGATCCAAACTTGGAAGTGCATCATTGAACAGATATTTCTGTGTGAAGTGGAAATGGATAATACAGTGTTTAATTTTTTGTAACATACGTACCTTAATTTTGTTTGACTCATGTAATAATGGGCTTCCGGGGTGGCTCAGATGGCAAAGAATCTGCCTGTAATGTAGGAGACCCGGGTTCGATCCCTGGGTCAGGAAGATCCCCTAGAGAAGGGAATGGCTACCCACTCCAGGATTCTTGCCTGGAGAATCCCAGGCACAGAGGAGCCCTGCAGGCTACAGTCCATGGAGTTGCAAAGTTGGACACAACGGATCAACTAACACTCCATGTAATAATAAATCATTTTAGGGTCAGCTTAATTGTTTTCTAAGGAGCTGAGATGGAGGAAGTGGCTCAGAATCACGCTGTGCAGCAGCAGAACTGGTCTGGCTGTAAACACTGCCGCAGACAATCAGGAAACTGGGACAGGAACAGGATCTGGGTGAGGAGAGCGAGGTGCTCACTTCATGTGCGATTTTAAAAGGGCGCCAAAAACTCAGTGATGAGGATAAATATTTTGACTTAATATTTTTAAAACCTGAAATGAGTGAATTCCCTGGCCGTCCAGTGGTTGGGACTCAGTGTTTCCACCGCCAAGGGTCCAGGTTCAATCCCTGGTTGGGGAACTAAGATCCCACAAGCAATGCAATATAGGTTAAAAAAAAAAAAAAGGAAAAAAACTGGAAAAATCCACAATAAACCAAATGTCAAAATTTAAAAAACAAGCTCCATCAGCAGTGTGATGAACTGCATGAGAGCCTGAGTCAAAAGGGAAAACACTGAGTCTCTATATACACGCTTTTCTGTATTATTCTATGGTTCTTCTTTTCTAAAACATTACAGTAGTTGAGAATATATTTTAAAAATTGAAAAGTCCTATATCAAAACTCACAGCATTATTTTAAGCTTAAGTAATTTATACCAGAAACAAAATTTATTATAATTTTACTTTCCTGGTTTAAATGAAATAAAACTCACTAATATATTTTCAGTTTTTATATTCACTTATTTATTTTATTTGGCTGCACTGGGTCTTCACTGTGGCATGTAGGATGTTTAGTCGTGGCATGTGAACTCTTAGCTGTGGCTTGTGGGATCTAGTTCCCTGACCAGGGATCGAGCTCACGTCCCCTGCATTGGGAGCACAGAGTCTCAGCCACTGGACCAGCAGGGAAGCCCCTCATCGACATATACCCAAAATACACTTCTGCAGAAAATCAATGGCTAAAAATTACATACAAACATGTACTCTGGGGCTCATATGTTTCCTTTTGCCTCAGGTTTTAAAATGTCACTATGGGTAACACAGACTTAAAAGCTATAAGTGTTGACATTAGCTCAGTAACTTAATTGGTCACTAAAGAGTTCAGGATGAAATGTTTTAGTGAGTTATTTTAGGAATCTTCATATCTGTTAACATCTTTGTCTATACTAATGAAATAAACTGAAATTGAAGTTCCATAAATTGGCATCTGGTCCCATCATTTCATGGGAAATAGATGGGGAAACAGTGGAAACAGTGTCAGACTATTTTGGGGGGCTCCAAAATCACTGGAGATGGTGACTGCAGCCATGAAATTAAAAGACGCTTGCTCCTTGGAAGAAAAGTTATGATCAACCTAGATAGCATATTGAAAAGCAGAGACATTGCTTTGCCAACAAAGGTCTGTCTAGTCAAGGCTATGGTTTTTCCTGTGGTCATGTATGGATGTGAGAGTTGGACTGTGAAGAAGGCTGAGCGCTGAAGAATTGATGCTTTTGAACTGTGGTGTCAGAGAAGACTCTTGAGTCCCTTGGACTGCAAGGAGATCCAACCAGTCCATTCTGAAGATCAGCCCTGGGATTTCTTTGGAAGGAATGATGCTAAAGCTGAAACTCCAGTACTTTGGCCACCTCACGTGAAGAACTGACTCATTGGAAAAGACTCTGATGCTGGGAGGGATTGGGGGCAGGAGGAGAAGGGGACGACAGAGGATGAGATGGCTGGATGGCATCACTGACTCGATGGACGTGAGTCTGAGTGAACTCCGGGAGTTGGTGATGGACAGGGAGGCCTGGTGTGCTGTGACTCCTGGGGTCGCAAAGAGTCGGACACGACTGAGCGACTGAACTGAACTGAACTGAAATTGAGTCAAAGGAGATTGTCAGATTAGAAAGTCCAGAACCAAACATGCTGGTGACACTCACTCATTAGCAAAATCTCTTCAATTTCCCCTTTAATTTTCCCTTCCTTTGACATACTTCCAGGTAGTCCTGATACGGTTCCGTGCATGGCAATGTGTTTCCCATGGGCACACTTAATCCTGACGCAGAACTCAGTCCTTCCTCAAGATGTCTCTGATAGGATAGAATGGAATCCTGGAACTAAATCCTAGAATAGGGATCAACATGGTGCCCCTGATCAGTCACATGAGGTCACAGGGTGCCTTGCTTTTGCCTGATACTAATTTCAAAACGATCACATAAACTGAGCTTCGCCACAAGCTTTATTTGTGTGAACAAGATGAAGTGTCTTCCCTAAATGCTACTATCACCCCAACCACACTGATGATAAGTTTCTAGTGAAAGAGACAGTGGTCACTTTTCTGCTTTGCGCTATTAAGATTTTTTTCCAAAGCATCAGGTTCACTCTAGAAAATCACATTGTGAGAGGATGCCAGCATCTCAGAACATTTTTTTATCATGAACCACAGTAAGAGATAAGTTTTACTTCACAATCTTGAGTCTGAAAAGTTGAAAATCAGCATTTCTATTCTATTAAATTGTATTCATTCGGTCCTGTTTTTTTTTGTTATTTATTCATACTTTAAAAAAAATTTTTTGCCATGTTTCTTTTTATATTTTTCATTTATGTCATGATCCACCATGAATATAGGCCATATTCTGAAAAACACTGAAAATTTATAATGACTATAATTATTCAGTGATTCTAAGAATTATCAACATCATCACCATTATTAACATTACTACCATGAAATAATCTAGTTACCTGTATGTCTTACTAAAGGATGGTACAGATTATTTAGCATAGACTTACTATATCACGTAGGAAATAGTGGTCCCAAATATCAGGGCAATAGTGAGGGCTATACACGCAACTGTAATTACTTTAACAAGAGCAGGTCTACGAGGAATCCATGCTAAAAGTAGAAAGAAAAGAAGTTTTCATAAAATCTCATTTTTAGCTGTGACTATCAGTTATTAGGGCTTCCCTGATAGCTCAGTTGGTAAAAAATCCACCTGTAATACAGGAGACCCTGGTTCAATTCCTGGGCTGGGAAGATCCCCTGGAGAAGGGAAAGGCTACCCACTCCAGTATTCTGGCCTGGTGAATTCCATGGACTGCATAGTCCATGGGGTCGCAAAGAGTCAGACTCGACTGAGCAGCTTTCGTAGGTGGTGCTAGTGGTAAAGCACCCACCCAGCAATGTACGAGACATAAACCCGGGTTCAGTCCTTGGGTCAGGAAGAGCCCCCGGAGGAGGGCATGGCAACCCACTCCAATATTCTTGCCTGGAGAATCCCATGGACAGAGAATCCTGGCAGGCTACAGTCCACAGGGTCACACAGAATTAGACACAACTGAAACGACTTAGCACACACACACATATCAGTTAATATATCTGTTAATCATATTGTTTTAGGGGAATGGGAGAGAAAATCAGAAATAACATTAAAAATAAAAATTCTTAATTTACAAGAAAACCATGCAAGCTAGTTTGCACAGCCTGTGTGAACAAGTATAATTTGAATTCCCACCTAAACCCTGACTCCTTTTTTTCATCTGTTTCCTGTCTTTGGCCAAAGCCATTTCTTATGAGACTGGTCCCTGAAGTATAGCAGAGACTGCCACTGATATAGTTGAAAGGAGAGTGGCCTTAGTTTTACAACTCAAGTGTTGCCGGATGGTCTTAGGTTGTACAGTGCTGTTTTTAAATAAAATAGGATATTACAGGGCAGTTCAAGATCTAATCCCACAAACCTGCATTCCAGGGATTGGTGTTTAGGCCCATTGAATATGCTATAAAACCAAGGGTGGTCCTTGCAGGCTCATTCTTCTCATCATCTGAAATGAAAATAAACAAACAGAGCTACTATGGGTACAAACTGAACAAAGGCACAATTGACTAAGTACATTACTCAACCATTTGTAAAATCTGACAAACTGAGTTGCCTCCTCGTCTCACACGGAGCGCTCCCTCTCTCTTTCCCTTCTCTGGCTGAACAACTGAGTGGAGAAACTCTTTGAGACTGGCACCTCAATGTGAAGTCAGCTTGACATGAAGAAAAGAACCTGGACTGTGAAAATGCTCGCAGATTAAATGCTTAAGCTTTCAGTTCAGTTCAGTTCACATGCTCAGTCGTGTCTGACTCTTTGCAATCTCATGGACCACAGTACGCCAAGATTCCGGGTCCATCACCAACCCCCGGAGCTTACTCAAACTTATGCCTGTTGAATCGGTGATGCCATCCAACCATCTCATCCTCTGTCCCCGTCTTCTCCCATCCTCAATCTTTCCCAGCATCAGGGTCTTTTTAAATGAGTCAGTTCTTCGCATCAGGTGGCCAAAGTATTGGAGGTTCAGCTTCAGCATCAGTCCTTCCAATGAATACGTAGATGTTCATTTAATGATTCTCTCGATTTTTCTGTACATTTTCAGGTTTTCATAATGAAATACTGATACAGATGGTTTCAAAACCATGACTACTGAAAACTGGTCATTGGATTTGGCAACGGGAAGGTCATTAGAGGCCTAGTCAGAAGTGGTATACCCATGTGCATGACTGACAGAGGTTCGTGAGAGAACAGAAGGAAAGGGGTTACATAGAGCAGAAGTTTTGAAAATTTTCTGAAGAGTTTTGCTGTCATGGTGGGAAGAGCAATGAAGGCATCTCCCAGAAGGGGCTGAGGGATGGGGAGACAGGTTTTGCTTTCTAATACAGGGAAAGTGACATCATGATCCTGTGAGCACAGGGACGACACTTTAAATTGCGATGCTACTGGAAAGCGAGAAAGAGTCGAGCAGTGTTCCGAGCTGGCCTGAGGGGACGGAGGCTGGTGCACAGGTGAAGGGTCAGCCTTGACCTGGCCCCGAGGAAAGACGAGAAAGTGTTCTTCAACTGCTAGTTAGGGCGATGCAGACACTCGCTCAAGTGCTTGTGCTCTGTCAGTGATGGTGGGAACCAGGCCATCCTCTAAGAGCAAGGCTGGGGCAGACATGGTGGGGGCGTTTGTGGAACGAGAGAAACAGAGGAGAAAGGCACCAAGCAAAGGGGGAGGGTAAGTGGACTAGGAAAATGGACCAGCATACTTTAAATAAAATTTCCCAGAAACAGAATGGCTGGGTACACTGACTGTTTATTTATAGCCACTCCTGTAGCCCAGAGCCCGCCAAAATTATGCAAACTATTCAACACTAGTCCATCCTAAAGGAGATCAATCCTGAAAATTCATTGGAAGGGCTGAGGCTGAAGCTGAAGTTCTAATACTCTGGCCACCTGATGAGAAGAGCTGACTCACTGGAAAAGACCCTGATGCTGGGAAAGATTGAAGGTGGGAGAAGGGGGTGATAGAGGATGAGATGGTTGGATGGCATCACTGACTCGATGGACATGAGTTTGAGCAAACACTGGGAGACAGTGAAGGCAGGGAGGCCTGGCATGCTGCAGTGCACGGGGCCGCAGTCAGTCAGACAGGACTGAGCGGCTGAACGACGAAGACAGATGCAAGACCAAAGCTGCCCCATGCGCCTGCCCTGCCTCAGGTCCCTTCCCCCAGACACCCAACAGACGCTCTCGGCCATGCCCCCCTTTCTGGCCCTGCCTCCTGACAAGGCTGGTCCTTCCCCACATGGCTTGGCACGGTGTGCCCTGCCTGAGGTTTCTGGGATTCTGTGTGTACAACCTTCCTCCTTCACGACGATCACTTCCGAATCTGCGGGTCTTATCATACCTGATTAAAACAAATCCTGGGTGTATTTCAAAACTGTGGGTCAAACAGTGAATGCGTTCTTCTTGTAAGAACTCCCAAACTGCCCTCTGTAGAAACTGCACTTATTCCTGGCTTACACACAAGACAGGACATTAAATTTCCCTACTCCTTTGCCGGTACAGTTTATTATGAGATATTTTGCCCACTTTCAACATGATAGCTGAAAACTGGAATTAGAGTGTATTTTCAAGGTGTACTTTCCTTTTTATGAGGTAGGCATCTTTCCTTGTAACCGAGAGCTGAGAGTTACAAGAGAAAATTGGAGTCTCCAGTGACACGACTAGACAAACAATTTCGTCTTCTGTCTCTATCAGAAATTACACTCGGGACTGAAAGCTCAGGGATGGCAGAGGTCTCAGCGAACCTCTAGGGCCACCTCACAAGAGGTTAGTGTTGATAGTGTCAAGATAAGACTAGAATGTGGGCCTTCTAACACTTTGGTCCAGATTCCTTTTCTGGACTTTGGTGGTGGTGAAGTAAATGGGGAAATAAAATACTACCACTGAGCTTTGTACACGTGAATGTGCGCTCAGTTGCTCAGTCGTGTCCAACTCTTTGCGATCCCATGGACTGCGGCCAGCCAGGCTCCTCTGTCCATGGGATTCTCTATCCAAGAATACTGGAGTGGGTTGCCATGCCCTCCTCCAGGGTATCTCCCCAACCCAGGGATCAAACGCGCGTCTCTTATGTCTCCTGCACTGGCAGCTTCTTTACACTGAGCCGCCTAGGAAGCCCATGGCTTGAGCTTTAGGAAGAGTAATAAAGAATGTCTTTGGGATGGACAGATGTATTAATTGTGTTTTTTTTTTCTATATTTCCTGACACTTTGACATCTGTGCTATTTTCTAATCAGTCCCTAGCAACATGGTTACTAACCCAGCCATGGGGGCAAGGGGTGCCTTTTTCTAATTTGCACGGGGCGGGAGGAGCTGTACAGGTTAGTTATGAGCGTCAGGGACGCCCTCCTGGAGGAGCCATACGACACAAGAGCTCTGCAGGTATTTATGGATCCCACGTGCACTCCCAGGTCCCGACTTACCAGTGCTTGCTGGGGGCTGCATGGGCGTGGTACGCGGAGCTAGATGGCCATCGAAGGGGATCAGAGAGAAGAGAGAGGTTTAGATCCATTTAGGAAAATCACAGTATAACTCGGTATTGGATGAACGGGCATGGCATGCAGTTCCCAAATATGAATGGCTGAGGCAGCAAACGTTCTCAGCAAGTTTACTCCAATGCCGAGTAGATGCACGGGGCTTAGTCTGCAAAAGCGTGGTGCTGGGCCGGGGCCAGTGTTTCCTCTGACGCATATGCACTGTTAGCAACACAGTGCATTTGGGTCCTGGTCTGCTTCTGCAGTCGTGCAAGCTGGGAACCCTCCTCCCAAGCAGAGAACCTAGGCAAACTTGGTGCGGAGCTGAAGGCTGCGGTGCTGTCGTCAGCTCAGAGAGGTGGTGCTGGCAGGGCCCGACAGTGAGAGCTCTGCCATCACCCAGCTCAGACAGAGAACACAGGATCCAGTTTCCAATCAAAGTCTATCTAATCTTATTATTTTATGGATCCCGCTACTAACAATACGGAAGACAAGACACACTGACTAGCAGCTGGGAGGACTACAGAGCACGGTTCCCACTTCACTGACCGAGTAGGCACAATGACTCACCTCTGGGCTTGGGGATAGCTCCATGGACCACATGAAACTGCTTACCGAACTGTATGGGCTGTTGGGTGACATTTGGCTGTCTTTCTAAGGGAAAATGATCTGGAAAAGAAAACCTACAGCAGTGATGTGGAATCACCCCCTTTTACTTCCCCTGAAATGAGTGAAAGCAATGGTGCAGGCAACCCATTCAGCCTGTTGTTTGTCCAAGTGGTTTGAACTCACCTGCATAAGGCACGCACAGATGAAGGGGGCACTCCATTAAAAACAAAAATAAAACAGCAAAAGGACTTTGAACCTTGTCCATCATTCCAAAACTGCTGGTTTGTTATCGTGTGGGTGAAAGGAAGTATTTAGCTGTCGTCCACCACCTGCCCTGCATTTCTGAGAAACTAAGGAGCTCTTCTCCCTACAGAATGTCTCAGTTCTGACTGGGAGCCACCAGTATGAGGTCAGCTCACGTCGCCACACAGAATTCTTTGATGGAACCAAGTCAGCCAATGGGGAGACTAACAGAATGAGAGGGTGTGCTGGGAGTGAGTAAGACACTCAGAGTGTCCTGACTCTTGAGGAGACAGAAGGGAATCAATTATAATTCAACGCGACACCTCCCAAGAACCAAACAGAGGAGACAGCAGGGCTCTGTAGGCCCAGTCTAATGCTTACCCCAGCTTCCTAGATGTTTGAGCTTCGTCAAGTTACTTAACCCCTCTGAGCTTCAGTTTCTTCATCAGTAAAACAGGAGGAAAGAATACCCACTTCACAGGGTAACAGTGATGGCTCAATAATGCAATCCACACAAAGCTCAAAAACAGGGTGGGCCCTGAGCGTTAGTTCTGGATGTAAAATGCGAGAGTGTAATCTTTGAAAAAAAGCAATTTGGTACGCTTCCCACCTCTGGGGTACCATCCAGAAAGCCTAGACCCAAGTGGCTGTCTCCAAAAGTTTCTTTAAGGGAGAGGTTAATTGAATCATCTCAGCATGTAGAAAGGGGATTGAACAATTAGATGGTGTAGACGGCTGTCCCCTGGACTTGTCCTCTGCCCATCCGGTAGGTCACATGATACACGAAACAGGCTTTCATCCCTGCCACCAATGGTAGTAAGAACAGACCGGTCACCTCTTGATGCTTACACAGCCCCCGACTCCGCCTGTGCTGCAGCCTAGAGGGCAGCTGCCCCTCCTAAATGTCTGGGGGATGACAAGGCCAGGACCCGCCCCCCAAGACCTCCTCCTGCTGTGGACTATCAAGAGGGCCTTGCTCTGTTCTTTCAACACCCAACCTGTCTTCCCGCCATTCTGCTGTGCCCCCGGGACGAGCCTGGAGAGGATGCGGCTCCCGTGCTCCCTAAATCCCACAGGCTCACAGCTGCCTCTGATCAAGCCCATCTCTTCTGAGCTTCCTGCTGGCCTGCCTGTGGGCACTGTTTAGACTGGACTTAGGACTGTCAAGGTCCCTAGGGACACTGCTGTCTTTGGAGCTGGCCTGGGGCATCGATCTCCCTGCGCTCACTGCTGCCTTGCCCAGTCCTTCCCCCTAGGTCTGTGAACACCTGGCTCGTCGTCCAGGTTTCCCGGAACACAAAAGCTTGGACGGAATTAACTGTGTGTTTTCTAGGAGCCTAGAGGTAAAGTTCTACACCATCGCCCCGTATCTCCAGGTTTCGCACCACCTGTATCCCAGACCCCTTTGCGTGGCCCCTCTAGGGAAGATGAAGCCCAGACCACCACCCTCCTCTATGCTGTTGTCTCTACATGGAGCCAAGTTACAAGTCCCCAGCACTTTGCTTGGGTCCTGCCCAAAGTGGACCCACAGTGACCTCAAGCCAAGCTGTCTTCTTCCCTTGTGAGGTATAAACCATGTCATGTCCCACTAGACATCTGCTCCCAGGAGGACAAGAACCTCCAGAACCCTGGTTGAAAATACATTATTTCTGGGGCCAGGGGGAGGGGCCTGTATTTTTAAGATGCTCTCAAGTAACTGTCAGGATAAGAAGCTTGGGGAACAAGACCAAACCTAGCGGTTTCTGGCTGGAAAATCTCATCAGGGCCCCCATTTCTCCAGCGGGACCCTCCTTCTTTGGGACACAAGTACTTCTCCAGACCCTTCACCAGTTCCTTCCACTGTGAGGACCCACCTTGAGCAGGGCGCTGCCCATAACCACCACACTCGCTCCACCTGCAGAGGGGTTTTGTCTTTGTGATGTCACAAGGGAGGGCACTCACTGTCTGGGCAGAAAGAACAGCTTCTGCAGGGGAGGCTGGCATGAGCCCTGGTTCTCCTGACTGAAGACTGTGTTGCTGGGAGTGCCCAGCACTGCACACATTCCTGGGCCCTTCTCTCCTCTGTCCACAAGGCAAGGCTGCCTTGTTGCTTCTGAGTTAATTGCCTTTTTTTTTTTTTTAAGCATTTAAACATTTATTCTTCAAATTAAGAAATTACACATTTTGATAATGGTCATTTTCTTAAAAGTGTCATTCAGTTTCCGCACAGTTAAAAGGATATTGGTAATTCTGACCAATTCCTGTAACTGCCTCCTTGACACCCACCCTGGACCCCATCATATGGCCGAGCCTTCTGACCAGGCCTTCTCCCACATACAGGGCTTCATGACCATCTGCTGAGACCTCAGTGCCCTCCTCCCGGTGCCGCACCCCCAGTCCCCCTGCATCTCTGCCGTCAGGAGATCCAGATGAGGAGGTCGAGAAGCATAACTGACAACCTGCTGGTGTCCCAAGCACTTCCAGAGCCAGAGTGCCATGCTGGGCACCTCAGACATGGCAGACCAGGACCAATGAGGTCCCCACGGAGCACAGAGCCTGGTGTGTGGCATCGGGAGACAGAGTGGACAGTAAGAAAGGAGAAAACGTACGAGGTGATGTCAAGTAGTGATGCGTGCAATGCAGCAAGTGAAGACAGGGCGGTGAAGTGGAAAGTGAGGAAAGCGTGCTGGCTGGATGGTCCAGCATCAACACGGCCATGAATGGCCCCTGGTCCAGGTCGCTGAGGGGTGGAGTCAAGGGTGGGCAGTAACTCATGCTCGGGAGTAGCTGAGAAACAGGCAGAGACTCCACGACACCAGGCACGTGTTTTTCCACCCTGACTCTACAAAGCCCCGGGCTGGCAGATCACAATTCAGAGTTACGTTGGGAGGCAAGAACTCACTGATTCAGAGGTACCTTGGGAGGCAAGAAGTCACTGACTAGCTTTCTGGTGCCTTAACCTCCCCATCCCAGGATCCATCCTCACAACCCTGAACTCACTGGGGTTCATAGGGACCAGGATCTGATCCCATCCCGTGTATGCATAAAAACACGTAGCTGATGAAAACAAGAGAAATAAATGTGCTCACTGGCCAAGGAAATAAGCAATTTTCTAAGCATACTTATTTCCAAAAGAAAAACAGCACACTGGATTACAGATTCTATCAGAGGCGCATATATTAGAACAGATGGACCAAAATTTTAAAGTAGTCACGTACTTTTAGAGAGATAAGGCATGACATTAACAATAGGGACCGAGACTAAGAACATATAAAAGACAACCAAGAAGAAATATTGGATAGGTAAAACAGTTGTTGAAATGAAGATACATTAGCGGAAATAAGCAGCAAACAGACAGCTGAGAAACAAATTAGCAAACTAGCACAGCAAACAGGAAATGTCCAGAGGAAAGAAAGAAAAAGGAATTAGAGAACATGAAAGCAAAGGTAAGACATATTGACAACAGACACAGACATGCTAACATCTAAGTATTAATAAGAGAAGTCTTAAAAAGAGAAAAAATTTAAATACATAGATGAAATCTTAAAAAAAGAAGAGATAAATTTCCCAGAATGTAAAACAGAATAAAAACATCAGATGAAAAGGCCCATGGAAGTAGCTTCTGAAGTTAAACATATACTCACCATACAACTCAGCTATTCCACTGCTAGCTTTTCAGCCAAGATAAACGAAAGCTTGCACACACACAAACACTGGAAAAGGACATCCAGAGCAGCTGTGCTCACACTGGCCCAGAGCTGGGCTCAAGGCAGTCTCCATCTGCAGGTGGACACAATGACTGCTGTGGCTCATCCACGTAACGGAAAGCAAGCTACCGACACACAGTGCAACGTGGAGGAGCCTTCCAAATCATGCTGAGCAGAAGTGTCTGGATACAAAAGGTAGGATCCAAACAGAACACTGTACAACTCCACCTTTACAAGACTCTGAAAGACAATTCTAATGCATATTCACAAAGCAGACACGTGGCCGCCCAGGACTTAGGGCTGTGGCGGGGATTAGCTGTGAACAGAGACATGGGGAACTCTCTGGAGAAGGAAGCAATTCTCCAGTTTACTGTAGTGGTGGCTACAAGGGTATGGACATTGTTTTCAAAACTCACCCAACTGTGGCCATAAAGGGAGATTCAACAGCATGCCTGTGGTGTTTAAAGAGCCTCAAGACTGGATGAGGTCTAGGGAGTGTGAGCAGACGGGAAGTGGGGAGGAAACAGCAAAGGGACCGGAAATGCAGGCCAGAGGGGCAGGGGTCGAGCCCCGAAAGCCAGGTGAACGTGTTTCAGGGAGGAAATGACCCATCACCTGAGAATTTGAGATGCTGCTGCTCAAGCCAAGGAAGAAAACAGAACTGACCACTGGATTTAGCAATGTGGAGGACATCTGGCAGCAAGGTAGGTTTTGGAGTGGGTTCAAGAAAGAATGGCTTCCCCAGTGCCTCAGCGGTAAAGAATCTGCCTGCCAATGCAGGAGACCCAGGAGATATCAGTTCAGTCCCTGGATCGGGAAGATCCCCTGGAGGAGGAAATGACAACCCGCTCCAGTATTCTTGCCTGGGAAATGCCATGGACAGAGGAGCCTGGTGGGCAACAGTCCATGTGTTCACAAAGAGACAGACACAACTGAATGGCTGAGCAGAAGAAAGAATGGAAGGGAAATGAAGACAGCAAGAAGAGACCACCTTTGAGAAATTCTGCTTTCTGTAACAAAACAGAGAATGATACAGGAGCTAGAGGGTTTTCTTTTCTTTTTTTAAAGTATGTTTGCGCATCAATGGGGATAACTCAGTATATATAGAAAACCTGATGATACAAGAGATAAGGGAAACTTGCAGGAACAATGTCCTGAGGCAGTGGACATGGAACAGGCCCTGGCGCCAGCAGTCAGTTCGTATAAAGGCACCAGCGGGAAGGCACGGATGTTCCTGAAAGTGGGTAGAGGAGGTGGAGACCTACAGTGGAAGGCCTCTGCTGGTGGCTCCTATTCACCCAGGAAACAGGAAGCAAACTCATCTGCTGGGAGCAACCCTGAGGGAAGCTTCCTTCAGTCAAGGGATTGTTGGCATCTTGGTACTAAACAGCCAACCAGCATAGGAAAGACATGGTGGGCAGGTCCTAGTCACTGGTGACGGCATGGTCCTGGGGATGGCAATGGCAGTGCTTGGCAGGCTGGGCGGGAGGCAAAACCACTAGCAGAGAGGTAAAAGGCTGTGAGGTCAGCACACGGGAAGGCCGTCTACACGGAAAGTGGGGCTGGGAGTATGGTGGGGGTGGTTTCCGATGGAATCCTCCAAGAGCAGAAACCTCTGCAGACGAGTGAACCATTCATAAGGTGCCGGCAACAAAGCAGCAGGAGAGATATGACAGTCGGATGTTCCAAGAGTGAGAACTGTCTTAGAGAAAAGGGAGGGAGAACAAAAAGAACAACAAACGGGAGGGGGAACAGTGAGTGCAGACGAGTAGGTGAGAGAGCAGCCACTCCCCGCAAGGATCTTAAGAGGTGCTGTGCAAAGAGGACACTCATGTTTCAGCAGATGGTGGATGAATGGAGACTTCCAACCAGGCCCAGGAGGTTTCAGAGCGGGGGAAGACTGAAGCAGGCGTATCAAAAGGGCAATTAAGTGAGCCATGTTTCGGTGAGAATAAGGGAGGTAAGAGGGAACCTGGGAGTCCTGGACACACGAGGTTGTATGATAGGTGGTGGGGAGATAGGGAACCCTCCTAGGAGGAAACGCAAGCCGGGACCCTTTTAGGACAACCTTTTAGAAGTCCAGGAGGCCCTCTTAGAAATATTTTCCGGGGACTTCCTAAAGTAGTCCAGTTGCCCAGTGGCTAAGATTCCATGCTCCCAATGCAGGAGGCCTGGGTTCGATCCCTGGTCAGGGAACTAGCTCTCACATGTCACAACTAAACACGATCCTGCATGTTACAACTAACATCTGCCACAGCCAAATGAATACATAAAACTTTTAAAGAGAAATACTTTTTTAAAAATACTAGGCTTGGTAATATAGTTACGGAAGAACTTACCAGGATGCATGTGGAATATTGTATATGACTTCCAAAACCCTCTGGAGTCACTAAATCAAGAGAATCTGGGTTCACTCAAAGTGTATTTCTTTGGGTATTAGAATACAATTCCCATATATTGGCAGTACAACTCTTGATACATTAGATTGTTTTCTCTTACAGAGATAATGCTGATAACTCTAGACTCTTCAATGATCTTTGCAAAAATCACATGAGAAATCCAATTAATTTACCCCTGCAACATTTATTGGGTTAACTATACATTAAGGTAGGGATCAGATGTTACCACCTATATAAGCACCAGCTATAGGCATCAGATAGTGAACACAGCATCCCACAATACCAGCAGGCAACTGCTTCTCACCCCCTGGAGCGTCATGGACCCCTAGAGAACTAGATGAACCTTTTATACCCTGGGTTTCTAACCAATACCACTGAAACCTATCCAGGAAGGACTGTTGGTCCCAAATTATAGCCCAGCTTTAGGGAAACAGAGGAAATATTTGTGAACCAAAGAAACACCACCCAAGTCCTCCTATTCATCTTACCCCCTCTTTCCACTCTGAGCAGAGAAACTTCCTCACTTTATGAGATGATTGATGATCTCTCTTCCCTTCTGAGTCCTCCCTACTATCAAGCAATCTTTTCATCTAGAGAAGATGAGGAATCACTGCATCCCAGGGAGACCTTGAGAAATGGGGCTCTCCTGTGCAGAGGTGTTTCTTGCCCTCTGCCTCATGAAGGGTAATTCTAAACCCATCGAGGGGCATCCTCTGACTTGCCCAAACCTCCAGCGAGTCCTCCAGCCCCTGGTTGACTATAATCTTCAGGGATGGAGGTGGTGAAATTCTTGGGAAACCAGAGCCCAGAAAATGCAGTGATTCTCAATGTCCAATCTAGACTTCATATTTCAAAGGGAGCTTTGCTCTCATATTACCAGAAATTCCACAGGCAAAGAGCCAGGTAACTTTCTCATTGTTTAGGAATTTGATTTTTATTATCAAATATCTACTATAAAAACAGTGAAGAAAATTTTTAAAAACACATTAAGGGAAAAAAAAAAAATCACTGCAGAGGCAGCGTAACACAGTGGTTATAAACATGAACTCTGGAGTCAATCTCTCTACTCCTAACTAGTTGTGTGTCCTTAGATAGGTTTCTTATGATCTCTGCCTCAGTTTCCCCACTTGTAAAGTTGAGATAATAATAGTTCCTATCTTATAGAATTAAGGGGACTGAATAAGTTAATATCTGAAAAGTATTTTTTAAAAAGTCTAGTACATGGTAACTGCTGTATGTGTTTGTAAAACTTAAAATCTTATTAGGTTAATTTACCCATGAGTGTTTCCAGTCCTTATGCAAATACACTTTTCAGATGTTCTAGTGGATATGTATATACAGTTTTGTGTCCTTTTTATTCCTTTATGTTATGCGTTCTGACTCAGTGTCCATAATTATAACTTATGTGATTGCCTAAAATAGATTACAAACTAACTGTCCAACTGCAGTAATGAGTAAACCATGGACACGGACACACTAGGTTATGAAGTATCACCTTTTGTTCCAAGAACATCAGTCTCATACTTCTGCACAATAACCTTTCCATCATTAGTAATCTCATTTACTACTCTTTTCTAAGGCTAATCTTGATCAACAGTAAATATCCCATTCAATACTATTCTTTTCTTAAGTTCAGGTTTAGTATTCCTTATTCTATTCTTAAAGGGCACCCAGACCCTCCTCTTACAATAGCACAATCTGTGTTTCCATCATGATGCACAAATGTTATTGTAAAGCTTCCATTCAATACTCCAGCTTGATGCTGGAGTGTATTTCCAGTTGAAAATACTTTTCTAAGATAAAGTTTTTCCCATAACAATGCACTCTGAGCCACAAACAGTAGAGATCTCTTACTAATAGACGTTTCATTCCCTATGTTCATGTTGCTCAAGTAGGATTCCTGGTGAACCATGAGGGGAGTCTGGAGTTCTCTTCATTGTACTTATTTGATTTAAACAAGGGCTACATAACTGTGGAAGGCTTTTACTTATTCTTTTCATTCACAGGTTTCTTCTATGAAGATTATTTCTACTGATTACTAGAGGGAGAAGTCTTACTAAGCTCTTATTAAATTTCCCCGCTTGATTATACTTATAGGGTTTTTTTTCAGTGTGTTATCAAGTGTACAATAAAATAAAGACCTCATCAATTCAATTCACAGAGTTTCTCTTCACTATGAATTCTCTGGTGTTGGAGGAGGGCGGAGTGACCACTAAAGGCTTTTCCGCAGTTGTTGCATATAAAGCGTTTCTCTCCACTATGCATTCTCTGATGGATAATAAGAGAAGAATTCTTACAGAAAGCTTTCTCACAATGATTACATTTGTAGGGTTTTTCTCCAGTATGGTTTCTCAGATGTACAATAAGGGAAGAACTCTCATTAAATGCTTTTCCACACTCATTACATCTATATGGTTTCTCTCCAGTATGAGTTCTCCGGTGAGCGATAAGATGAGAGCTACAGTTAAAGGATCTTTCACATTGATTACATTTGTAGGGTTTCTCACCAGTGTGGATTCTCCGATGAGCAACAAGGTGACAGCTCTGGCTGAAGGATTTTCCACATTTATTGCATTCATAGGGCTTTTCTCCAGTATGAGTTCTTTGATGTCTAACAAGGTGAGCCATTTGGCTACAGGATTTTCCACATTTATTGCATTCATAGGGCTTAATCCCAGAATGAATTATTTCATGTTTAGTGAGGGCTGAACGTTCTCTGAATGCTTTGCCACATTCCTGACAGTTATAGGGTTTCTCTCCCGTGTGAGTTCTCTGATGGGCAATAAGATGGGAGCTCCAGCTGAAGGATTTTCCACATTCAGTACATTTATATGGTTTTGCTCCAGAGTGAGTTCTTTCATGTTTACTAAGGGCTGAGTAATCCCTAAAAGCTTTTTCACATTCATCACATTTAAAGGGCTTCTCTCCAGTATGCATTCTCATATGGGCAATAAGATGAGAGCTCCAGCTGAAAGATTTCCCACATTCAGTACATACAAAAGGTTTCTCTCCAGTATGAGTTCTCTGATGCCCAATAAGATGGGAGTTCCAGTTGAAAGACTTCCCACATTCATTACATACATAAGGTTTCTCTCCTGTATGAATTCTCTTATGGACAATAAGATGGGAATTCCAGCTGAAGGCTTTTCCACACTTATTACATTCATAAGGTTTTATTCCAGTGTGAGTCCGTTCATGTTTGGTAAGGGCTGAACGATTCCTGAAAACCTTCCCACATTTATCACATTCATAGGGTTTCTCTCCAGTATGAGTTTTCTTATGTTGGATAAGGTAAGAACTCCAAATGAAAGATGTCCCACAGTCATTATATTCATAAGGTTTCTCTGTAGCGTAAGTGCTTGTATGCTGTGTAAGGAAGGAGTCATACCCAAAGACCTTCTCCCACTCATTGTATTTATATGCTTTCTCTACAGTACCAATTTTTTGATGTTCCATAAAGGATGAAAAGTAAAAGATGTTTTCATATTCTTTGTAATCATACTGGTTTCCTCCAATATGAATTCCCGGATGTTCATTAAATGATGGGCTCTTGTTAAAGATTTGATGGCATTCCTTATATTCATAGAGTTTTTCTCCTGTATGCATTCCCACATGATCACCAAAATGCAGTATATGATTGAAAGATTTAACAGTATCAGTGCATTTTAAAAGATTATCTCCAGTTTGTACCCTTGCAGGGTGAACAGGCTGCATGGACTGGTAGAAGGCTTTGTCATACTCATTATTTTCACAGGTAATCTTATCAGTATACATTATGGCTGAGTTACATCTCCAACTTTCAGCATTTACATCAGGCTTATAGAAATGTTCCACTTGAGAAACTTTCTGAGATGGAACAATGCTTAAGCTCTGGCTACACCCTGCTCCAAGTTCACAGAACTCAGAGCCTCTTTGAGATAGTATCTGCTTTTGCATGAAGACCATCTGCCTCATAGCTGTACTCTGGTTCATGTGATACATTTCTAATTGGTCTTTACATCCCAAAACTTCTAACCTGGAGAACCAAGGATCATCCCATATGTATCTCTCCAACTTCATGCTACGAGACTGTTCCTCATCCAATATGCTCTGTGTTGGGATCAACGCTTTGCTTTCAAGATTTTTCATCCATTCTGAAATAAACAGAAAAAGTCCATGAGAGTATAGAGAAACAAATTCTAAGAGTAGGGTGGACAAGGTAAGATTTATTGTCCATGTTATTGAAAAGACAAGTGTGAACTTGTTTCCAAATACACTGGTAACCCAGAGAAAGACCATAACAGGAAAGAGGAAAACAGTAAAGAGTGAACGTGAGTAGTTGCTAGAACACAAAATGTGTGCTGAATATGAATAGAACCCATTTAGGAACACTTCCCCATGTAAAGGAGGACTAGAATAAGGGTCTACTGAAAGCCTGCACCTGGTTTCCTCTGGACTTAGAACCACACACCTTACCCTCTGTCGATGCTGCTCTGTAGTATTTCACTGTAACAATCCATTACCCCGAGTTTAATGCTTTCTGAGTCCAGTGTGTACTTCCAGCAAATTACTGAACTTGGGGGGGTTGTCTGGAGGATCCTGACACATTTAATACTACTAAGGTGAAAAAATAATAACTGGTTAAGCAAAAGACAGATGAACAACCAGCCCCTCAGCAACTAATATTTAAATTATTAAAGCGTGTCAATTCATTTCTATGTTATAATGTCCTATTGTTCTCCTATTTTGACATCTACCAAAAAAAGGAGGGGTGTTAAGTGAAAGTATCACCAACAAGGCATCAAGCCTTATTTCCTATTCCACAGAGTTCACTCAGTAACACAAAACCATCTGCCCAAAGGGCAAAAATCACAAAGTTTAAGGGCACTCCTGAAGTTCTTTTAACACTGCAGAATAGTTTGCAGAGTGATGGCAGAAGAGAAGACTTGAAAGCCAGCATACTGCAATGGAAAGGCACAGGAGTTATAGTCTGATAATCTGTATTTAATTACGGGCTCTGCCACTCTCCTTAGGTGAGTTTTCTGAAGATTGAATGAGATTGTAAAACCAACAAAATGTCTGGCAAATTCAAGATGTGGAAGCCACCTATCATCACTGCTGAGGTATCAGTCCTCCAACAACGGAAGGGTCTTTACTAGTCTCCTATTGCTGCTATAACAGATCACCCATCTCACAGTGTGAAAGTCAGAGGTTATAAATGGCTTTCACTGGGCTAAAATGAAAACAGCTTTCCTTCAGAAGCTCTAGGGGAGAATCCATATCCTTGCTTTTCCCAGCTTTAAAAGCTGCCTGCGTTCTTTGGCTTGTAGCTCCTCTTTCTATCTTCAAAGTATATTCTTCCTATTTCTGCTTCTGTCAATCATATTGGAGTCTCTGATACTCACTCTCATAAGGATCTCATGATTACAATGGGCCCATCCAGACACTCCAAGATAATCTTGGCATCTCAAAAGATTCCTAGTTTAACTCACATCTGAAAAGCCACGTTGGCCATAGAAAGCACCATGTTCAGCTTTGGATGTGGACATTTTGTGAAGGGAGGAGGGTATCATTATTCAACATACCACAGTGTCTAAAAGCTACAGGAACCCAATATGGACCTAGACCCTTGTTTTCTTCAGGTTTTTCTGCTTTCTTCACTATGTACTATTTTCCCCTTTTACTACCCAAGTCCATCACAACAGAGAGAGATTCTACTCTGCTGAAGAACTGGCATTTATTATCAATTTTAAGCTTAGCTCCTAGAAGTTAGAGAGTCCCTCTTTGTGCTCAGTTGTGTCCAATTCTTTGTGCCCCCATGGACTGTAATCTACCAGGCTCCTCTGTACGTGGGATTTCCCAGGCAAGTACACCGGAGTGGGCTGCATTTCCACCTCCAGGGGATTTTCAAGACCCAGGGATCAAACTTGCACCTCCTGTATTAGCAGGCAGGTTCTTTACCTGCTGAGCCACCAGGGAAGCCCCAGAAGTCTGGGAATGATCTTCAAATAGCTTTTGAATTTTCCCAGTAAAAACCTTTTTTAAAATGGTAGCTGACCAAGTCACTGACCAAACAATTTCTGACTAGCTTTACCATCAGTATTTGTGACCTGAGCATATCTTCCACCTGTAAATTATAATCTCTGTGATAAGAGGACAATCGAAACCCTATACATCACTGTGACTGTGAGGCTGTAGATGCTAAGCAGGTGGGAGGCCAGAAAAGGAAACCAGCACGACAGAAGCCATCCAGGAAGGTTTCACCCACACGAAACGACAGGAGCTCAGCCTTCGAGCATGGCTCAAGTACAGACTGCCAGAATGGCACAAGCAGAGGCAAGCTGTGATGAGCAAAGGCACCACACATCCCTAAGGGTGCCAGCTGAGTAAACTCCAGGAATCAGGCAGGAAGTAATGAGAGAAAAAGAAAATAGAGGAAAATGGGAAGGTCTTGAAATCGAGTCAGGTATTTAACAGGTAATGCAAGTCATTGTAGATTTACTGGCAGAGACCTCATAATGGAAAACTTCAGGGATGTAAATCTAGAAATGCCACCTGAGAAGCTCATAATAAAAATTTACTCAGCAACTTGAGCTGGATGAGGAGAGAGATTACTTCTTAGAGAGGAAAGAACAGGGAGTCAGGATGACTTCCCCATTTCCAGCTCCAGGGACTCACAGAAGGCTGAACAAGGAATACACATCAGGAAGACGGGGACACCAGCCAGAGGGAAAGCTGCGATTCCTGGTTCTATCAGTAGCACGGAGACAGCTGAGAGGATCTGCACGGAGGCAGAAGTGCAGGGCTGGAGCTGGTGGGGCCACAGGGCTCAGGATGACTACTCAGAAAGGTCAGCACAGAAAAGCTTCTGGGAATTACGCCGCCTTGGTACAGGGTTTCAGATCCAGACGGGGGCAACAGGCAAGACTCCACAAAAGCCCACTTCGTTAGAGTGGACAGGAAGACGTCCATCTTTAGGATTCAAGAGAGAGCACAGTATATTGTTAAATTAAAAATAACAAAATACAGAACAATGTGTACTCTATTTCACCTTTGGAAAGGTGAAAAGTAACTATGTGTGCCTATATGCTTAACCAAAGCTGTGCAGTGACCCAGACAGTTTATTCAAGAATAGTTAATTTCGATAGTAACAGATTTGTAGCATTTTAACTTAGCCTAATCCCATCTCTGACTCCTAAACTGAGCAGTAGCGGTGAAAAATAACATCTCATATTTCTGGTGCTGGAGGAAACAGAACAAAGCTAGAGCTTTTTCAAAGCCTCACTCCTAAAGAATAGTCATTATCTGAGCTGTTTGGTGGTTCCCAGAAAGATCCCACTTGAAAGGCTTGTGGGAACTTCCACATACTTACTCCCAGGAAGTAGGGATCTGTCAGACATTTCCAGGCAAAGTTTTAAGAAGTCTTTTTTATTTTTTTAATTACTGTCTGAGATGATGCAAAACGGCTGGGGCAAACTATATACAAACCAAAAAATGAAAGGAAAAGCTGAGGAGTGAGATATGCATAGGAGCTTTGAAAAGTTCTAACATATTCCTGGGAATCTAGAAGGCCATGTGCATACGCACTGTAGTTAAATTTTCAAAACTCAAAGAAAGAATCCAGAAAGGAACAAGAGAGAAGCAAGTCATCACACACAAGGGATCCTCAACAAGATTAACAGCTTATTTCTCATCAGAAACCAGGGAGGACAGAAAGAAGAAATGTGTCAACCACGAATTCTATATCTGGCAAAACTATCATTCAAAAATAGAGAAATCAAGATCTTCCCTGATAAAACAAAAGGTAAGAGTTTGCTAGTAAAGCTGCCCTATGAGAAATGCTAAATGGAGTTCTTCACACTGAAATGAAAAGACAATAACTCAAAATACAGACCAACAATAAAGGTAACTACACAGGTAAATACAAGACTGTATAAATGCATTTTTATTTGTTTCCTATCTGACTTAAAAGACAATTACATAAAATCCAAACTAAACTGCTGCAAATTAAGATGTTAATTATAATTCCCAGGAAAACCACTAATAAAATAACCAAAAATTTATAGTAAAAGGAAAGGGGTTACGTTTGTGTGTTTCTGTGTGTCTCTCTGGAGGATAAGAACAGTGTGAATAAGTATAAATGAAACTTTCTTTCACTTACCCATTTTATATAGCTTTGAGTTTTTAAATCATGTAGTTACATTATCTGTATGAAACAATCACTTTTTGCTGGGGTGTTTTTTTTTTTTTTGGAAAGAAGAGTCTGTGACTACAAGGATACAAGTTTTACAATAAAAAACTAAAAAGTAGGTAAATGAATGAGAAGTCTTTTTAGACAAAAGGGACAGCAGATAATATGAGAGGTAAGGAGGGAAACTGCAGCATACAAAAACTGCTACCTTGTTAAGAAGGTGGGCATCTTTGCTCTGAATATAGTACAAGGGATGAAACTCCTTGGAAGGAACCATGATGCTATCTGAGGACGTGAACTCCTCATAGCCTCAGCCCTTTTCTCAAAAAGTAGGGCTTGGAGGAAGGTTCCTCACTCCCACCTGGGGCCTGCTCTCACCTGGACAAGTGCCTTGAAGAGGATATGCTGGTTCCATTGACCATGGCTCTTCTCCTTGCTCCAACAGGGAGATGACCTCAGGCTTGGTGATCTGATTCCCTATATGAAGAGGAAAAACATGGACTTGTGTAGTCAGGTAACCCTCCTTCCCCTACTCTTTGCATGAGTGACTTCACTTCATACTTTATGATCAGTAGGGACTCCATCCTTGAACCTCAGGGCTCATGATCACCTCGGCCCTCCTGAGGCTCATATAGGATGGTAAACAGGGAGAGTAGAGGGTATTGCAAGGACAGCTTCATTCATTTGGTCAGCCAGCAGCTTACCTACAGACAGCAGGTGCCCATAGGTCTCCAGCATCACGTCACGGTACAGGGTCCTCTGAACAAGGTCCAGCTGCCCCCACTCCTCCTGCGTGAAGTCCACAGCCACATCATTGAAGGTCACTGGTTCCTAAAAGACCAGACATGATCCTCTTCAACCTGGAGACACCTCTCCCTGCCCCTCACTCCATCTAGTGTTTTCTGGGGAGGGAGTAGGGCTGACAGCGTTGGGGAGGAAACAGGACATAGAGGAATTGCCCTAAATGTATTCAGCATTCTGACTGATGTGGATAAGGTCTCACTGGGAGCCAGCCAGGGCCCTGCATTTGAGATGTACTCTTAGGAAAGTGGATACCTGGGCTCACAGTAACCACAATAAAAATGAGCAGCTCTCTGCCAAGTCTTGCTCAATTCTAGTAACACTGGCTAGTATCTAGACAGTTCTTCCTGCTTCTCCAGAGCTGCAGACACTTAGTGAGACCAAGACTAAGACCAGGACCAGGATGGACGCAGAACATGAACGCTGATCACAAAGCAGAAAACCTGAGGCTGACATCTGCTCCACAAGTGGATCCAGGACCTGGAAGGGTTCTCTGAACATTCAGAGGCTGCCTTCCTGGGCACAGAGAGAAGTTTCCACTCTCAGACTATTTCTGAGGACAACCTCCCAAGGACTGGAGGTGGGGTGGGCCAGGACTAAGCAGAGCTGTCCAAGCCAAGGAGAACCACTAACAGTTGCTATCAAAGCACTTTGATTTCTAAAAAGTTCAAACTGACGTTTTTAAGAAAAAGAACCAGGAATACCCACTAGAAAAATTAAAGGACGTCTGATTTTTGCAACGCATGCGTCCTGTACAGTCATTTGAAGCCATCAAAGTGAGTCTCAGGTATCTGGGCACTTCCAGGGTGGGGCAGGGGTACGTCTTCCCTCATGAGGGCAGTGGGGAGTGAGCTGTGTGTTGTGGGAGGCTGCTATAAACCCCACAGCCCGTGCTCCTTTTGATGCCTCTCTCTTGGCCTGTCTCTCCACTATGGTCCTCTCCCCCAGGTCCCTCAAGACAAACACTCACTGAATGGACACATGTGGAGTGCGCTCCCCCTCACAGCATCTGGTGAACCCCTACAAAGCGTGTTAGACACTTCTCTTCCAACCACATATGGCCGCCTTCCTCCCGTCCCTGTGGGTCACGGCTCATAAACGAAGCCTGTCATCTCTGATAAGGGCCAGCTCTCATGCCGGGTCTTCAGTGTAGATTTCTCTACTGGTCTGAACTGCTCCCCCCACCCCCTTCACACAACTGGCTTGAAACACAGAATTGCTTCTGGTCCAGTGATTCTCTTACTTCAAAAAACGTTTACAACCTCCTATGGTGAAACCCTCCTAAAACTCGGACTCCTCAATGACAATGGGTTTTCCTCTTGAAGACCTGCCCAGGTCTCAGTTTTCTTAATGGCAGCTGCCTCTACATTTTTGGGTAATGTAAATATTTTTACTTAAATGTGACATTCAGGTAGAGAAGTACACAAAACCTAAGTGTGCACAAAGCATGAACTCACTGTACTTCCAGAGTGATACACTCAGGGGTGTTAGGGAAATTTTTAAAAAATAGTCTTGTTTAGGCTTCAGAGACAAAGCAGAACAGGTCTCTGACCTTGCTTCTAACCTGTGTGGACAGTGCCCTGACTGGGAGTAACTGCATGCTGAGATAAAATGAGGGCGGAATCTTGAGGTCCTTGAGCCCCTGGAGGGGGCCTGGCCAACCAAGCCCCAGCTAAACCCCAAGCCCCAGCAACATTCCGAGTTTTACAAGACAACACAAGCAGCATTGACATGAAACCAGGCTTGCAGTTTGGTCACATATTGGTGATGCTATCAGTTTGCCTCCGTCCTTGGATTATAAGCAGGAACCTGAAGTGCAATCTCTGAAGTCTCACCCACAGGGTGGACGTGCTGCCTGGGACCCTTTCCCAAATGGGACTCCAGATGTGCTGTGACTTGTGACTTCCCAGCACTGTTTAAGTCTGGATGTTGGTCAAAACCCAGTTTAGTGGTGTATCCTCTGCTCTATTTCTCTTTTAATGTTAGTATATTGAAAGTAAGGTAGGCAATTCTCTGACAAATATCTGTATTATTTATTTGTATATAGCGACTGGCTTATTTTGTTAACAAATCCTTTGAACCTGACACGCAAGTGAAAGCTTTCGGCAAAGCAGGGGGCCCAGGCAGGAGGCCATGCTTCCTGCCCAGGGTGCTCTTAGGATGCTATCTCCCTGGAAGGTGGCACCTACTTACATGGCTTCAAAGTTCAGCAGTCAACGACATCCAAGCCCCCACCCTGGCAGCAGTCAGGCAGGTGGAATGAGCCACAAGTTTATCTCCCACTCCTCCAAAGACCCCGACAGACCCCCACACAAATACTTAAAAAGGAACCACCACTGTTAACAGAGACAGAAGGAAAACAATCACGAGAAAGAATGCACCACCCCTAATAAAACAGTGGACCCTGGCACTCTGGCGATGATCAGTGATGCCTGCTAAACTACAGGCGAAAAGCAGACAGGGAAATTTACGACGGGGGGATCAGGCTGACTACAGCTGCACTCACTGATCCATCACATCGTCTGGAAATGGGACAACATACAACTTGTGCCCACCGACGCAGCACGGGAGGGACTCGGCACCACCTACCAAGGATTCTCGCCCAAAATAGAGAGGCCGGAACTGCTCTCGCTCCAACTCCATTATCCATCTACGGGAGACAGGATGAAGGAGCGCATCCAAGGACATCACAAGGGCGAAATCAGGCAAACCAACAGGACAGGCAACCTGGCTTCATCAGCACATGAAATGCATGCAATGTGCCATCCCTGCTTGGATCCTGATCTGAGTAAACCAACTGCAAAAGATATCTTGGGGACAAGTGGGGAAAACTGAATGCAGGCTTGGTACTAAGTAATACTAAAGAATTACTGTTTTGTTGGGTGTGATAAAGGTATTGTGTTCATCTCCTAAAAGGTGGGTATGTCTCAGACATAAACATGGGTGAAACAATGTAAATATCTGGGCTTTGCTATAAAATACATTTTTTCCTAATACTGGACTCTTAAAAACACTTATTTTTTAAAATTTATTTTTATTGACATATAGTTGATTTCCAATGTTGTTTGTAACTGTTGTACAGCAAATTGATTCAGTTATACATATATATACATTTTTAAAAAACACTCTTTTCCATTATGGCCTATCATAGGATCTAGCTTTTTTTCTTTTTAAGGTATCCAAATAGACGCAAAGGCAGAAAGCTGAAAGGTGACATTTGCTAAGGCTGATGAACATGGATGTCTGTGGTCAGCTGAATAATGGTCCTGCCAAGACGTCCACGTCGTAACGCTCGTTACCTCAACATGGCAAAAGAGGCCAGCTACAGCGATGTGATTACATTACGGACGCTGAGATGGGGAGAGTACCTTGGACTATCCAGGTGGCTCAGTGTCATCATGATGGTGCTTACAAGTGAAGGAGGCAAGAGGGTCTGCATCAGAGAAAATGAGACAATGGAAGCAGAGTTCAGAGTGATGCAAACTGGAAGGAAGGCCCACGAGCCAAGAAATGCAGATGCCTCCAGAACCGAGTAAAAGCAAGGGAGCCAATTCTCCCCTGAGCCTCCAGGAAGATAAGAGCCCTGTTGTCCCATTCTAGACTTAGAGCTCCAGAACAAGAGAATAAATTCATGTTGCTCTAAGTCATTGTTTGTGGTAATCTGTTATAGCACCACAGGAAACTAATAGGTTTAAAAATCACCTAGCTTTTAATATTTATTTTTATTTATTTGATTGTGCCAGGTCTTAGTTGCAGCATGTGGGATCTAGTTCCCTGACCAGGGACTGAACCTGGGACCCCAGCACTGGGAGCACAGTCTCAGCCAAAGTCCCCCAAACCACCTAGTTTTAAAGAAAAGCCAGTGAAGAAAAGAAGCCATCAGCACGTGGTGGTCCACACATTCCTGTAAGATGGGGCACAGAGGAAAGTGTGGCTGACCAATGAAACACCAGAGACCCCTACCCTGCATGTGAGAGGGGGCTGCAGTGGGAGCAGCACCCCAGGAGACGCTCTAGGCTCTGGGTTTAAATGCCACTGAAGTCAGGAGAGAAAATCAGGCTTAAAAGTCTGTACTCAGGGCACCTTTGCCTGTTGCCCCTCCTCCCTGCCAGCCACTCTATCTGATGGGAAAGTGTGTAAGAGGTTCTCAGGTTGCCCAGGTGAGTGATCACCCTGGAGTTGAGACTCCCTTCAGCCCAAAACAGGGAGAGAGGAGGGTGTCTGTGGATGACCTGACAGTCAGCTGTATACCCAGGAAACTCCAAGTAGAACTGACCTGGTGATCGTGGCCCACCCAGGCCCATGCAGTTTAGAATGAGACTTGTCAGGAGAGACAGAAGAGAGACAAGGAGGCAGTGGGAGTCAGGAACCAAAGCTGCTCAGCTGCACCGTCACACAGTTCTCTGGTAAACACACACAGATCGGAGGACCAAATATCTGCACAGGTGGAGGCCGAACTTAGCACCCAAGGGGACAGAAAATCCAGGGTGCAGTCACATAGAACTTTCAATTATCTGAAATTCTAATCCCCAGATTGGAAAGTTTCAGTATAAAACAGAACAGGATGATACAAGAGGCTTGGAGTACAAGAATCCACAGAATACAAAGACAGAAAATACAGCAATCAGGTCAGGAGGTCATATAAATAACCTCAGGAAAACAATACAAAGGGGAAGGACAGGAAGGGATTTTGTCTTAAAATAAAGGACTTCTTTACATAAAATGCTAGCCATAAGCAAAAACAAATACATTTGAACCTGCTGGCCAATAAAAGCAGAGATGTCTCTTAAAAAAAAAAAAAAAAACAAATACACCTGACAAAAATATACCAAAAAACATTTCCCTGATAAAAGACACCATAAACTTAAAGAGGAGAGTGAAAAAGTTGGCTTAAAGCTCAACATTCAGAAAACTAAGATCATGGCATCCAGTCCCATCACTTCATGGCAAAAAGATGGGGAAACAGTGGAAACAGTGGCTGACTTTATTTTTGGGGGCTCCAAAATCACTGCAGATGGTGATTGCAGCCATGAAATTAAAAGATGCTTACTCCTTGGAAGGAAAGTTATGACCAACCTAGATAGCATATTAAGAAGCAGAGCCATTACTTTGCCAACAAAGTTCCATCTAGTCAAGGCTATGGTTTTTCCAGTAGTCATGTATGGATGTGAGAGTTGGACCATAAAGAAAGCTGAGCACCAAAGAATTGATGCTTTTGAACTGTGGTGTTAGAGAAGACTCTTGAGAGTCCCTTGGACTACAAGGGGATCCAACCAGTCCATCCTAAAGGAGATCAGTCCTGGGTATTCACTGGAAGGACTGATGCTGAAGCTGAATCTCCAATACTTTGCCCATCTGATGCGAAGAGCTGACTCATTTGAAAAGACCCTGATACTGGGAAAGACTGAAGGCAAGAGAAGGAGACAACAGAGGATGAAATGGTTAGATGGCATCACCGACTTGATGGACATGAGTCTGGGTAAACACCGGGAGTTGGTGATGACAGGGAGGCCTGGCGTGCTGCAGTCCATGGGGTTACAAAGAGTTGGACAGGACTGAGCGACTGAACTGAACTGAAAGTTAAGACAAGCTATAGACTGGGAGAAGATAATCTGTATACAGCAAAGACTCAGGATCCAGAAAGCATGAAATGCTTATATATCAAGAGTCTACAGAAATCTAGAGATGGGAGTGAGACAGAGAGAGAAGGCAATACAGATGACCAATAACTACATGCAAAGATATCCAGCCCCACAAGCAATCAAGGACATGCAAAGTAAAGTAATACATTTTCTTGGTTTCAACGTAAGCAAAAATTAAAAGACCCAGTATTAATATTGTCAAGTGGCAGCAAAGATGGAAACAGACACCTTCCCTCAGAGTGGGGAGACTGAGAAGGGGCTTTGCTCTTTCAGAACCACGTGTCAGCACTGGTCACACTGACAACACATATGCCCTAAAACTTAGCAAAATTCTGCTTCCAGGAGTATGCCTAGATAAACTTACATGTGCACCCAAGTAAAACTGTAATGTCCACACAGCTTTGTTTGAAATAGGAAAGATGGTAGAGGGAGGGAGGACTTAGAAGCCTATCCACAGAAGAGATGAATAGAGCGCATGTCTTTGATGGGGCAAAAAGAAATGCACCCGATCTTTCTACTCACGTGGAGAGACCTCAAAATTGACCTTGAAAGGCAGAAAGAAAACACGTATAAAGCACTGTTAAAAATTATGATTATTTATTACCTTGTATCTACAGTTTATTATCTACATGTATCATACTATCTACATAGTATGAAAATGGACTTGCTGTATACATATTTTCAGTGGCTGTTCTCAGGAAGGGCGGGAGAAGAATGTAATTGGGGACTAAAAAAGAAAGCAATACAGCCAAACAATTGTTCATTTGGAGTGATGGGAGGGACCCTGTCTGGCTTATCACTTTTTAAGTTTTTCTATAGTTATAGAATTTGTCCAAAAATTCTAAATAAAACATATTTCCAGAGTTGAGAGATGTCATCAAAATTGAAGGATCCATGGTCTGCCAGACAGAAAAAAAATAAAAGACCCCCAGCAGAACATGCCCCAACATTAGGGCCCACAATTCATGGAGGCCTTAGGGACACAAAGGAAAATGTAAAACTGAGGCTGGTAATGAAACATAAGGAAGAGATGGCAGGAGACAGGCACCCAGCCTCACCAGCTGTGGAGAGAAGAGGCAGGGCTGGGAGAGGAGTGTCACTGTTACCCAATGTTCAGGAGCTGGGTGACAGGGCAGAGAAGGGCCCATCTCTAGGTAGGAATGAGCCCTTCCAATTCTCAGGTAACCCTTACCTGAATTCCCATCTTCCAAATTATCTGCCATGATGAATTGCAAAGATATTTCACCCAAATTCTTGTAAACATTTTTGGACAGATGGCTTTGCATACACGTGTAAGCGTTTATCTAGACATTCTAAGGCCTTTATGAAATCTGATACACCAGCCACACATCTAAACCACGGGAGGATGCAGAGGGTGATGAGCTGGGTCTCAGCTGTTTGCCTGGCAGTATCTCATCTGATTGCTCCTGAATTACCTGAATTCTCTGACCACTGGCCCCTTCATGGAACCTAGTGAAATTCAGATGGACTCTTCGGCATCTTCAAAACTTCATGATTTATTGCTATTTTAGGGCAAGCTCTTTGCAGAGAAGGAAAATGTAACTAGAGTGTGTTCATCCTTGAGACAATCAATGATGGGAGCAGAGTATTCCATTAACTGATGTCTTATATGAAAGTTTATTGTGCAGAAAACTTTGGTGGATTGTTAAGAAGGAGTTTAAGAGTTTCCACATTTGGAGTGGCTGGGGTTTTTTAATGGGCTGGAATATTATTATTTTCCCTATTCATCAGAATAATGGGATCTGGACTGCCACTAGCTGAAACTTACTAACCAACATGTTTCTAAAATCAGACTATACCGATAACAAGGGATAACAGCCATTTGATGTTTTTACCAGGTGAATACTTTATTTCAATAAATATTTAATTTGGAGGGAACAGAGGCGGAAGGGGCTCTTGTCTGTGTTTCTGAAAACCTCACTTAATACAAAACTCACATATTCAAGGCTTGAGTTTCCCAGAGGGAAAGATCCAAAGTGAGTGTGGAGAGAGGGCCAGGAGTATGTGCTTATAAATTACAACTCTTCAGACACTGGAGGGTGGTGTTATTTGAATTCTCCATTTTATTTTCTTGGCATTAACTCTAATAATTCTCAGAAACCCTCACAAATATTGCCAGCTAAGTGCAGCACAGTGGTTATTAGAACTTCATAGCATTTCACTGCAGCTAACTTCTATTCCCAAGCAACTGATCCAGGGCCCATCTTTCAACCTAGTCTAGCTTCACTACTGATTATGTTACAGAATGTAAAAATGACTGCACACTGTAACAGCAGCAAACATCAGCCACTCAACTTTTGATGCCAGACAACCACCACCCTGCATCACGTGATTCAGGCCTTGCCTCCTAGAGACAGCAGTGCTGCCAGGCGAGGACGGCACACTTAGGACAAACTTCACCAGTCACCTTCTAAACTGTGGGAGGTTTTGCTGATTTCTTTTTTAACTTAGTGGGAGACACAAAGTTAGGCAAAGATGTTATTAACATTTTTATATCACAGTATCTCCCATTTGCTTGATTCATTATTGTGACTTAGAAATGAAAAACCTAAATATAGTAATGGAACTATTTTTGTCTTTCATAGTAGAAAGTTATTAGGATACACCTAAATTCAAAGAATTAGAATAAAAATCTCTCATTTAGAAGTAACCCTTCTCTGTGGCTGAGACAGTAAAGAATTTGTCTCTGCAATGCTAGAGACCTGGGTTTGATCCCTGAATTGGGAAAATCCCCTGGAGAAGGGAATGGCTAACCACTCCAGTATTATTTCCTGGAGAATTCCAGGGACAGAGGAGCCTGGCAGGCTACAGTCCATGGGGTTGCAAAGAGTTGGACACTACTGAGCGACTAACACACTTCTAAGAAACTGAAACATTAAGTTAAAAATGGCTATTTCATGGCATTGAAACATGTATACTATCATGTAAGAAACAAATTGCCAGTCTATGTTCGATACAGGATACAGGATGCTTGGGGCTGGTGCACGGGGATGATCCAGAGAGATGATATGGGGTGGGAGGGGGGTTCAGGATTGGGAACTCATGTACACCCGTGGTGGATTCATGTCAATATGGCAAAATCAATACAGTATTGTAAAGCAAAATGAAGTAAAAATTAAAATTTTAAAAAAAGGCTATTTCTGTGTCATGAGAAAGAAAAAAATTGATAAATGATAATCACATCAATAACCTGTCAAAACATGCTAAGTGACAGAAGCAGACACAAAAGGCCATATATTATATGGTTCCCTTTATATGAAATGTCCACAATGGGAAAACACAGAGAGAAGTAAATTAGTGGTTACCAGGAGCTGGGAGTTGGGGAAACAGGGAGTAACTACTAATGTGTATAAGGTTTCTTTTTGGAGTGAGGAAAATTCTAGATACAGGTGATGGCTGCAGTTCTGTGAATATACTAAAAAATCCACAGAACTACATACTTTAAAAGGTTGAACTTTACGGTATGTGAATAATATTTTCATAAAACAGTTATAAGAAAATTCTTAAGTGGCTGCCTCCAGTAAAGAGGCTTCGCAAGAGGGGAGGAGGGGGATGACACCTCTCCAACATCAACTCTGCTGCTCTGTTTCTCTGGGGAGCCAATCTGGTGCCCAAATCATCACAAAGCCCTCCTGCTTCACCTCCTTTATATGTACCAGATCTTGCTTCCAGGTGCTGATCAGACTGAAGCCTGACTCGCCAGCCTGCTTTCCAGTCCCCTTCTTTTCACTCCCCTGCCTGGAACATCCTTCCAGCTACATTTTAGACCCTGGTGCTTCTGGCTCCCAACACTTCTGCGGCTCCTTACTACAACCAGGATGGAGCCCCAACTCTGTGGCAGGCATTCGGGATACAGCGAGGTTTTTCCTGGCCTTCTCGGCCTAAAATCAAATTACGGTCAGCCTTCACCCAGATGCGGGCCACGCAGTTGTGTCCCCGTGGTGCTGGAGAAGGCAGATCCCTCTCACCAGGCTATGCCCACCCGGTTGATGTGCCCCCTTCACCTCTTGGTTTAGGTGCATCCTATCTCCCAGGCAGCCTCCCTCTCCACAGCAAAAGGACCCCAGCGGCGGCACATGGCCTCTATGCAGACTCTGTCCCACCTCCAAGGCATCCGTTGTGCTCAGCTCCTCCAAGGCTCAGGGCCTTTCTAAGCACTTCAGGCCTGTGTCCTGAATCACATGTACAGCACCAGGCAGATGGTGAGGCCTCAGGAGCCGACTAAACCACCCTGGAAAGGGGCCTGGGAGCTCCTAAGGATGGGGGCTCACAATTGACCTTGTTCCCCTCCCTCAGCACAGAGCTCAGCAAATAGGACCAATGTGAGTCAGGCACTGAATATATGGGGAAGGTGAGAGGGAAAAGGGGGAGGGGCCTGCTTGCCAAAAGGGACTGACCCTTATCTACCAAACAGCCCACAGCACAGCTGGGGCTCAAGGACTCTGAACAGGCTGGCTGACAGTGAGGCTCCAAGTCATGGAAAACTGAATTCTCCCTACCTATGCTCAGAAATCAATCAACTTCTGGCTGATTCCTTCTCTATCCAAACCTTAGCTGTGGCAAACTGAGGAGCCATATCAGCTGGGATGGTCAGGGACACCCTCAACACCTTAGGAAGAAGGCAACCTGTCAGATAAAAACAGAAGCCCCATCTCACCTGGGCCTGGGCTGTTGGGAGCCCTGGGGCCCTCCTCCTCTCCTCGGCAGTCTCCTCCACTTGCCAGGTCGAGTCCTGAGGGCACAGAGCTGGGAGGGGGGAAGTGAAGTCACAGAGGCAGCTCTCTCTGCCAGAAGTGGCCCACCTGAGTACTACTTCCAGACCCTGTCCCTCCCTTTTGGGCAAGGGAAAAGATCCACTTCCTCACATTACAGATGAAGGCTGTGGGATCCAGAGAAGTTAAACAATAAATCTAAACACATGGCCCATGCCCTGGTGTCCTGAGGGACTGTCATAGAGAAAGTGCCTGTTCACGGCCTTTCTGGGTCGGAGCCCCAGATGGCCACCCATGCATTCTCATGCATCCTGTTCTGGAGATGTCATTGCTAGATTCCCCATGGGTGTGTTCAGATCCTTCCCTGTTTCAGCTCTGCCAAGAGACGGATCTGGACCAGACCCCCTCTCCTCTCCCCACCAGCTCTGATTTCCAGCAATGGCAGGTTACTGACGGGAGAGACCACAACATAGTAACCAATGTGTCTGATGAGGAAACAGGGTCTTGACTTACCCCAGGAGGCCCATGGGTCAACAGTCGTCATTCCCCAGGACTGGTCCATAAGGACACCTACACCAGAGGGGCAGGTTAGGACAAGGAAAATAAAGGACTGAGACACTGAGCCTAGTGACTAAAGGCTGCTGCTGCTGCTGAGTCGCCTCAGTCGTGTCCGACTCTGTGTGACCCCACCGACAGCAGCCCACCAGGCTCCCCCGCCCCTGGGATTCTCCAGGCAAGAACACTGGCGTGGGGTGCCATTTCCTTCTCCAGCGCATGAAAGTGAAAAGTGAAAGTGAAGTCGCGCAGTCGTGTCCGACTCTTAGCCACCCCATGGACTGCAGCCCACCAGGCTCCTCCATCCATGGGATTTTCCAGGCAAGAGTACTGGAGTGGGGTGCCAGTGACTAAAGGCAACAAGATGGAAAAGGAGACCTGTCTCACTAACGTGCACAACAAAATTCCATAAATAGAGCCCAAAGACGTGTGGGGAAAAAAAAAACATAAGCTAGATTTATAGCAAAAATGCACAAGTGGGTCACTTTCAGCAAATTTATTGATATGATACAGCTACTGAACAATTAAGAACAACTCCTTAAGTGGCTGGAGAAGTATCTGATAAAACTGAACATCATTTAATTTTTAAGAAACATTACTGGTCTTTTGATGTCTTTAATGACAGATACATGAAAGATCGCTTAAAAATAAAACACACTACTGACACCACTTAATGCTGTTCTTAAATTATAAACCAACGCTATACAGTGACAAACAATAATACAAGTAAAAAACATGGTGATGGTAGAGAAATTTTGGTTGTAGATGACTTTCTTCCAAGAAATTCCACAAATCACCAGAAAAATCTTAGAACTAATGACACTTCTCAGGAGAGAACTATAAAATACATGAAAATTACATTATCTTTTATACAAACAACCAATTAAAAAACAAAACAAAACAACCTCACTCAGTTCTAATTCTGTACCAAGATAGAGAGACCCCCTCCAATCCCAAAAACCCTTAGCCCCTCTACAGCTCTGACCCCTAGCTACAGCAGGTCACCACTGGGGAAGCCCAGAAGAAACAGGATTTGTACTCACCCCATGAACCCCACGGGTTGATGGCAGCCATCTTGCAGGATCAGTCCACCAGAAGCTTGCCCAGGAGCAGTGGATTTGGGTGATTATTGAAAACCAACTGCAAAACCCACCTAATAACAAAAGTAGGAAAAGACAAAAAATGGTTTTTCTCAAAGACAGTGGGAATAAGAACACATCCACAAAAACAATAAAAGACTTCTACAGAGCACTGAAAGAAAACAATTTACAAGTCAAAAACAAATTCCTGAAGGAAAATGAAGAATGACTCGGGTTAGCTGAAAAAAGGGCATGGTCCAAGACGAGGGGGGAGAAATTTGTTAACAGTTCTCATGAGACGGGTACTGACAACCACGAGGTAGCTTTTCTATTGATTTAACAAAAATTGTTGTAAAATCTACCTACAACCTTCATATGTAAGTAGTTGCCCAGAGCTGAGGGGAGGGAAGAACGGGCAAGTGGCAGCTTAATGGTTCAGGGTGGGTTTTTTTTTTTTTTTTTTTGCGGGGGGGAGGGGTGATAAAAATGTTCTGGAATTATATAGTGATGATAACTGCAAAACGCTCTGAACGCACAAGAAAACTACGGACTTGTACGCTAAAATAGTTAATTTTAAGTCACGTAAATCTTATTTAGGAAAAAAAAATCTGTCTCTTGGTGCAGGGGCCAACAGAAAACGAGATGTGGAGGCCAGACCAACCCAACCCCCTAAATTCTAGACTTTTATGCAAGTTCGGCGACCTCTCGGAGGGCACCAACGCCACCTGGCAGAGCTCTGCGAATTCCTGGGAGCGTGTATAAAGCACTGGAACGCCCAATGGGCACCGGGATCTGCGCCCACGCTCCAAGCTGGCACAGTAAATATTCTGCACGCTTGGGTGCAACTTGACAAAGTCGTCCGGTCACTGCGCCTTTAAAGGAGCCCCGGGCTGGTCCCAAGCCACTTTTGACTTCCCTCTGTGACAGATGAGAACGGGTTCTCACGAGAAACGCCCGTCGGGAAAGACAAGGTGGACTCCTGGGGGCGATCTCGGAGGCGTCCTCGCCACCTGCCCTCTGGCCGCTATCCCAGACGTCCTCCGCACTCCCGCTGTGGGCGCGATGCTCACAGCGCGTCCCGGTAACGGCGGACCTCACCTGGATCGCAGCCGCCGGCCTCCCACCCCTGCTGACCAGGGACCCCTGCTCTCCGCGGGCAGCGAGACACCCTCGCGCTCGCTTCGCCGAGGGCGTTCGGCTTTTGTTGCGCTCACATTCGTCCCGGCTCGGCCGTGAGCTTGGGGTTCCCGCCCGGGGGACAAAGGCCCGACGCGCGGGGCTCACCCGGGCCCTCCCAGCCGATCCAGCGCCTCCGCAAAGCCAGAGGCGGGCCGAGGGACCTGCCCTGGCGGCGAGCCAGCCGCCAAGTGTAGGCGCCGCCTCTCCCCGCCCGTTCTCCCTATCCTTCGGGCCAGCGGCAGCGGCAACAGCAATAACCCCACCGCCCGGGCGACCGCTTCACCTCAGCCGCGGACAATGGCGGCCTCTCCCCCGGCGTCGATGGGGACGCGCCGCGCGGGGTACTGGGAGTGGTAGTTCCCGGGGCGCGCTTCCGGTTGGACCGGAAGCGCCTTCTTGGCAAATTCCCCAAGCGGCGCTAGTCACGGGTTCCGCCTCCTAGGGACTTACGGGGACAGCAGTGTCCGAGGCCTTGGCGAGGCCCCGCGCCGGCTAGCGGGTGGGGGAGCTCGATAAATCGCCGCCCGGCGAGCCTCAGTTTGCCTGTCCCTAAAATGGCAGCTCACGGTAGCCGCACTTTGTAGGAACTTTGTTGAAGTCTGTTGAAGCGCTTTCCTTTTCATCAGTAGTTAAAGAGTTGTAAGGAAGGGGCTGTTTGTTATGTACCCTTTTCGGACGAGGAACCTAATTTTGAGCTTCTGCTCACATATGAAGCCCTACCCCTTGTTACGAATTGAATTTGAGTCTGCTGAACCGAGGCCTCCTTCCCAGGAAAGGAGTTAGAAGGGACCCTTGCCCAGAGAATTCTGGCCCTCCTGGCCCCTACTCTGTACTCCTCAATTCGCCTCGCCTGTTAATTTGTCCACCCACGTTTCTATTGTTTAGTTGCAACAACAGTAAGATGGTCAGAGTGAGTGACGGGTTGGAGAGAGCCTGCGGGCATTAGAATGGCTCTGCTGTGAGCCAGGGCATGGGTCTGAGGAGAGCAGCCATAGGCCCTGGCCGCGTCAAAGGATCACTCACTATGGCTTTTGTGAGAATAGGCTCAAGAGGGTGAGAGAAGGACCGTGATGACTTTTGAACCAATGCAGTAATCCAGGTGGATGGGAATCAGTGGTCAGATTGTGGACAGATCAGTATTTTAAGGGTCGCGCCAACAGGCAGGGGGTTCCAGTTTGTGCATCATGGGCTGCAGTCCAGACCCTAATATGGAGAACAAAGCGTGGAGAAGGCCTCTCAGTGCAGAGCTGTTTACCAAGGGTGAGTGGAGAACGTGTTACAGGTGTGTGATGAAGCTGCTTACCTTTTGTCCAGGCCCTCTCCTATTTAAGTTACGGGAGCTTGCTGGATGGTACCCTGTTCTCTCTGAGTGATGGGGTGGCCAAGACTGGGCTAAACAGCCATTTTGGATGCCTCTATTACAGAAGTCTGGCGTGTGTCTGAGCTGTTACTGAGGTTTCTGAATGGGACAAGACCAGAGCGGTAGTAGAATCTCTGCTCTCCGTGGACGTGCTTCCTCTGAGAGATGTCCAAAATGTGATCACCCCATGGCAAGCGAAGGGCTCCAGCTGGTTCCGTTTCATCATAGCCAGACGAGAATGAAAGGTAAAGGGAGCTTGAGTCAAGGACACATTATTTGGAAAAAGTAGGGCATTTTATCGGAGAAGGCAATGGCACTCCACTCCAGTACTCTTGCCTGCAAAATCCCATGGACAGAGGAGCCTGGTAGGCTGCAGTCCATGGGGTCGAGACTGAGAGACTTCACTTTCACTTTTCGCTTTCATACATTGGAGGAGGAAATGGCAACCCACTCCAGTATTCTTGCCTGGAGAATCCCAGGGACAGGGGAGCCTGGTGGGCTGCCGTCTATGGGGTCGCACAGAGTCGGACACGACTGAAGCGACTTGGCAGCAGCAGCACGGCATTTTATGAGCTGGGTTGTAGGGTCACCAAGAATAAAATAACTAGTACAAGTCAGCTAGACTCGAAGTTATTAGTTTGGTGCAAAAGCAGTTGCAGTTTTTGCTTGTTCAAATTTGCCGTTTGATACTGTTTTTGTTGTTGTTGTTCAGTTGCTAAGTCGAGTCTGACTCTTTGCAGTCCCATGGACTGCAGCACGCCTGGCTCCCCTGTCCTTCACTTTTTCCTGGATTTGCTCAGATATTGATATTGGAATACATCCTAAATAAATGTGGTTATGTTATATATAATTTGAATGCATATTTCTCATTTTATGTTTTTCTTTTGCTAATAATATTACTTGCTGTTGGTTTTATATTTATTTTAGACTGAGAAAGATTGAGGGCAGGAAGAGAAGGGGGTAACAGGGGATGAGATGGTTGGATGGCATCACAACTCAATGAATGTAAGTTTGAACAAACTCCAGGAGATAGTGAAAGACAGGGAAACCTGGCATGCTGTAATCCATGATGTCGCAAAATGTTTGACACAGCTTAGCGACTGAACAACAACAGTGGAAATGATGTTAGACAAAAAGCAAATTCCAGAAATTGTCTTGAGTTCAACATGGATCATAAAGCAGCAGAGACAACTCGCAACATCAACAATGCATCTGGCCCAGGAACTGCTGATGAACACACGATGGTGGTTCAAGATGTTTTGCAGAGGAGACAGAGCCTTGAAGATGAGGAGTGTAGTGACCGGCCATCAGAAGTTGACACCAACTGAGCGCATCATCGAAGCTGATGCTTTACAACTACATGAGAAGTTGCCAAAGAACTCCACATCAACCATTCTATGGTTGTTTGGCATTTGGAGCCAATTGGAAAGGTGAAAAACATCCATCAGTGGATGCCTCATGAGCTGACAAAAAAAAAAAAAGTTGTTTTGTAGTGTCTTCTTTTCTGTGCAACAGTGAACCATTTCTTGATTGGATTGTGACATGCAATGAAAAGTGGATTTTGTATGATAACCAACAATGACCAGCTCAATGGTTGGACTGAAAATCCCCAAAGCACTTCCCAAAGGCAAACTTGCACCAAAAAGGGGTCATGGTCACGATTTGGTGGTCTGCTTTTGGCCTGATCCACTACAGCTTTCTGAATCCTGGTGAAATCATTACATCTGAGAAGTATAATCAGCAAATGTAGGAAACACACCAAAAACCGCAACACCTGTAGCTGGCATTAGTCAACAGAAAAGTTTCAATTGTCCATGACAATGCCTCACCAAGCATCAGATAACCAATGCTTCAAAAATTGAATGAATTGGGCTACAGAGTTTTGCCTCATCAGCCATATTCACTTGACCTCTGGCCAATCAGCTACCACTTCTTCAAGCATCTTGAGAACTTTTTGCAGGAAAACCACTTCCACAAACAGGAGGATGCAGAAAATGCTTTCCAAGAGGGCACTGAATCCTAAAGCACGGATTTTTATATTATAGGAATAAGCAAACATTTCTCATTGGCAAAATCTTGATTGGAATCGTTCCTATTTGGATTAATAAAAATGTTTTTGAGCCTAGTATAATGATTTAAAATTCATGGTCCGAAACTGCAATTACATTTGCACCAATCTAATACCTCATGCTCTCAAACCCTAGGATTAACTCATTTTCTCCAGCTAATATTCTAAGAGTCACGAAGGTCAACACTTGGGATTCTGAGTTCCCCCCCCCCCCCCCCCCCCCGCCCCCAGGTGAAAGTCAGGATGTTCCTGTACAGCTGGTGACCATGCAGAGGCTCCCCTTTCACAGGTCTGCTTTGCCACCAGTTCAACATTCAGCATCCAGTTTCCCATGTCCCTGGAATTTAATGTTAGATGTCTGCTCCTTTTTCTTTTAAGAAAAATATGCAAAACAAAAATTTGTAAGAGATTTAATGAAACCTGTGAAAAGACTCCTAACCTGAATAAAAAAATAATGAAAAAGAACATCAACCTACAGGCCTAAACCCCTTTGTTCCCCTCTCTTCATTGGAAAAGACTCTGATTCTGGGAAAGATTGAGGGTAGAAGAGAAGGAGATAGAGGATGAGATGGTTGGATACAGTCACCAACTTGAGCAAACTCCAGGAAATAGTGAAGGACAAGGAAGCCTGGCATGCTGCAGTCCATGGGATCAGAAAGAGTCAGACACAGCGTAGCTACTGAAAACATTCCCCTCTGGAATAGAAACCCCCCTTCCTCCAGGGGAGCCACTGTCCTGAATGAGATTTGAATCACTCAGTGTGTTTCCTGAAAGTTTACAATGTGTCTGTTTCAAAACAATACAAAGCACGTTTTGCATTCATAAAAAGCATCGAATTTCATCTACAACTTGCATTTTTTGCTCCATAAATTTATCATTACAAGATTTATCCTTTTCGCTTTGTGTAGGGTTTTTTGTTGCTGTTGTTTGTATTGCCATGTTACCTGTCGGAATCTTAGTTCCCCAGTTCAGTTCAGTTCAGTTCAGTCGCTCAGTCATGTCCAACGCTTTGCGACCCCATGAATTGCAGCACGCCAGGCCTCCCTATCCATCACCAACTCCCAGAGTTCACTCAGACTCACGTCCATCGAGTCAGTGATACCATCCAGCCATCTCATCCTCTGTTGTCCCCTTCTCCTCTTGCCCCCAATCCCTCCCAGCATCAGAGTCTTTTCCAATGAGTCAATTCTTCTCATGAGGTGGCCAAAGTACTGGAGTTTCAGCTTTAGCATCATTCCTTCCAAAGAAATCCCAGGGCTGATCTTCAGAATGGACTGGTTGGATCTCCTTGCAGTCCAAGGGACTCTCAAGAGTCTTCTCCAACACCACAGTTCCAAAGCATCAATTCTTCGGTGCTCTGCCTTCTTCACAGTCCAACTCTGACATCCAGACATGACCACAGGAAAAACCATAGCCTTCACTAGGCAGACCTTAGTCAGCAAAGTAATGTCTCTCCTTTTGAATATACTATCTAGGTTGGTAATAACTTTCCTTCCAAGGAGTAAGCGTCTTTTAATTTCATGGCTGCAATCACTATCTGCAGTGATTTTGGAGCCCCCCAAAATAAAGTCTGACACTCTTTCCACTGTTTCCCCATCTATTTCCCGTGAAGTGATGGGACCGGATGCCATGATCTTTGTTTTCTGAATGTTGAGCTTTAAGCCAACTTTTCACTCTCTTCTTTCACTTTCATCAAGAGGCTTTTGAGTTCCTCTTCACTTTCTGCCATAAGGGTGGTGTCATCTGCATATCTGAGGTTATTGATATTTCTCCCAGCAATCTTGATTCCAGCTTGTGCTTCTTCCAGCCCAGCGTTTCTCATGATGTACTCTGCATAGAAGTGAAATAAGCAGGGTGACAATATACAGCCTTGACGGGACTCCTTTTCCTATTTGGAACCAGTCTGTTGTTCCATGTCCAGTTCTAACTGTTGCTTCCTGATCTGCATACAGATTTCTCAAGAGGCAGGTCAGGTGGTCTGGTATTCTCATCTCTCTCAGAATTTTCCACAGTTTATTGTGATCCACACAGTCAAAGGTTTTGGCATAGTCAATAAAGCAGAAATAGATGTTTTCCTGGAACTCTCTTGCTTTTTCCATGATCCAGCAGATGTTGGCAATTTGATCTCTGGTTCCTCTGCCTTTTCGAAAACCAGCTTGAACATCTGGAAGTTCACGGTTCACGTATTGCTGAAGCCTGGCTTGGAGAATTTTGAGCATTACTTTCCTAGCGTGTGAGATGAGTGCAATTGTGTGGTAGTTTGAGCATTCGTTGACATTGCCTTTCTTTGGGATTGGAATGAAAACTGACCTTTTCCAGTCCTGTGGCCACTGCTGAGTTTTCCAAATGTGCTGGCATATTGAGTGCAGCACTTTCACAGCATCATCTTTCAGGATTTGAAAGAGCTCAACTGGAATTCCATCACCTCCACTAGCTTTGTTCATAGTGATGCTTCCTAAGGCCCACTTGACTTCACATTCCAGGATGTCTGGCTCTAGGTGAATGATCACACCATCGTGATTATCCAGGTCGTGAAAATCTTTTTTGTACAGTTCTTCCGTGTATTCTTGCCACCTCTTCTTAATATCTTCTGCTTCTGTTAGGTCCATACCATTTCTGTCCTTTATCGAGCCCATCTTTGCATGAATTGTTCCCTTGGTATCTCTAATGTTCTTGAAGAGATCTCTAGTCTTTCCCATTCTGTTCTTTTCCTCTATTTCTTTGCATTGATCACTGAAGAAGGCTTTCTTATCTCTTCTTGCTACTCTTTGGAATTCTGCATTCAGATGCTTATATCTTTCCTTTTCTCCTTTGCTTTTCGCTTCTCTTCTTTTCACAGCTATTTGTAAGGCTTCCCCAGACAGCTATTTTGCTTTTTTGCATTTCTTTTCCATGGGGATGGTCTTGATCCCTGTCTCCTGTACAATGTCATGAACCTCATTCCATAGTTCATCAGGCACTCCATCTATCAGATCTAGGCCCTTAAATCTATTTCTCACTTCCACTGTATAATCATAAGGGATTTGATTTAGGTCATACCTGAATGGTCTAGTGGTTTTGCCTACTTTCTTCAATTTGAGTCTGAATTTGGCAATAAGGACTTCATGATCTGAGTGACAGTCGGCTCCTGGTCTTGTTTTTGTTGACTGTATAGAGCTTCTCCATCTTTGGCTGCAAAGAATATAATCAGTCTGATTTTGGAGTTGACCATCTGGTGATGTCCATGTGTAGAGTCTTCTCTTGTGTTGTTGGAAGAGGGTGTTAGCCAGTGCATTTTCTTGGCAAAACTCTATTAGTCTTTGCCCTGCTTCATTCCACATTCCAAGGCCAAATTTGCCTGTTAATCCAGGTGTTTCTTGACTTCCTACTTTTGCATTCCAGTCCCCTAGAATGAAAAGGACATCTTTTATGGGTGTTAGTTTTCTGAAAGGTCTTGTAGGTCTTCATAGAACTGCTCAACTTCAGTTTCTTCAGCATTACTTGTTGAGGCATAGACTTGGATAACCGTGATATTGAATGGTTTGCCTTGGAGACGAACAGAGGTCATTCTGTCGTTTTTGAGATTGCATCCAAGTACTGCATTTCGGACTCTTTTGTTGACCATGATGGCTACTCCATTTCTTCTGAGGTATTCCTGCCTGCAGTAACCAGGGACTAAACCCAGCCCCCTGCAGTGGAAGCGTGGATTCCTAAGCACTAGACCTCCAAGAGAGTCCCAAAATTTATCCTTTTGATCTGTGAGACTCAGTTTCATTTATTTTCGCTGCTGTATAGTTTCCCATTGAATGACTATACCATAATTTATTTATCCTTTGTACTTTTGATGGCCACGTAAGTTCATTGAAAAATACTCATTAAATCAACACCCTGGAGCCCATGCTCCACAAAAGAATCCACCACGATAGGAAGCCCATGCATTGCAACTAGACGAAAGCTCGCACAGCAATGAAAACCCAGCACAGCCAGAAACGATTTTTTTAAACAAAGATGTCGTCATGAGCGAGTTTATGCTAAGTTGCTTCAGTCGTGACTGACTCTGTGACCCCATAGACTGTAGCTTGCCAGGCTCCTTTGTCCATGGGATTTTCCAGACAAGAATAGTGGAGTGGGTTGCTATTTTCTCCTCCAGGGGATCTTCCCAACCCAGGGACTGAAACCACATCTCTCATATCTCCTGCATTGGCAGATGGGTTCTTTACCACTAGTGCCACATGGGAAGTTTTCATGCCTTTTGATCCGGTAAAAGGAAACTGGGCAGAAAAAGGGTACACATTTTATGAAAGAAAAATGAAAAACACTCTTATTTTTCATTTGGATTTGCAGGTGAGGGAAGTGGTAATTTGCATTTTATGAACACTTTAAAGTTTTCTTACTTCAGACAGAAGAGTAGCTTTCAGTATGACGGTCACAAACATGACCCTTTATGGTCTCTAACAGCTTAAAAACTAGAGCTTGCATCATGAGAGCATTCGGATCAGACACATCTTCTCATAACAACCGCTGTTATAATGCTTACTAGATTTGAAATCTTTCACTCATGTGTGAACCAGCCAAATCTTTTCACCTGTTGTGTGTAAAAAAAGATGTCACCAGCTATTTTTTTCCCCTAAGATAAGAATTCTTATTGTCTGCTGTTTTCAGCATCAGAGATTTTCCAAATAAATAGCTGTTTTAGTCAAAGAAAAGATTCCCTTGGCTTGAAACTTTTTCTCAGCTTCAGATCCATCATGCAAGCCCCAAATTATCTGAATCAATCAATCCCCTCGTTAAAGGGCAAAGGCAGGTGTCTCAGCCTTTGTTAGATTCTTGCTCCACTGTATATTCACATACATTACTGAAAATCAGTCCAGCTCAAGTAGGGGAACGGTGAACGGTCTCACCTTGTACACTTGGCTGCTGTACCCTGAGCCTGCCGCCTGGTTGGCCTCGATCAGTGTTCACCAAATGGCGAATTCAGGCATGTGAGTGGACGTCAACTTTTAATGTACTCATGCTCAGTGGCATCTGGCTCTTTGCAACCCCACGGACTGTAGCCTGCCAGGCTCCTCCGTTCGTGGAATTTTCCAGGCAAGAATACTGAAGTGGGTGCAGTTTCCTACTTCAAGGGGTCTTCGCCACCCGGGGATCAATCCCGCGTTTCTTGCATTGCAGGGGGATTCTTTATCACTGAGCCACCTGGGAAGATTTGCATACTATGTGCAGGTGCTAAATCGCTTCAGTCCTGTCCCATTCTTTGCGGATCCCTGGACTGTAGCCCCTCAGGTTTCTCTCTCCAAGGGACTCTCCGGACATGAATGCTGGAGTGGGTTGCCATGTCCTGCTCCAAGGGAACTTCCCCACCCAGGCATCAAACCCGCATCTCTTGCATTGTCAGGCACGTTCTTTACCGCTAGCGCCACCAGGGTGAAGGCTGCTGCTGCTGCTAAGTCTCTTCAGTCGTGTCCTGACTCTGTGCGACTCCATAGAAGGCAGCCCACAAGGCTCCTCTGTCCCTGGGGTTCTCCAGGCAAGATCAATGGAGTGGGTTGCCATTTCCTTCTCCAATGCATGAAAGTGAAAAGTCAAAGTGAAGTCACTCAGTCGAGTACGACTCGGAGCGACCCCATGGACTACAGTCTACCAGGCTCCTCCATCCATGGGATTTTCCAGGCAAGAGCACTGGAGTGGGGCGCCGTTGCCTTCTCTGACCTGGGTGAATACGATGAGTACTATGCTGCTATTGCATTTCTTTTCCATGGCAATGGCCTTGATCCCTGTCTCCTGTACAGTGTTGCAAACCTCCGTCCATAGTTTCTCAGGCACTCTATCTATCAGATCAAAATGGCTGTCTGGGGAGGCCTTACAAATAGCTGTGAAAAGAGAAGCAAAAAGCAAAGGAGAAAAGGAAAGATATAAGCATCTGAATGCAGAGTTCCAAAGAATAGCAAGAAGAGATAAGAAAGCCTTCCTCAGCGATCAATGCAAAGAAATAGAGGAAAACAACAGAATGGGAAGGACTAGAGATCTCTTCAAGAAAATTAGAGATACCCAGGGAACATTTCATGCAAAAATGGGCTCGATAAAGGACACAAATGGCACGGACCTAACAGAAGCAGAAGATATTAAGAAGAGGTGGCAAGAATACACGGAACTGTACAAAAAAGATCTTTGCGACCCAGGTAATCACGATGGTGTGATCACTAATCTAGAGCCAGACATCCTGGAATGGGAAGTCAAGTGGGCCTTAGAAAGCATCACTATGAACAAAGCTAGTGGAGGTGATGGAATTCCAGTTGAGCTATTTCAAATCCTAAAAGATGATGTTGTGAAAATGCTGCACTCAATATGCCAGCAAATTTGGAAAACTCAGCAGTGGCCACAGGACTGGAAAAGGTCAGTTTCCATTCCAATCCCAAATAAAGGCAATGCCAAAGAATGCTCAAACTACCACACAATTGCACTCATCTCACACACTAGTAAAGTAATGCTCAAAATTCTCCAAGCCAGGCTTCAGCAATACGTGAACCGTGAACTTCCAGATGTTCAAGCTGGTTTTCGAAAAGGCAGAGGAACCAGAGATCAAATTGCCAACATCCGCTGGATCATGAAAAAAGCAAGAGAGTTCCAGAAAAACATCTATTTCTGCTTTATTGACTGTGCCAAAGCCTTTGACTGTGTGGATCACAATAAACTGTGGAAAATTCTGAGAGAGATGGGAATACCAGACCATCTGACCTGCCTCTTGAGAAATCTGTATGCAGGTCAGGAAGCAACAGTTAGAACTGAACATGGAACAACTGACGGGTTCCAAATAGGAAAAGGAATCCGTCAAGGCTGTATATTGTCACCCTGCTTATTTCACTTCTATGCAGACTACATCATGAGAAACGCTGGGCTGGAAGAAGCACAAGCTGGAATCAAGATTGCCGGGAGAAATATCAATAACCTCAGATATGCAGATGACACCACCCTTATGGCAGAAAGTGAAGAGGAACTAAGAAGCCTCTTGATCAAAGTGAAAGAGGAGAGTGAAAAAGTTGGCTTAAAATTCAACATTCAGAAAACTAAGATCATGGCATCTGGACCCATCACTTCATGGGAAATAGATGGGGAAACAGAGGAAACAGTGTTGAACTTTATTTTTGGGGGCTCCAAAATCACTGCAGATGGTGACTGCAGCCATGAAATTAAAAGACGCTTACTCCTTGGAAGAAAAGTTATGACCAACCTAGATAGGATATTCAAAAGCAGAGACATTACTTTGCAAACAAAGGTCCATCTAGTGAAGGCTATGGTTTTTCCAGTGGTTATGTATGGATGTGAGAGTTGGACTGTGAAGAAGGCTGAGCGCCGAAGAATTGAGCGCTTTTGAACTGTGGTGTTGGAGAAGACTCTTGAGAGTCCCTTGGACTGCAAGGAGATCCAACCAGTCCATTCTGAAGATCAGCCCTGGGATTTCTTTGAAAGGACTGATGCTAAAGCTGAAACTCTAGTACTTTGGCCACCTCATGCGAAGAGTTGACTCATTGGAAAAGACTCTGATGCTGGGAGGATTGGGGGCAGGAGGAGAAGGGGACGACGGAGGATGAGATGGCTGAATGGCATCACTGACTCGATGGACATGAGTTTGGGTAAACTCTGGGAGGTGGTGATGGACAGCAAGGCCTGGCGTGCTGCGATTCATGGGGTCACAAAGAGTCGGACACGACTGAGCGACTGAACTGCACTGATGCTGCTATTGAAACGCAGTTCTGTCCATTACGAAGCAGTGTGTAAAGCAGTTTTCAAATATCCGTGTTTCTCATAACCGTGTACTAAATACTGGCAGCTACTGAACGCCGGGCTACATCCACAAGGCGCCTCACCACAGCGGGGGCATGGAATATTTATGATGGGGACACAGAGGTGTCAGGACTCGAATTCAGGTACCAGAGGCATCCGACGGCCCGTGTTGGGACCAGACCTGAGCCACGACAGGCTCAAGAGGCCACACTTAGGCCTGAGCCTCAGGTTCTTGTGAGCATGAGTCATAATTCCAGGAAGCGGTGCCAAACTGGATTAAAACCTGAGTCATGATTCCGGGGGAACAACACCCTGGGAAAGTCCCAAACCTGAGCCAATCCGGATAGGGATGGGGGATTTGGAAATCGCGCGCGCCTAGGGCTCAGCCAATCATTCCCCGCCAGCTGTACTAAGAACCGCCTGTATAAAAGCAGCTGTGAGTCAGCGCGCAGGGCTCTCTCGTGAAGACTCCACTGCGCTGGATGAGACTTGAGCCCTAGCTCGAGCTAGCGCTAAACCCCTTTTTGCTTTTGCATTGCTGTGGACGTCTTATTCTCTCAGTTTTGGGGACTCGGACTCTGGGCATAACACCCGGAATAGACGCCCAGGGAAACCGCGAGTGGCCCTGGGCGAGGCAGTTCGGCGCCCCCCGCGCAGGCGCACTTCCAGACCAACGCAGTCGTAGCCTCCCGCTGCAGTCCTAGGAGTGAGGCGTCAGAGGCGCTCGAACCTCTCAGCCTCCGTCCCAGGACGGCTGGGACGACCAGAGCAACGACCGGAGGTGAGCGCACCGCCCTCTGGGAGTTGTAGTTCGACGGCCGTCCGGCTAGGCGCCATCTCGGCCAGCAGCGGGCGTGGCCTTCGGCCCGCCATTCCTCCTAGGAGTGCGGAAGGAGAGGGTCCATGGGTGGAAAACAAGGCGGAGCCAAGATTCCGAGCCCCTCAACTTCAGCCACCCTGGCGGGGGCGTGGCGAGCGGAAGACGCTCGGAGGCGCGCGCCGCCCTCTGGGAGGTGTAGTTCAGCGTCGGGGCGCAGGCGCAGTGCGCTCCGTGGCGGCCTCAGGCTTGGTCCTGCAGTCCGGCGGTAAGTGAGGTTTGGGTTGGCCGAGGTAGGGGCGGCCGGGGGCGACGCGGGTCCAGGGTCTTCCTTGGGACTCCGGCCAGGGCGTGCAGATGGCCGCGCGCGCCTGTGTCCCACCCCTTTTACTGCTTCGGCCTAGGTGGTGTCGCTGTGGGCGGGGTGGGAGGGGCCGAGTGGGCGGGGCCCGATTTGGGAAGGGGAGGAGTTGGGGCGGGGTTGGGCCACGGCTTTGGTGGAAGGGATTGAGGTCTTTGGCTTCAGGAGCGTAGACGTAGAGATTAGCTGGCCTGACTCCTCCCAGCCTGGAGCCAGACTGACCTGCATTCTTCCCCGGACTGGGCGAGACCTCCGACGTTTGGAGGTGGGAAAGGACGAGGCCCCACCGTGTCAGCTCTGGAACCTCGCTTTCTTGAGGGGCTTCTGTCCGTAAAGAATAAAGGTAAAGGAGACCCAAAGCAACGGATTTTGATCTTAACCACACGGGACCCAGGAAACAGACAAATTAAAATCTTATTGAGCATCAGCTGTGTTCCAGGCACTCCAGGTTCCTTCATTACGTCAACAAGCAAGGGTTTACATGTCCTGCGTGCCAGGCCCTGTCCTATATCCCCAACATTGTCTCTGCCTGGATGCCACGGGAGAGTCAGGGAGACGATGATAAGCCCATAAAACATCACTGAATATGCTAACTCCCATCCAGTTCAGTTCAGTCGCTCAGTCGTGTCCGACTCTTTGCGACCCCATGAATCGCAGCACGCCAGGCCTCCCTATCCATCACCAACTCCCACAGTTCACTCAGATTCACGTCCATCGAGTCCGTGATGCCATCCAGCCATCTCATCCTCGGTCGTCCCCTTCTCCTCCTGCCCCCAATCCCTCCCAGCATCAGAGGCTTTTCCAATGAGTCAACTCTTCGCATGAGGTAGCCAAAGTACTAGAGTTTCAGCTTCAGCATCAGTCCTTTCAAAGAAATCCCAGGGCTGATCTCCTTCAGAATGGACTGGTTGGATCTCCTTGCAGTCCAAAGGACTCTCAAGAGTCTTCTCCAACACCACAGTTCAAAAGCGCTCAATTCTTCGGCGCTCAGCCTTCTTCACAGTCCAACTCTCACGTTCATACATGACTGCTGGAAAGACCATAGCCTTGACTAGATGGACCTTTGTTGGCAAAGTAATGTCTCTGCTTTTGAATATACTATCTAGGTTGTTCATAACTTTTCTTCCAAGGAGTAAGCGTTTAATTTCATGGCTGCAATCACCATCTGCGGTGATTTTGGAGCCCCCCCAAAAATAAAGTCTGACACTGTTTCCACTGTTTCTCCATCTATTTCCCATGAAGTGATGGGACCGGATGCCATGATCTTCGTTTTCTGAATGTTGAGCTTTAAGCCAACTTTTTCACTCTCCTCTTTCACTTTCATCAAGAGGCTTTTGAGTTCCTCTTCACTTTCTGCCATAAGGGTGGTGTCATCTGCATATCTGAGGTTATTGATATTTCTCCCGGCAATCTTGATTCTAGCTTGTGTTTCTTCGAGCCCAGCGTTTCTCATGATGTACTCTGCATAGAAGTTACATAAGCAGGGTGACAATATACAGCCCTGACGTACTCCTTTTCCTATTTGGAACCAGTCTGTTGTTCCATGTCCAGTTCTAACTATTGCTTCCTGACCTGCATACAGATTTCTCAAGAGGCAGGTCAGATGGTCTGGTATTCCCATCTCTCTCAGAATTTTCCACAGTTTATTGTGATCCACACAGTCAAAGGCTTAACTCCCATCCAGGAAACTACAATGAAGACACCTGGGCAGCGTGGCTGGGGCAGAATCCGGTGCATAGGCAGGGTCATTAAGGGACAGTCCAGAAAGAAGGGAAACACATCCTGCCTTTGGCCTGAGCTTCACTTGGCAATCCGCCAGGGATGAGCGTGTAAATCACTGCGAATAAGGCTGCGCATGGAGCAGGTGCTAAACAGATGCTCACTGAGGCCAGAAGCTTTCCCCCGGCAGCAGTCGCCTTTCTCTGTGTTCTGCTGCTTGCTGGGCTCTCCCTTCAGCTCTTTTCACATTTTGTTTATTTACTTATTTATTTAGCCACACTGCATGGTTCACAGAAGCTCACTTCCCCAACCATGAATTAAACTCCAGGCCACAGCAGTGAAAGCCCAGAATCCTAACCACTAGCCCACCAGGGAACCCCGCCTTTTCACATTTTAATTCTTGTAAGCTCCATCCTGGGTCACCATCCTCATTTTATAAGAGAAAAACCTTTTGTAGAAACAGGCACGCCAAAGAGTGCCAGAGACCTCAGTACTGCCTGGCTTTCTGCCTTCTGCACAGTAACAGAGTTATCACCCTGGGAATCATCTGTGTGACCTGGGCTGTGCCCCTTGCCCCTCTGGCCATCCGTTTCCTTGTCTGGAATGAGGTCCTCCTTCAGCAGTGCCTGGAATGGCATCGGGCTCACAGCAGGAGCTCAAGAAATGCCACGCTGAGGTGGCAATCCTATTGCATCCCACCTGGGTATGGAGTTCCTTCTACGTGCACACAGGCCTTTCAGGGCCTGGGGTCACTTGTCACTTGCCTAGTCTCTCATATCCCCTTTCCCTCCAGAACTGCCTACAGAGGAGCTGACTGTTCCTGCGAGAGGCCCGAGGAGGAGGGAATGACCGCTGGGCTCCTCACTGCCAGGGACCTGGTGAGTACAGCGCCACCTCCCACCCGGCCCTCAGGCTCTGCCCGTCATCCCCACCAGGCTGGTTCTGCGCTCAGGGCCCTGCCGTCACCCTATCCCCAGCCCGGCCTGTGCTTTCGTCAGCTCCACTTCCCTCCACATCTCAGCTTGCCACTCCGAGAAGACCAGCTGGGTCCCACCACCCCACCCCTGCCCTGTGCCACCCTGGCAGACATCGCTCATCCACCCCACTGACGGCCTGGAACTTTCTCATCACAGGGCTCAGGGTCTGTTCTCCCAGCTCACACTCCCTGCAGTCACTTGGCCAACATGTAAGGAGCACTGCCCGTGAGCAGGCACTGTCCCAGGCACTGAAGGTGCGGAAGCAGACAGGAAATCTCCGCCCCGCGGCTCACAGAGCACATGAGGAACGTAAATGTGCCATGTGTTGGGCAGGGAAATAAGGCCCCAAAGAGGGTGGGCTTGGGCGTCAGAAGGCCTCTGAGGCATGGCCCCCAGGCAGAGACCTGCAGGAAGGGAGAGGGTGGGGTCAAGCCCACAGGCAGAATGCTGCAGGTGGAGGGGACAGCAGGAGCAGAGGCCTGGGGGTGGGACCACACCGGGCACTTAATGTGAAGACCAGGCACACGTGTGGCCGGAAGATGGAGAGCCGGGTCTCCTAGGCCAGCTGCAGGGGCCTGAGGCCTTGGGAAGCAGTTCTGGCCATGTTTAGCACGTGCAAAGGACTGGCAGACAGTAGGCACACGGAGAATGGGTGAAGACTGAGCGTTCTGAACCTCGGTCAGTGCTGGACATGTTTCACCGGGTTCGACCCCCACATCAGTCCCACGAGGCAGGAGGAGGGGCAAGTGACGAAGCTGGGAGTGGTCGAGCTGGGCCTGCGCATCGACCCTGAGGCCCCAGAGCCCCACGCACACCGTGCTCCTTCGTGCCTCTTCCTCCAGGTCCCTCTGCCGCAGCTAGCGCCCGCGCGTGTATGTGTGTCTTGTCTCCACGGCCTCTGCAGTGTCCAGACCTGGGCTCAGTAGGACTCTGCAGATAACTGAGCAGTCCAGATCTAATGAGTCTGGAAAGTGTGGAGCAAGCAGGGAGGGTTGGTGAGAGAAAAGAAAACCACCCCGCCCTGCCCTCAGCATAATTTGAAGCTGGGTCTGGAGGTAAAGCAACCACTGTGTGCCGAGTCCTGGGCAGACTTCCTGTGACTTCCCTCATTCCTCCCAATAGCCTTCTCAGGGAGCTTCCAGCAGATTGCAGATGAAGCCAGACGGGCGGAGTGTAGTGCAAAGATGCCTGGGGCTGGCGCTGGACTCTCCACCAAGCAGTCCACCACCAGTCTTCACATCACCACCCCACCCTCGCCCCCCCTGGTGGGAGAGTCCCTAGCAGAGGCGGATTCTGCCTGGGAGACCAGGGTCCAGGAAGTGGGTAGCCTTGTGTCCCTCCCTGATCACCCCCTCCACATGGCCAAGTCCTTAACTCTGCCCTCCACTCTGGCCATCCATAATACTTGCTTCAGTGATGTGAAAATCTTTTTGTGGAGGATGTGAGTGCCCAAACCTCAGGCGCCTTGTAAAAAAAAGCATAAAGTCCCCACCTACTCACGGAAGAAACTGGCCTTATTCTCTGTGAGTCTGTTGTTTTGTTTGCTGATTTGTGTATTTTTAGATCCCGTATGTGAGAGAATGATCGGTATTCCTCTTTCTCTGGCTTATCTCCCTAAACATAATGCCCTTCAGCTCCACCCGTGTTGTGGCCGATGGCAAAGCTTCATTTTTATGGTCGAGTAGCATTCCAGGGAGTGTCTGTGGGTGTGCATGTGTGTACCAAGGCTTCTTTGCTGGTTCATCTGTTGATGGGCACTTAGCTTACTTCCACATCTTGGCAATTGTAAATAGTGCTGCGGTGAACACCGGGGTGCATATGTCTTTTAGAATTACTGTGTTTTGTTTTCTTCAGATATATGCCCAGGAGCAGGATTCCTGGATCATACAGTACTTCTATTACCCCAATATTTAGAATTGAAGACTAGGAAACAGTCCTTGGGGGTCCTGCCCCTGGACATCCCCACCATTTCATTTTTCTGGCCACTCTCCACTGCTCTTTCTCTCCACAGTTCCTCTTTGTATTCAGGTGGCGTTGATGCACTGTGTAGATTTTGGGAGTGTGCAGCCTGGTGCCTGCACATATGGACACCCGTGGATGGTCCAGCTGAGGGGTGGGGTTCGCAGCCCCTCTGGGGCTCCCTCAGTCAATTCTGCTGTGACATCTCAGGGGTCCTGGTTTGTCCAAGGAGGAACCAGGTAGGAGCGTGCCCAGAACGCTCCCATTCCGACCCCTGGAGCCTGTTTTTCTCTGACTTGTCTTTCAGGGAATTGGCTTAGCCCCATGGCCAACGGGCAATCCTAAGTTCAAATCCTGGCTCAGCCCTTTCTCCGGGTGGTTTTGGGCGACTCTGTTGTCGTCCTCCCTGGGGAACAGTGGCTGGATGTGATCACCCATGGCTGGGGCTATTAAGTGAGCAACCCCTGTGCATCTCTCAGCACCGTCTACATGTTTGCTCTGAATTTCTTTTTCTTTAAGGTTCAGAAATTTAAAGTTCTTGATGTGTCAGAACTCTGGTATCTTCCATAGTTGGCTGACTTTTTTTAAGACCACACAATCCCATAATGATATTCTCATTGTGAAAGTGTCAAGCAGACTTAGAAAGCCCCCTTGTTCCTCAGTCCCTCCTAGACTTCCTTCTAAAGCTGCCACTGTTGTCACTCTATGCACCTCATTTTCCGGTGCTGATATACATGTTTTCCGACAAATGGGAATTAGAGCTCTGTTTTGTTTCACATAAATAGCACTGTGCTGGTGGTGTCCCGCCCCTGGGATTTTTCCGCCCGGAAGGTTATTCCCCAGCTGTGCGTATCAGTGCCCTCCATCTTGTGCATGGCTGCAGGTTTTCCAGAAACTAACTGTGGCTCCTCCCAGATGGCAGGTGTCTCGGCTATTAGCAGTTGTCTGTTATGTATAGACAGTGCAGCAAGGGAGCGAGGTTCTTGAGGGGATGGGGAAGTGGAATTGCCAGCATAACTACTAGATGTATTTTTTAAAACCTGCCAGTTGTGCAAGTAATCCATGCCTGGGTACTCAGCCACCCTCTTCTCAGAAGGGCCGGACTCTCTGTCCTTTTGTTTGCCTTTTACTTACTGATTTGTCAGTTCTTTGCATGTGCTGGCCAGTAATCCTTTTCCTTCCATTTATGTTGCAAATATTTTCATTCTGCTCTTAATGGTCCTTGTGGCTTGTGAAGACTGTCATCTAGAAATCATGAATTTTGATTGCTGAATGTATCATTTTCCTGTTGATTCTGTAACAAATCCCAACAAACTTGGTGGCTTAAAACCACACAAATTTATTGTTTTATACTTCTGGAGCCCAGAAGTCTGAAATACGTCTCCTCAGGCTGAAATCAAGGCGTCCGCAGGGCTGTGTTGCTTCTGGCAGCTCTAGGAGAGAATCTGCTGCCTTCCCTTTTCCAGCTTCTAGATGCCTCCTACGTTCCTTGGCTCCTGGACCCCTTCCATCTTCTAAGACAGCTTCAGCCATTTGAGTCTTCCTCACATACCATTTGGAGAAGGCAATGGCACCCCACCCCAGTACTCCTGCCTGGAAAATCCCATGGATGGAGGAGCCTGGTGGGCTGCAGTCCATGGGGTCGCTGAGGGTCGGACACGACTGACCGACTTCACTTTCTCTTTTCACTTTCATGCAGTGGAGAAGGAAATGGCAACCCACTCCAGTGTTCTTGCCTGGAGAATCCCAGGGACGGGGGAGCCTGGTGGGCTGCCGTCTATGGGGTCACACAGAGTCGGACACGACTGAAGTGACTTAGCAGCAGCAGCAGCACATACCATTACTGTGAGGCTGACTCTTTGGCCTCTTTCTGATTGAAAGACCCTTGTGATTACATTGGGCTCACTAGGGTATTCCAGGATAACCTCCTTATTTTAAGGTCAGCAGACGAGCAACCTTAATTCCACCTGCCATCTTAATTCCTCCTTGCTAGGTAATCCTGGGGTGGTAGAGACATAGTTCTTCCTACCAAACTCATTTTTCTTCTTTCTGACTTCTGTTTTATTTCTGAAGACTTTCTCTGCCACCCATAAATTAAATTAATGGTCTATACTTTCCCAACTTTTTCCTTTTTTATATTCATCTCTTTGCGATTTCTTGAATTTCCTTATGGTGTGAGGTAGACATCTACTGTTTTTCCACCAAAAGGGCCAGTTGCCCCAGTGTGCCTCGTTGCTTTGAAACGCTCCCACTACCACACTGGTGTTCCGCTAATGCGTGGATCTTCATGTACTTGAATTTATTTACACGGTAAACAGATTCTTAATGAAATCTCCCAGATTCAACCCCTGGACTTGCTGCTTACTAGCTTTATACCTTTGGACAAGATACTTACATTCTCCCAGTCTCTGGAAAATGGGCTTGTGGCAGCATGGACCCTCTTATCTCTTAAAGAGGGCTTTGTTTCATTATGTATACATCATGGACCCCTCAGACGTGACTTTGGCCAAAGGGTGAGGCAGAGAAACAGCCTGACAGTTTTCTAGGTGCTCCTTTCCCTCCTTCTCCCTGAGGGACACCCACACAAGCACACTTCCTGTGACTCCAGCATGTCAGGACAGTCATCCTCTTCACTGTTACTCATTTTTTCATCTCAAGAGTCTCTCCAGCAGGGCTGAGAACCTGACCCAGATCCCCTGACCCTCTCACCTACGTGGCCAAGGCCCCTGTTCACCAGCTGCTCGCTCCCAACAGCCACGCTGCGGACTCTGAGGATGCATGTGTGTGATGTTTCAGGACCAAGTGACTTTTGAGGACGTGGTCGTGGACTTCACCCGGGAGGAGTGGGGGTATCTGGAGCCGGCCCAGAGGACCCTGTACCGAGATGTGATGCTGGAGACCTTCTGGCTCCTGGTCTCTGTGGGTGAGGCCACCCCCGTGCCCTGACAGTCTGCCCCCAGCGCCGGTTCTCATTTTCCTGGGATAAAAGTGGGAGTACATCCAGGCCTTAAATGGGGATACCTGTGCTGTCTTGGGCTTCGGGGACCCGACTGTTTTAGTGTAGGGAACGTCAGTTACAGTGTTTTGGTTGCAGATTACAGATCTGAGTGAACAATGCCAGAAGCAGAAAGTCCTAGGGAAAAAGGGACATATCAGTCCCGTGACCACAGAACCCCAGGGCAGACCTGGGTCTGTCTTTGGTGCTGTTGGGAACCCCCTCCTTCCCTCATACCTCTTTCATTCTCCATTCACAGATGGGCCCCTCTGAAGGTGATGAGACAGCTAGTAGTGTGCCTCTCCTGGGCTTGAGACCAGCAGTAGAGGCAGGATCTGTGTCCCGGGCACCCATATAAGGCCCCTAGGTTGTCGTGGTTTGGCAGCCAGGTCCCCTCCACGCTGGTCATTGTTGCCATGAGGCAAAGGAAGAAGCAGAGGTCTGATTGGCTACCCTGGGGCTAGGGATGGGCTCAGGGACTGAGTAGGGGGCAGGGGCCTCTAAGGAAGGGTAGAAGCTGTTACAGCAACCATGTTTTCCCAGAACCCCAGACACGTGGTCCTGGAAGACTGAAGGTGTGGGCAGAGGGTTAGGGAGGCTCCTAGGACACAGATGTTCACTGTATGGGTCTCCTTCTGAGCAGGACACTGGCTCCCAAAGCCGGATGTCATCTCCCTGCTGGAGCAGGAGGCAGAGCTGTGGGCAGCAGATGAGGGAGGCCCCCGAGGTGTGTGCCCAGGTGAGATGAAAGCCCTGCAGTCTGGGGGCTTCTCTCTCCACACCCACCCTTGGTTCTTCAGAGCAAATTGACTACTCAGTCTCTCAGGGAACATTCACCAAGCACCTGTTCTGCTGTGAGAAGGGTAACCTCAAATTCAAAGCCTCCAGGGATGACGTGGGTATGTTTGGGAGTCTCTGTTCTGCCAACCACATCTTGCTTGACCTTTTCTGTATAACTTTTCACTGGAGTGTAACAAATGGGAAAAGTGCCCACGTCACACTTTTAAGCAAGTCTGGTGTCAGGGTGGGGATGTCAGGCACTGAGGCCATGGCTGTACAGAGAGAGTCAGATCCCAGGGCTAGAAGGGAGGAGGAGGAAATGCATTTGTTTCTTTCTTCAGCACATCCACTGAGCTCTGCTCTGGGCCGGGGGTACTCCAGGCCCAGCACATCTGTTGACAGCTTCCCTGGATGCGTGCTTTCTCCTCAGCATCCTCTCCTGCCCTCGTTCTCTGTGCTCCCCTGAACACTCCATCCACACCCCCTATACCAATGCCCAACCCGTGATTATTCTCTGTGCTTCCTTCCCTGATTTGTAAAAATGTACTTTTTAATGGACAAAGCCACCTGTGCCTTGGACCTTTCAAAACTATGAGTTTTATTCTTCTGTCCACTCACCACCATCACACCCACACACACACACAGACTTCCCTCAGAACCAGGATTAGGGGACATTTCCATTTCTCTGCTTCTTTCAGATTTGGAAACCAGACCCCAAAGCAAGCTATCAACTGAAAAGCAAGGTGTAACTGAAGAAATACCCAACAGTGCCCTGGTAGAAAGGTTCCTACAGGAAAGTCTGTGGCACTCTAAGGATGAAGATGCTGCAGGCCACAGGGAACAGGGCCGTGAGGAGTCAGACAGCTGTGTGGTGCAGGCAGCCTGCATGCTTGTGAAGACACTGGCAGAGGAGCAGCAGCAGGGGGATGGGTGTGGGGCAAACTTGAGTCTGAGGCCAGATCTCCCAACTCAACCAATGACTCCTGAAAGGCAAGGTGCCCCGGTGTTGGGAACCCATGGACAGAGGGAGAATCCAGACTCTAATGCTCAACAGAAAACCTGTGCAATAGAGAAGCCCTATGGATGTCAGGAATGTGGAAAGGCCTTTAGTCACAGCTCAGCACTCATTTACCACCACCGAACACACACAGGTGAGAGGCCTTACGAATGTCATGAATGTGGAAAAGGCTTTCGAAACAGCTCAGCGCTTACCAAGCACCAGCGAGTCCACACTGGGGAGAAGCCTTACAGGTTTGCTCGGCGTGGGAGGACCTTCAACCAAATTGCCCCACTGATCCAGCACCAGAGAACTCACACCGTTGAGAAACCCTATGAGTGCAGCGAGTGTGGGAAATCCTTCAGCTTTAGATCCGCCTTCAGCAAACATGAGCGGACACACACAGGCGAGAAGCCCTACGCGTGCA
>NW_024070197.1:287158-308015 GCF_014754425.2 Oryx dammah | reverse complement strand
AAGCCCTACGCGTGCACTCAGTGCGGGAAGGCCTTCCGGCAGAGCACACACCTCACTCAGCATCAGGGAATCCACACCGGGGAGAAGCCCTATGAGTGTAGTGATTGCGGCAAGGCCTTCAGCCACAGCTCATCCCTGACCAAACACCAGCGGCTCCACACTGGGGAGAAGCCCTACAAGTGTGCAGAGTGTGGCAAGGCCTTCAGCCACAGCTCATCCCTGGCTAGACACCAGCGGCTCCACACCGGGGAGAAGCCCTGTGAGTGTAATCAGTGTGGCAGAGCCTTCAGCCAGAGCTCCCTCCTCATAGAACACCAGAGGATTCACACCAAGGAAAAACCCTATGGGTGCAACAAATGTGGAAAATCCTTCAGCCACAGCTCATCGCTCAGCCAGCATGAGAGGACACACACTGGGGAAAAGTCCTGTGAGTGCCAGGACTGTGGAAAGTCCTTTAGGCACAGCACCCACCTCACTCAGCACCGGAGGATCCACACAGGAGAGAAGCCATATGAGTGCAGGGACTGTGGGAAGGCCTTCACACACAGCTCCTCCCTGACCAAGCACCAGAGAACTCATGCTGGGTAGACCCACTGCAGTATGTGTCTGGGACCCAACAAAGCCTTAAGCCATAGCACATCGCTCGCTACATTGGACCCAGTCATACTCCTGATAAACAGTACACTGTAAACGAGCCTTTGTGCACAACACACCCTAAGACTCCCACACAGAGTTGACATTTACAGAAGTGATTGTGGGAACAGCAAGCTCCGGGTCATCCATCCCAGACAGCCAGTCATCCAAAGAGTAGGGAAGTGTGAAGTTAATCACTGTTGAGAACCTTCAGCCATGAGTGCCCGCCAGTGCTTCACTATAGAACCTACAAAAGGGAGAGATGGAAAAAATGTAGTGGACATGCGGTGGCTTCTAAGAAGTCACCATATTCTACACCAGACATTCTCAAAGTGGTGAGAAACTCAGCAAATGCCTGTCATATAAAAGAATCAGATGCAGTCAGAATTTGTCGTCATTGCACACGACATTCTTGTGGGTAGGTGCTGATGAAAAGTGCAAGTTGACTTTCATATTTGCTAAAAAACCAATATGGCAGAATGTTCCAGACATGATAGTGGCATTTTTATGGAATCATGAATATGCAAATATCTCAGCACAAAATTTTCTGATTTGTGTGTAATTGTTTGAACAAGGTACATGGCCACCAGCCTTACAAATGGGAATGCCATATGATAATTATCCATGTACTGTAAACAGATTTTGAAACAGTTGTATGCGTTATGTGGCAGCAAGTTACTTTTTATACGCAATGGAACTGAAAAGATTTGTATAGGAAGACTTGAAAGGTAGAGTGATCCACAGAGTCTTGCAGATTCTGAGATGGCTTTTACTGCTTTGTTCTTGCTATAAAATTTTCTACCAGACTCAAAGGCATTAGAAATGCAGATGTTGCTGTTTCACAAAAAAGTTTTAATCTTTGTTAAGTCACCATCTTGGGGCTTCCCAGATGATTCAGTGTTAAAGAATCCACCTACCAAGCAGGAGATGCTGTTTTGACCCCTGGGTCAGGAAGCTCTCCTGGAGAAGGAAATGGCAGCCACTCCAGTGTTCTTGCTTGAGAAAGCCCATGAAGAGAGGAGCCTGGCAGGCAACAGTGCACGGGGTTGTAGAAGGGTCAAGCATAACTCAGCAACTAAACAGCAACAGAGCCACCGTCTCGAGCAAGTGCACGTCCGCATTGGAAGCTCGTGTTTTGCAAGATTTATCTCTTGAGAAATGTACAAGTTAATCTTTTCTGAGCTTTTTTTTTAATTGACTCTTTATCCTAGTGTTCAATAAGATTTTGTTTTTATAAAATGCAACTAGAAGGGAGTCTGTAGTATTTCACTGAACCCTGAATCCACTAACAGCGGTTGCCCTGACAACCATGATCTTTAGTGACTTGTCACCCTCATTAGAACCCAAATGTAAATTGCATTGGCTGATTTCGGTAACTAACCATCAGTTAGGGTTATATCAATCAGTTTGATTTTTTTAATCACGATGCTGGAATATGTTTCCAGTTAACTTGAAATTTCTCCATTGGAGGGGACCATGTTTGCAAATGGTCTTCAGTACTGTTCTTCAGTACCCTTGTGGAATGCCTCTTCTTTTATAGAATTAATTTGAGCCATTTAAAAACCATTTAAGGGGATTTCCCTGGCAGTCCAGCGGTTAGGAATCCACCTTGCATTGCAGGGGATGCAGGTTTGATCCCTGGTTGGGGAACTGAGATCCCACATGCCTTGGAACAGGTAATCCTGCATGCTGCAACTAAGACCCGACATAACCAAATAAAAATTTTTAAAAACTGATAAAAAACCACTTAGGAATCAATATGTAGTGCATAGCAACACTCCCCAATTGAAACAACGTAAGCCAGAGATGTAAATTAAATATATTGTAATAGTCCAATTTAAAAAGCAAGAGGACATAGGTGAAACTAATTTACTGTTTTTCCCTATATATCCCAAATGTTACCACTTTGACATGTTAATATAAAAGGGCACTAATGAAATAATGTGCTTTTCCAGTATACTGTGTCTTTGAGATGGAGTGTATTTGACATCTGCAGTACATTTTAGTTTGCTGGGACCATGTTTCAAGCGCTCGTTTGCCACACAGAGCCAGCCAGTAGCTGTACTGCACGGGGCCACTCACGAGCCGTGATCCTTGGGCTGGGTATTTTTTTTCCTCCCGTGTATCCTCTGCTGTTTCCCTGTGCTGCTATCTTTGTGTAGTTTCTTGTCCTCAAGGAAATCAGATGTGCTGGGAAGATCAGAAACAAAGTAGTCAGAAAGGAGACAAAGTGAAAACTGGCCAGAGATATTAACATCTGTATTGTGTATGGTGGACTGGGAGTTGGGAGGGGGCTCACATTAGGAGCCTCTGCACTTGTGGTTTGTCAGTTTTTTCAGAGATTTGCCCTGAGGCCTTGGTGAACACCTGTTTTATGGCATTGCTGTTCTTAGTTTTTTTGGTGCTTACGTTGTCCCAGAAGTGGCCAATGAGAGTCCCTTCAGGAAAGTTCCTAACATCCTTGTGACATGCCTCCATCATTTTCTGAAGACATCCTTTCTTTTCAGAATGTTACAAGCTCATCTTGTTACTAACCCTGTAATCAGCCATAATTCTCCAGTTCCAAAGAACGGGTTCCTTTTAGAGGGGGATGCTACTCAGGACCAAATCTGAGGGCCAGGGGCACTTTTTGCTAGGAAATAAAGGCACACATACGAACACACAGATTCATACCAAAAGGTACATGGGTGTGTATACATATACAGAAATACCTCCAAATCCAATCCATGATTCCCTCACATTTTTAAGTCCGTTTTCAATAGAATGGGGCTTCCCTGGTGGCTCAGAGGGTAAAGTGTCTGCCTACAAGGCGGGAGACCCAGGTTCGATCCCTGGGTCGGGAAGAACCCCTGGAGAAGGAAATGGCAACCCACTCCAGTATTCTTGCCTGGGAAATGCCATGGACAAAGGAGCCTGGTGGGCTACAGTCCATGGGGTTTGCAGAGTCAGACATGACTTAGGGACTAAACAAACTCTCTGACACTGTGAACCCACTAACACTCAAGCAGCAGCAACAACTACAAGACGGGGATGTGAATGAGGAGATAAATCCTTGATTACGTTAAGCCCCTGTGATTTGGGCATGATTACAACGGAACTGTATTGCTGGAGAAGACTCCTGAGAGTCCCTTGGACAGAAAGATCAAACCAGTCCATCCTAAAGGAAATGAACCCTGACTAGTCATTGGAAGGTTGATGTTGAAGCTGAATCTCTAATCCTTTGGCCATCTGATGTGAAGAGCTGACTCACTGAAAAAAGACCCTGATGCTGGGAAAGATTGAAGGCAAGAGAAGGGGGTGACAGGATGAGATGTTTGGATGGCATCACTGACTCAATGGACATGAGTTTGCGCAAACTCTGGGAGGTAGTGAAGGACAGAGAGGCCTGGCATGCTGCTGTCCATGGGGTTGCAAAGAGTTAGACATGACTTAGCAACTGAACAACAACAGACTTCCTGCCCCAAAACTGACAGAAATAGGCAACAGTATCTATAGAAAGCAGTTAAGTTTATGCTTAGCCAAAAAAACAAACAAAAAAAAAACAACGCTACAATCTGAGACTAAATGCAGAAACCAAAAGGTCACCTTACGCAGCCCAAGGGGTTAAGTTCCCCTTGCTCACGCAGACAGAGCTCATCAACCTTTACTTGTGTTCTCAGTTTTTAATCACAATCCTCCCCACTCCCTGCCAAGTAAAATACATATTTTACATGGCATCCAGTTTTCATATTTAGATATATGGCTGAAAAATTTCATAAAACAGTATTTGCCTTTATTATGAATTTTGACTTTTTTATTCTATGTCATTACTTTGTAATGTTGGTAGTCACCTGCTGATTTGATTTCACAACGCACTAATGAGCTGAAACACATGGTTTGAAAACACTCCATTACTAGGCTCTGAGTGTTTTTGTGCTCTTTATAAGCCACTCCATACCTATAAAGACATGTGAGTTAAACTGGAAAATAGTAGGCTACCGAGTATTCAGACGTGAATGTGACATCACGTGTTTATGAAAAGGCCAAAACAGCTGGCAAGATTTCTCCTTGAACAACAGCCTTCAGAAATTACCAAGAGGAACAGAAACAAGGCTGACTTGGAGAAAGAGCTGGCAGATGGCACACTTTAAGACAATTATACACTTTGCACAGAGACCAATGTTCCAACGTGTGGGTGGTGCTCAAGTGTGTTAGAAGAAAGCAGAGTCTTCGTTCATTCTTGATGGCTTGTGTTCAAGGTCAGCCCTCTTTAGTTGTGTTTGCAAGACGAGGGCTTCCTCGCAGCACTTGCAGGGTTCTACCTGCTTTAGCCACATTAGCTCATTTAGAAAACGGGTGGACTTACACCCACACAGACACCACAGGAAACCGAGCAAGGGTTTCGAGGGAACCCGTTGTGTGATTCGGAACATTCGGGCAGGCAGCTGTCCTCCTGTGCCAGCACATACAGCAAAGTGGCTCATCTCTGCCTCAGAGTGAACGGGGCAAACGGCAACGTCCACGTGTTCTGGAACCCACCAAGCCTCCGCCGGTCCGGGCTCCACGTGCAGCCCAGGGAGGCCCAGGGCCCTCTCAGACGCACAGACTCTCTCCTTCTCATGGTCTCCTGGTGCCCGGCCAGGGCCAGGCTGAAGTGGAAGTTTCCAGCAGCCCTGCCCACCGAGAGCTCCCTGCTGCGGCTCTTGAGATGGTCTATGAAATGGCGGGCCCCCCTCAGGCCCCCAACAGGGCCTGCAGGCCCCTGGCTTCCCTCGGGAGCCCCGACCCCCACCCAGGCTCACCTACTGCAGGGCAGCAGATGGCTGGAAGTGCCCCGGTCTGGCCTGGCCACGGCAGGTGCCTTCTTCATGTGGCACTGCCAGCGGCTGCTCCTGCCGGAGACACCCTGGGGCCCTGCCCACCCACAGCCTCGGCGCAAGGCCTGTTTCTTCCCCAGTCTTGCTGCAGGGTGCCTGGGGGGATGGGCAGTCGGGCTCTCCCCAGCTGTGCCACTCTCCTGGCTGGCTCCTGGATGACTGACAGCCTGCGGGCTATGGTGAGAAGGCCTGGTCCCCCTCCTGAGCATCCAGAAACTTATGCAGCTGGCTTTCCTCCCGCATGGCAGTGCCCCCAAGGAGCAACTGAGAATTTCTCTTGCGAGCGTCTCAAATGCCCTCTGCTTTCCCGCCGCTTCCTGGTGCCTGAAACAAGGTCATGTGAGTGGCCCTGACTCACGGGGCTCAGAGAAGGAGACGGCTATGGGAGCAGGTGTGGGTGAGGATGGAGGGTCTGGGCAAGTGGGGAGGAGTGGGCAAAGGCATGCCGTCGTCGACGAACTGAGGGAGCCGTGGACTCGGGCAGGATCAGTCGCTGAGGGTCATGGCGCAGGCCAGGGTGGTCCCCAGTCTGCTTTCCCATCTCTCAGTCCCTGAGCGTGTGGCTGCCTGAAAGACCCTCGCTCCCTGCCCACCTTATCGCTGAAGCGGCCACGTGACTCAGTGCTGGCCCCAAAGCACGGGTGGAAGGGCTCCCACCGCCGTGAGAGCTGGGCCGCTCAGCCCAGACTGTGTGCTGACGCTGGCAATGGACTGTCTGAACCAGGACTGTCACCAGGAAGGGCCAAACGCACCCATGTTGTAACTAATGTTACGCTTGAGACCCCGGCGATGCACGTCTCCTGTGATTTATGCCCTTGGGTACACCCGCTGCTATGCCCGAGCCCACCCCCGCCCACGCACACACATGTACAGTGGACATCAGCACGCATGCGGCAGAGGCTTCATAAGCACCCGCGCAACGGTACTTGCTGTGTTAGTCGCTCAGTCGTGTCCGACTCTTTGTGATCCCGTAGACGGTAGCCCAGCCAAGAACACTGGACAGGGCTGCCATGTCACAGTGCCTACCCTCCTGGAGTGCTCCCTCCTGAACCCAGCTGCCTGCCACACCGTGAGGCAGTAAAGCAACATGAACAAGAACCCGGGCTAACAGCTTCAGCTGAGCTCGGTGCCAAGGGCCAATGCCAACTGCCAGGGGTGAGTGCGGCCACCCGGGACACGCCAGCCTGACTCAAGCCTCCAGGTGACACGGCCCAGCAGAAGGGCTGCCCAGCTGACTCGGTCAGTCCACAGAATGCTAGTGCCTAACACTGCTGTCCTTAAGTGACTGCGCTCTGGGGTGGTTTTAGTGTACGGCAGGAGATCCTGCAGCAGCCAGCGTCTGGGAAGGACAGGTGGTGGGCGGATGAGCGAGGTCAAAGTGGAGATCTTGACTGAGGATCTTGGGAAATGTGTTCAATGTCAAATACATTTAGCATGTCTTTAAGACAGGGTGGGGTCCCAACTGAAGACCCCCGGGGGGGTAGGATTCTTGAGACCAGCAGGGCTGGGGGAGGGTGAGCAGGGACGTCGCAGAGGGAGGTCTCGCCCGCAGCGGTGGTGTCTGAGGCTCTCTTTCCAGCAGGCCCTGCCGGCCCCCTACCCCGCGCTCCCCTGTATGCAGGCACATCTGGAAACCAGCTCCTGAAGCAGCAGGGCAGCCGCAACTGAGGCTCCTGGTCCAGAAAGGCCAGCCCCCCGCGTCAGGCCCACAGCGAGATGCTTGGGGAGCACCGTCCTGGTTCTGCCCAGATGCCCTGTTTCCCCGCCCGGCCCAGGGCTCCGCAGCTGCAGCACTGCCAACCTTCTCGGGGCCAGGCCCGCCCTGGGCATGCAGGGTGCTGCACGGCACCCCAGCCTCTCCCTTGTAGATGCCAGGACAGACACCCAAAGTGGCCCCCAGACACTGCCCACCACCTGCGCTGAGGACCAGTCCTTTAGTCCCCAGAGGCTCTTCTGTCCCTCCAACGCACACAGGCTCCGCGCCTGCGCTCGAGGTGGCAAGGCCACAACAGGGCAGACAGACATCGACAAAACCAACGCAGGAGATGAGATCGGAGTCCTGGCTGGTGGGAGCGGGAAGCCAAGGAGTGCAGACGCAGCAGGAAGGGCGAGGAGGGGAGCAAGAGCACGCTGGGCACAGCCAGAGGGACAGGGAGGAGGCTGCAGTGGCCGCAGCGGGCTGGGGGGCAGCGTGCGGCCAGGGGCCACTTGGCCAGGACCCCCCAGGAGGCGATGGGAGGGCTTGCGTCAGAGCCCCTCCCTGATCTCGGGGAGCTCGTTCCCCCACCTCCAGCCTCAGGCTCAGGACCAGGCTCACCCTCGCTTCCCGGGGAGGCGGCAACCTGGGTGCCCACCCTGCTCCTCCTCTGGCTTCCCTGGGGCGGCTGTGGGTGCGCTGATGATGGGGGAGATGCGGATAAGCCAGGGTGGACGGGCCTGGGAGCGGCCAGGAGAGAGGGCCCTGCGGCTTCCACTCAGCCTCCGTGAGCTCGGCCTCTCTCATCTCCACGACGTCCCCCTGTTCTTCTGGAACAGGGTCTGGAGCCGGAGAGGCTGGGACAAAGGAAGGCAAAGCTGAAGACATTGGATCTCACGGCTTTTGTTGTTCAGCTGCCAAGTCGTGTCCGACTCTTTGTGACCCCATGGACCGCAGCTCGCCAGGCCTCTCTGTCCTTCAGCATCTCCCAGAGCTTGCTCACACTCATGTCCATTGAGTCAGTGATGCCATCCAGCCATCTCATCCTCTGTGGTCCCCTTCTCCTGCCTTCAATCTTTCCCAGCATCAGGGTCTTTTCCAGTGAGTCAGCTCTTCTACCACAAACCCAGCAGCTTAATATAATGCAGATTTATCTCACAGCCTTAATTACCTCAGTGGCCTTCCCCCCGACGAGAACCGCCCGGGGCTCTGAGGCCACCCTGACCAGCGGCAGCAGGTCACAGTGCTGCTCAGCCTAGGAAGGAAGCCCTAGGTCCTCCTAGACCTCTCTGTGGCCTACTCCCATCTTCCATGGGAACACCCTCTCATACTCCAGGTTCTGACGAGAGAAATTATCCTCATGCCCTGAGCTGTGGATGCTAAACCCAGAGCAGGTTATGCCTGGACGCTCCTGTCCATGGGGGGCGGGGGTTCCCCCTGGATACCCCTCCTCCATTCCCCCATCCATTCTTACATAAACTGCCCTGAGACCCTGACCCAGGCACTTCTGGTCTGAAAAAGGTCCAAAGAAACCCCACCTTTTCACTCTTCAACAAATTATTTAAACACCACCACATGATTTGTGATGGAGGAAAAATCACACACAGTCAACAGTCCCTTAGAAAAACCACGTTTATTTCTCTGTGATCAACTTCCAACCTACATCTGTACGTGTGTGTGCCTTTACATGGCTGCAGCGATGCAAATCTATTTTATGCTTTCAGTTGCTGGCCATATTACAAGCATTTTCAATACAACAACAAAATCTTTATCGTTATGATTCCGCATGGCTGCACAAATCATGAGTGTCCCAAACGAACAAGGAGGGGCGGCAAGACAAGCATGACAACTTGGTGTTTTCTGTTTGCTTGGCTCAACAACTCAAGCAATGCCTCGCGTTTCTGAGCAGCAGCCCCTTCCCTCTTGGAGGAATCTACTCAGTCTCCTCTTAGAAGAAACATCATTGTTCATTCAGAAGCAACTTCCTCAGCCAGCTGCCCCTGCTGAAACCAGTCCCCGGCAGCTGGCAGGACCGGAGCGTGGGAATCCATCCAAACAGCAATCTGCGTACCTCTGCCGTCGCTGCAGGGCGTAGCAGTGTGTAGGCTTTTGCTGATACAGATAAAGCACATAAGGGCTCCAGCCAGAAGTCTCCCTCACTGGGCTCTAGGAGGAGTCTGCCTACTGACTGCGAGGCAAACGCTCCCTGTCAAGGCCCCCTCACCCTGATTACAGAAGAGCCTTGCAGCCCCGGGATTCCAGCACTCGGGCAGGCGGCTTCTCCAGGGGAGCGCAGGCTTCGCTCCAGCGTGCGCAGTCACGTTGGTGCACGGCCACGTGTGGTACGCGGGAGTCGTCCATGACGCCGCGGGCACGCCCGCCACCAGCCTGGATTCTCGCCGGGAGCTCCCGAACCCAAAGCCTGAACGGCGTGGCTAGGGGCCATCTCCCGTCTGTTGTTCACCGCAGGGCTCAGAGAAGCGCTGCCCCGACCGGGAGGCGCCACGCCTGGAGGCCCTCCTCCCCTTGAAGGCGTCTGCGAGCCAGTCGGCGGGAGCGCGCGTGGAGCGTGGCTGCGCTCACTCGACGCCCACGGGCTGCCTGCCGGGCTGCGGGCTCCGGCGTCGGCCGAGCGCGGAGCCCCGCCGGGAGGCCGGGGCGCACTGCGGGCAGTGGCCGGGGCCCTCCCTGCTGCGGAGTCTCTGCGGCAGCGCCCGCGGCGGGCTCTGCCTGCAGCGCGCGCCGCACCCCGGGCACGGGCTCGGCGCCTCCCTGGCGTGGGTCCTCCTGTGCTTGGTCAGGCAGGAGCTGTCCCGGAAGGCGCGGCCGCACTGGTGACACTCGTAGGGCTTCTCGCCGGTGTGCGTCCGCCGGTGCCGGATGAGGCCGGCGATGTTCCTGAACAGCTTCGGGCACTGGTCGCAGCCATAGGGCTTCTCGCCCGTGTGCGTCCTCTGGTGCCGGATGAGGTACGCGCTCTCGACGAAGGCCTTCCCGCACTCGGCGCACGCGAAGGGCTTCTCGCCGGAGTGGATCTTCTGGTGCACGGCCAGGTGGGCGCTGCGGGCGAAGGCCTTCCCGCACTCGGCGCACGCGAAGGGCCTCTCGCCGGTGTGCGTCCTCTCGTGCTGGGCCAGGTAGGAGCCGTCGCGGAAGGCCTTCCCGCAGCCGCTGCACTCGTAGGGCTTCTCGCCAGTGTGGATCCGGAGGTGCACGGTGAGGTGCGAGATGTCCGTGAAAGGCTTCCCGCACTCGTCGCACCGGTACGGCTTCTCCCCCGTGTGCGTCCTCTGGTGGAGCACCAGGGACGAGTTCCGGTTGAAGGCCTTCCCACAGTCCGGGCACGCGTGAGGCTTCTCCCCGGTGTGGATCCTCTGGTGCTGCGTCAGAGCCGAGCCATCACTGAAGGGCTTGCCGCACTCGCTGCACCTGTAGGGCTTCTCTCCTGTATGGATTCTCTGGTGCACGATCAGGTTGTAGTTCTTGCTGAAGGACTTTCCACACTCCTCACAGGCGTAAGGCTTCTCCCCAGTGTGAGTTCGCTGATGCAAGACGAGAGAAGAGTTCCGCTTGAAGTGCTTGCCGCATTCGGTGCATTGATGCAGCTTCCCTGCAGGACTGCTACCGCTGCTTTCACCAAGAGACGGACTCGGGGTAAAAAGGGCCCCCGAGTCCCCACCTTCACACGGTTTCTTCCCTCGTGTCATGATTTTCTGTTGGCCAAGAGGGGTAAAGTGGTTGAGAGACTTAACAGTGTCAGGGTATCTATAGGGCTTCTCTCGGGTCTGAGTTCTTCCAAACTGAGTCACGTCCATGGAATGGCTGAAGGCTTTCCCACAGGAGTCCCTGTCACCCGCTCTCTTAGCTGCAGAGCTGTTCTGACCAGCGTGTGAAGCTGGGTCACAATCCAGACTTGTAACATCTGAGCCACGGGCACAGAAACCATTTGTCGCAGGAACTCTCTGACGTGGTGGAAGACCTGTGCTCACGCTCCAATGCTTCCCAAACCCAGGATGTTCAGGAGCGGCCTCCCGGGCCCCTGGCTCCTCCTGAGTTAAGGCTGATCGCCTCAAATGTCCCTCTGGGTTCCCAGAGGCCCAGCTGGGCCCTGGAGTGGAGAGACGAGGAGCCTCTCTCACAGATGCCTCCGTCTCCACGTCACAGGACAGCCCTTCCCCAGGCATGTTCCAAGCTGTCATTTTCAATCTTGTGTCCCAGGCTGGAAAGTAAAGAGTGAAAAAGACAGACTTAAGTACACGAAGCTGAGTCTAGAAGAGGAATGAAAACGGTGACAGGCCAGGTGTGTGTGTGTGTCTTTTCACTTGTTTCTTTTTGAAATTCATGTGTGAACAAGGCGGAGAGACAATGAAAGTCAAGGACAGAGCCAAGAGCGAGTTCCAGAAGAACCACGTGGCCTTTCCCTCTTCCCAGAGATCAGACAGGAGGAACGGTGCTGGGGGTGATGATCACTAAGAGGACTGGTCTGAGACACCGCGGGCCGGGGCCGTGTCGCTGCTCACACAGCAGCGCCATCTCGGCCACTCTGTGCTTGTCCCCGGGACCCTTCCCCACCAGCGGCCAGCACAGATTCCAGAGCAACAGCCGACAGTGGTCTTACGTCAGCACTGAACAGGCAGCCCTCAACCCACCTTTGTGGTCAGAGCTCTGCCTTTATGGACGGGACACAGCACAGGCCTACTTTCCTGAAAGTTCTGACATTCCGAAATCTGTCATCAACCTCCCTGTAAAACTTCCAAGTCCACAGAGCAGTGGTCCTCAACCCCCAAAAGACACCAGGCACCATCTGGGGACAGCTCTGGTTGACACGACTGGGGAGCAGATGCCACTGGAAACTAGGGATGCTGCTGAACACCCTTGAAAACACAAGACGACCCTTCACAACAGAGTGACCAGACCCAAAGGTCAGTAGTGCTGCAGTGGAAGAATCCTACTGGAGGAGGAAAAACAAAGGCAAACAAAAACACAGACTGATCCAGAAGAAGGCGCTAAGGGTGAAAGTTCAGAAAGGACACATCAGAATAGAAAGCATAAAACAGGACATCTCCAATAACAATAAATGTAAATGACTCGGATGGGTAAGATAGAGACACTGTGTCAGACTGTGTTAAAAAAAATCTGTTTGTAACAAACACCAAAAGCAAAACAACACAGAAGATAAAACCAAAGTTTCGAGCAGACACATGCTCTCCAAACAGAGACTGTTGGTTCTTTGCTAACCAACAACAAACCTCAAAGATGACAACACGGCTCTGTAACAGTCTATGTTAACATTTTGCCTGTAAACACAGAGCAAGGTCAGCAAATATAACCATACTGGGTGGGTTTAAAGGGCCTCCTTCAGAAATGGCAATACAGAGAGACTGAATACAGACACACATGAGAATGCAGTCAGCCTGGCCACACAGCTGCATGAAGGACCACCGCCAACAATCAGAGCCAAAGGCCTCCCGCGAGTGGAGCATCCGCGGCGAGTGGAGCATCCGCGACGCTGGCCATAAACCAGGCCAGAGAGCAGGCCCAACAAAGGCCAGACCACAGTCTTCTGACTACACATGCGGTCAAGTTAAAAACCAGTAATAGAAGATGTGGCGGCCTGGGTGGGAGCAGGGCTTGGGGTAGACTGGATACATGTATATGTACAGCTGAACTTTCTGAACTTTCACCCTTAGCGCCTTCACCTTCGCTGTTCACCTGAAATTATTATACCACAACATTGTTAATCAGCTATATCCCAGTACGAAATAAAAAGTTTAAAGTTAAGGGGGAAAAAAATACAGTCACAGAATAAGCACCAAATACACAACAAAATAATTAAGTTTTTGAAAACCCTCTTTATTTGGAAGAGTGAAAATTTGTTTCTCAGTAATTCACAGATCAAATAGAAATCCTGATGAAAATTCGCAAGCACTGAGTTAGAAAACAGAGTACCGAACAACTGATGACGACACAGCTCCAAACACGCGGCAAAGGAAGACGCAGCTAAAGTAGCTCCTCGGCAGAAAACGCTGGTCTTCAACGCCTGGGCATCCGGGGAGGGGGCTAGGGTGGGTTGGTCTGCTTGCTTGTTTGTGGCCGAGCTGCACTGCTTGCAGGATCTTAGTTCCCCAACCAGGGACTGCACCTGTGCCCTCAGCAATGAAAGCACGAAGTCCTAACCACCAGACCTCCAAAGAATTCCCTAATGCTTGTATTTTAAAGAGAAGGCTGAAAGTTAGTGAGATCACTGTTCAAATTTAAGAAGCTACACAGAAAACCAACAGGAGGTGGTAGGAAGGTGATGATAAAGGTAAAAGCAAAAATTACAGAAACAAGGAAACATCCAAGAAGATGAAGAAAAGCGAAAGTTGTTTCATGAAACAACTAATGAAATCATTTTTGACAAGAATATAATCATTAAAAAATAAGAAGCCATACAAGGTGATACTCATCATAAAAGGGGGATTTAATTAAGAAAGAGAAAAAAATTATCAAAATGGCAACGTTGGATTTATCCCAGGAAAGCAAGGACTATGAAACATTAGAATATCTACTGATATGATTCCCCACATTTTCAGATCAACATGGAAGACACCCCCTACACCCAAGAGGAGAGTGAAAAAGTTGGCTTAAAGCTCAACATTCAGAAAACTAAGATCATGGCATCCGGTCCCATTACTTCATGGCAATTAGATAGGGAAACAGTGGCTGACTTTATTTTTGGGGGGCTCCAAAATCACTGCAGATGGTGATTGCAGCCATGAAATTAAAAGACGCTTACTCCTTGGAAGGAAAGTAATGATCAACCTAGACAGCATATTCAAAAGCAGGGCCATTACTTTGCCAACAAAGGTCCATCTAGTCAAGGCTATGGTTTTTCCAGTGGTCATGTATGGATGAGAGTTGGACCATAAAGAAAGCTGAATGCCAAAGAATTGATGCTTTTGAACTGTGGTGTTAGAGAAGACTCTTGAGAGTCCCTTGAACTGCAAGGAGATCCAACCAGTCCATCCTAAAGGAAATCAGTCCTGGGTGTTCACTGGAAGGACTGATGCTGAAGCTGAAACTCCAATATTTTGGCCACCTGATGTGAAGAGCTGACTGATTTGAAAAGACCCTGATGCAGAGAAGATTGAAGGCAGGAGGAGAAGGGGGCGACAGAGGATGAGATGGTTAGATGGCATCACTGACTCAATGGACATGAATTTGGGTAAACTCCGGGAGCTGGTGATGGACAGGGAGGCCTGGCGTGCTGTGGTTCATGGGGTCGCAAAGAGTCGGACATGACTGAGCAACTGAACTGAACTGATATGATTCCCCACATTTTCAGATCAACATAGAAGACACTCCGTACACCCCATCTCAATAAATTCATAAAGTAATCTGAACAAATCTCACCCAGACTCATAATCAAAATGCTCTCAGATTAAAGCAGTAGACCTCTTTACCTTATGTCAATAAACTGATAAAGTATTTTAAGGCTGCATGTTTCCAAATTGGTCTTCTGATTAGACTGGAGCCTGGGTGTCCTACAGCTGTCCTGTGGAAACAAGAGATGGAGAGCACCTCCCTGCATGTGTTTAAGGGGAGGATGAGGGTGTGCACTTAGAAGAAATGAGGTAAGTCACATATATGTCATCATATATAAAACGATACCACTTAGTGAAAATTTTGACACACAAAATATTCTCAAAGTAAAAACATTAAAATGCCCTGGCAACATGCCTACCAAAGCTGTGATCAGAACTGTGTGGAAGGCAACAGGCCTTGAGGAGCAACAGCAATGTCCATTTCATCTATAATAAACACTTCCTCTATTGAAATGAGATTTACATATCACTAAGCAAGTAAAAAGACAAGCTACCAAATCAGAGGAAATATTTACAATGCATGGATAAAGGACTTGTAGAAGGTATTAAAAAAAATTCTGACAGCCCAATAATAACAGGACAACCCAAATTTTTTTAAATAGGCAAAGGATCTGAATGGATATTTCTCCAAAGATGACCAACACATGGCCAGTAAGCACACGAAAAGATGCTCAACATCACTGGTCATCAGGGAAATGCTAATCAAAGCCACAGTGAGACACCACTTTACACCTACTGGTGTGGCCAATATGAAAACAGACGGACAGTAACTGGGAGCTCCCTGGCAGCTCAGTGGTTAGGACTCAGTGCTTTAACTGCCAAGGGCCTGGGTTCAGTCCCCGAGGTGGTGAGAAGTGCCCTGGTGGTTAATGCAAATAGAACAAATTATCTCAAGTATATAGGAGGACATTAAGACAGCCTTCAGAGCAACAGTATTAAATTAGGATAATTAATGAAAAACTGAACTGAATTTCATTAATTAAGGTTGTTTTTAAAATCTATTATTACCCTCATACATATCTGTGTATTGCTATTTTTGGCAGTACAATGATACAAAAATTATGTGGTAAAAAATTCATCCTCATGCTCTTCACAAATTTGGGGAGTTCTCTGTTTCCTCCACACACATACACTTTTCCTCTGACCTGACCTCAGATATTCACAACCACTTCTCTGGAGCCCCATGGCCACCAAAGAAGGTGCTCTTTAAGGCTTTTTACACTGAACGGTGCCCAGCACATGCTGAGACTTCAGCTCTGTCTGGAGAACTGTTTTCTACAACAAATCACCCTCATGTTGCTGCAGGTTACAGTGGAGGGGGTGATGGGTCCCACACCTGTCACCCCAGACCATCCAGACAGCCTGAGTTGCCTTAACTGAGTGAGGTGCTTAGAACCTGCTTCCACCAAGGTACGTTCTTCTCTTCCTATTTAATACACCTGGTCTGGATCCACCCACAACACTCATGTTCCAGCAGGATGCAGTCACACCTCCCCTCATTCAATTTCACTGAGGACAATGAGTTCTGACTGTCCTATTTCTCTTAATCCAAACCTATAATCTCCAGCACCAGACTTCTTCCTATGTCTTTAGGTACCTGTGCCAAGCATTTAAGTACAGAAATACATTGTTAATACAAATGCCTTTTATTGATGCTTTACATTTACTTTTTAAAATTATATGGATATTTAATATTATCCATAGAATTCTTTTCAGGATGGTAAAAGGCACATTGCAACTACTGATCTTAAAGAGTGAACATTACAGAAAAATTAAGTCAAAATGCATCATAAGCATAAATATACAAGCTAAAACAATAAAACTCTTGAAAGAAAAACACAGGCATAAATCTTCAGAAACCTAAATATAACACGAAAAGCACAAGTGACACAGGAGATAAGATGGACTAAACTGCTTGTGCTTCAAAGAATGTTACTGCGAAAGGTAAAGACACGATCCATGAGACCGGACAAATCTGTGAAAATGATATACTTGATAAGGCACTGGTATCCAGAACAAATAAACTATACTTACGATTCAATAATAAAAGATCAATAACCCATTTCATAAATGGGCAAAAGATCCAAATAGACAGTGTTACAAAGAAGATATACAAACAGCCAATAAGCACAATGAAAAGAAGCTTAATATCATTAACCATCAGCTCAGTTCCGTGCAGTCGCTCAGTCCTGTCCAACCCTTTGCGACCCCATGAATCGCAGCACGCCAGGCCTCCCTGTCCATCACCAGCTCCCGGAGTTCACCCAGACTCATGTCCGTCGAGTCCGTGATGCCATCCAGCCATCTCATCCTCTGTCGTCCCCTTCTCCTCCTGCCCCCAATCCCTCCCACTAACCATCAGGGAATTATAAACCAAGACCACAGCGAGATGCCATCTCACCCCCCGAGGATGGCTACAAGTAGTGCCACTCCTCGGTTATCTAAGAGAAATGACATATGTCTACACACACAAAAAAAACCCCAAAACTTGTATGTGAATGTTCACAGAAGCATTATTCTATGAAAGCAACTTAGACGGCTACCATCTGATGGATGGATAAAAAATTTAATATACTCATACAATGGAATATTCTTCATCTATAAAAATGAACCAACTACTAACACATGTTACCATGTGGATGAACCTAGAAAACACTGTTAAGTGAAAGAAGCCAAAACACCAGATTACACATGGTATGACCATCAGTGTGAAATGTCTAGAACAGGCAGATTCAGAGGCAGAAAGTAGGGTAGTGCTTGCCTAGGCCTGAGAGGAACGGAGCAAATGGGAAGTGAGAGCTAATGCTAACGCGCATTTCCTTTCAGAGGATGATGAAAATATTCCAAAACTGATATTGGTAATGGATGCACAACTTAGTGAATTTACTAACAAGCACTGAATTGTGTATCTTAAGAGGGTGTATTATATGGTATGTGAATTATACTTTAATACAATTATTAAAGAAAAAAAAAAAGCAGGTACTGAAACTGCTGGGAGTCAGAATTACTGGTCCAGACTCCACTTGGCATGTTTCTGGTACCTTGAGATTTAAAGCCTATGGAGAATGCCATACAATAGTGTAAAATAAAAAATAAATAAATAAATAAAGCTTATGGCGAATTCCATTCCCAGGTACTCACCTCTGAAGGGCTTTTCCCCCAGTCTCTATGACCCTGCAGAGGAATTCATTCAACCCCGACGACTGGATGTCTGACATCAGAGGCTGCTAGACTTCAGCTGTCTGATGCCATCTGCATGGTCCCTGACATCTCTGTGGACCAAACATGATAATGTTTACTTGTTCAAATGATACATTCTTTAACAAAAATAAACTGTTTGCGACTAATGTTAGCCCTGTCCTAATAAAGTTACCCATCTGATTACCAACTTTGATCCACAGTCTGACTTCATTTCTGATGACTGACTGCTGGCAGCTTTAGACTCCCATTCTCATCACCACCTACCGCCCGGTCTCCTTCTGCAAACTAGGCAAACGAACAAGCAAGCCTGAAAAACAAGAGAGAGCGAGCCAAAGTGCTTTCTCCTCGCGGTTGGCAGGAAGTTCAAACCATCCAAGCCCCAATCAATGCAAGGCCACCATCATCCCGATTCCATTCTGTAATCACTACAAAAGCCCAGAGAAAGACTTCAATGATGGTCCAGTGAGTAGGACTCTGCACTCTCAATGCCGAGGACCTGGAGTTCAATCCCTAATTGAGCCCACAAGCTTCTCACTAATAAATAAAGCCTAGCAAGCTTTTTCGTGGTCTCTCTTGATTTTTTTGGATCACTTTAGGAAGCCTGTCCTGCTCTCCCAAAGTAAGTCTCATCTTGTGAGTAACAGACCTTTTATCTTCTTGGGTTGTCTGTAAAATACAAAAAAGAGTGTGTCTTTATGTGTTTGGGGCTTCTTGGGTTGTCTGTAAAATACAAAAAAGAGTGTGTCTTTATGTGTTTGGGGCTTCTTGGGTTGTCTGTAAAATACAAAAAAGAGTGTGTCTTTATGTGTTTGGACAGTAAAGAATCCACCTGCAATGAGGCAGACGTGGGTTCCATCTCTAGGTTGGGAAGATCCCCTGGAGGGGGTCCTGGCAACCCACTCCAATATTCTTGCCTGGAGAATGGCCATGGACAGAGGACTCTGGCAGGCTATAGTCCATGGGGTTGCAAAGAGTCAGACATGACTGAGCGACTAAGCCCAGCACAGCACAGTATGTGTGTTTGAGACAGGGAGAAAAGGAAGGTAAGCTAATGAGGCAAAGTGTTAATAACTTGATAATCTGAATGGTTTTACAAGTGTTCATTGAACTATTCCTGCAACACTTCTGTGAGTGTAATACTTTTCAAAATAAAAAGTTGGGTAGGAGGAAGAGAAACAAGCAATAGAAGGGAGAAAAGTTACTGGCTGTGGGTGGGAAAAAAACTAAAAAGGCTTGGTATTCAAACATATTTTTACAAGCCCAAGTCCTTAAACTTTTTTTTTAATTGACAAAAGATATAGGAGTATGTCAAGGCTGTGTACTGTCACCCTGTTTATTTAACTTATATGCAAAGTACATCATGTGAAATGTCGGGCTGGATGAAGCACAAGCTGGAATCAAGATTGCCAGGAGAAATATCAATAACCTCAGATATGCAAACGACACCACCCTTATGGCAGAAAGTGAAGAACTAAAGAGCCTCTTGATGAAAGTGAAAGAGGAGAGTAAAAAAGCTGGCTTAAAACACAACATTCAAAATACCAAGATCACGGCATCTGGTCCCATCACTTCAGGGAAAATAGGTGGGAAAACAATGAAAACAGTGACAGACTTCATTTTCTTGGGCTCCAAAATCACTGTGGACAGTGAATGCAGCCATGAAATTAAAAGACGCTTCCTCCTTGAAAGAAAAGCTATGACCAACCTAGACGGCATATTGGAAAGCAGAGACATTACTTTGCCGACAAAGGTCCATATAGTCAAAACTATGGTTTTTCCAGTAGTCATGTATGGATATGACAGCTGGACTATAACAGAAAGCTGAGCACTGAAGAACTGATGCTTTTGAACTGTGGTTTTGGAGAAGACTCTTGAGAGTCCCTTGGACTGCAAGGAGATCCAGCCAGTCCATCCTGAAGGAGATCAGTAGAGTATTCATTGGAAGGACTGACACTGAAGCTGAAGTTCCAATACTTTAGCCATCTGATGCAAAGAAATGACTCATTGGAAAAAGACCCTGATGCTGCGAAAGATAGAGGGCAGGAGGAGAAGGGGACGACAGAGGTTGAGGTGGCTGGATGGCATCACCGACTCGATGGACAGGAGTTTGAGCAAGCTCCTGGAGTTGGTGATGGACAGCCTGGCGTGCTGCAGTCCGTGGGGTGGCAAAGAGCCAGACACGACTGACTGAACTGAACGGAAAGGATCTTTTGGGGTAATGGTAATTTGGATAAAAGTTTGAATTACATTTGTCACAACTCGTCTAGTGGTGCATTTCACTGTAAGTCAGTTTTCCCTCAAAAAATGTAAAGAGTAATACTGAACTCTAATTGATGTTAAGCACAGTGAGGTGTTTGAGGGGGTAAGTAATAATAATAATCTGTCATTTATTTTGAATGTGTCCCCAAAAGATTTTTGAGCAAACTCTGGGGGAAAGTGAGGACAGGGAAGCCTGGTGCCCTGTAGTCCATGGGGTCACAAAGAATCAGACACGACTTAGCAACTGAGCAACAACCCAAAAAGATTAGTGGATGGCTAAAAGGGTGGACAAAGGGAACAAATACAGGGTATACAGCAAGCAGAGCAGATGTTAATGGATTAGAATAAGGACGTACGAGTAAGTCAACTTCACGCTACGTAGAAAAACTTACCCTAACCTACTGGGTGAAGAAGAGCTAAGGAAAGGAACCACTAAACCAAGAAAGAAGACCTCCCTGGTGGTCCAGTGGCTAAGACTTCACTCTCCCAAAGCAGGGGGCTCAGGTGTCAGCCCTGGTCCCGGAGCTAGATTCCACATGCCACAACTAAGACCCAGAGCAGCCAAATAAATATTACCAAAAAAATAAAGTCAAGGAAGAGGAAAGTGAAAAGGCCACTAACAGGTGGGAAAACGCGGTTTTCACTGAGAACCCCGGCAAGACCTGATTTTGCAGCTCGTAGGTGGTGAAACACAGGCGATCTGACACCTGCTGGTCGGCCGGGCGGCGGGAAACCGCACCGTCCGCGGGCGCGACGCCCACACCGGCTCGCCCGGCACCTGGCAGAGGGGCGGCGGCCCCGGGGGTCGCCCGGCGGCCGGGCTCGGACACCGAGCAGGCAGGGGC
>NW_024070197.1:248066-286758 GCF_014754425.2 Oryx dammah | reverse complement strand
CTCTGCGCCCAGCCTTCGCCTCCAGCCCGGGGCTTCCGAGAAGTGCATTGGCGCAGAGATGTCCTTTCGCCGCATCTACTAATTCAGTTATTTATGGCGATCAGTGTGGGTTCCCCGACATTTATTTTCGCCTACGGCTTTCATCCGAGGACATCGTTATTGTGCAGCCCTATTTTTGTGTACTGCACACATTGCCGAAATAATTCTATGCCATCCCTCGTCTGTTGTTTTTAAGAACAATATGTTCAAATTCAGATAAGGGCAATTCAGTATCAATTAGCAGTACAGTTATTTACTTAGAAATCTAAACAGAAGCTACACATTTTGGGATTTGATGTGACAATTAGTTAAGGATTTTCTGATGCATTAGGACTGCGAATGAATGTATGTGCTGTGGAAAAATCACCATACAAAAATAATGTAACAAGCAGTTAAAAAGTATGCTTTGAAAAGATCGCAGTTTTGTGTATGTGTATAAAACAATCCAAAAAGAAATCATTCGTGTATATACAAAAAATAATAACTTGCTATTCTTCCAGCATGAATGTGGAGGGGGGGGGGGTGACCCTCAGAGTAAGCCCAGGCAGCACGTCTGGGAGGCCTAGGAGACTAGGCTCAGTCCCTACACAGCTAACGTCAAGGTTAAGGAAACAGTTCTCAAAGAATCTCGCCCAATATTTATACCTTTTTGCCTTCATATTGGTGATTGCAGGGTTTTTTTAATTGAAACACAACTTATTTACAATATTGCCTTAGTCTCACGTGTGCGTGCCTGCTGAGTCACTTCATTTGTGTTCGACTCTTTGCGACCCCATGGACTGTAGCCCGCCAGGCTCCTCTGTCCATGGGATTCTCTAGGCAAGAATCCTGGAGTGGGTCGCCATGCCCTCCTCCAGGGCATCTGACTCAGGGATCAGGATGATAGTTTACGGTGAACGATGTTGGATTCGTGATATCCGAAGATAAGGATTTAGCTTCGGGACTAGGGACCAGCCTTCAGTCAGAACTTCGTGTGGCAGAAGTTTTATTACCATGAAGAACAGAGAAAGCTTCTGACAGAAACGTCGGAAGGGGGATGAAGAGTGCCCACTGGCTAGGCTTCCGGGTCTCCTGCATCGGTCACGGGTTCTTTACCACTGGCTCCATCTGGGACGCCCTTAGTTTCAGGTGAAAACCAGTGATTCGGTTATTTTTTTCAGATTCCTTCTCTCAATAGGTTATTATAAGATACTGACTACAGTTCCCTGTGCTATACAGTAGCTCCTTGTTGCTTATCTATGTTATACGTGGTGGTTTGAGTCTGCTAATCCCATATTCCTAATTCATGCCTGCCTCCCTCCCTTCCCCCTTTGGTAACCGTACGTTTGGTGCCAAACCAAATGCCAGTGCTGCCGCGACTCCAGCTCCCCTCACAGCGCCGCCTGTCTGGGCTCCCAGCGTTCCGCTCTTTGCCTGGTGCAGGCCAAGTCTTCACTGGTGTCTGGATTCCCCTAACGCATATCCTACCTGTGACTGGACAGCACGTCCTGCCAGCATCATGCTGACTCCCACCCAGAATGCAGCTGTCTCTGCCTGCCTGACAGCCAGCATCTCTTACAGTGGTCCTGTCGTCAGCCTCCCTGCTGTCCTTGTTCGCAACTCAATTTCCCCATAGCAGCCAGACGGTTCTCCTGCCACCTGCCTCCTTTGCTCAGAAGTTTCAAGGGCTGCCGCTCTCTCAGTGGGGAAAGTCCACACTGTAGCCTGAGAGGTGACCAGGTCAGCTCAGTTGCCTGTCTGAGCTCATCCACACCTTTCTCTCTGCCTCAGCTGCAGCCACACCGGTCCTCTCCCTGGAGCTCACATGCACAATACACGTCCACCTCAGGGCCTTTGCACATGCTGTTCCCCCTTGCCTGGAGTGTTTCCACCACATACATGCTCAGTTCATTCCTTCTTCTAACCTTTATTCTACCTGGCAGATACTAGGTACTTAATGAATATTCATTGGCTGAAAACTAGTCAGTTGAATTGTTGGTCCCAAATTTTCACTGCCTTTCCTGAAGAAGGATTACATGTCCTGACGTGTTGCTAGTGACTTGCAAAGTATCCCTGTGCAGGTGGGAAGGAGGCATATATATGACATATATGTACGTGTATGTGTGTTTGTGTGTGTGTAATATACATCAGTTCAGTTCAGTTCAGTCGCTCAGTCATGTCTGACTCTCTGCGACCCCGTGGACTGCAGCACATCAAGCTTCCCTGTTCATGACCAACTCCCAGAGCTTACTCAAACTCATGTCCATCGAGTTGGTGATGCCATCCAACCATCTCATCCTCTGTGGTCCCCTTCTCCTCCCGCCTTCAATCTTTCCCAGCATCAGGGTCTTTTCCAATGAGTCAGTTCTTCGCATCAGGTGGCCAAAGTATTGGAGTTTCAGCTTCAGCATCAGTCCTTCCAATGAATATTCAGGACTGATTTCCTTTAGGATGGACTGGTTTGATCTCCTTGCAGAGATCAAGGGGCTCTCAAGAGTCTTCTCCACACCACAGCTCAAAAGCACCAACTCTTCAGCGCTCAGCCTTCTCTATGCATAAAGGCCTCTATCTGCATGTGGGTGGTGCAGTGGTAGAGTCCACCTGCCAATGCAGGAGACGCACAAGAGACGTGGGGTCCATCCCTGGGCCAGGAAGACCCCCTGCAGGAGGGAGTGGCAGCCCACTCCAGCATTCTTGCCTGGGAAACCCCATGGACAGAGGAGCCTGGCGGGCTACAGTCCATAGGGTCGCAAAGAGTCAGATGCGACTGAGCACTGAACACTTACATTTTTTTCCAGGTCGGGAAACCCAATTCAAAAGCAAAGAGTTAACCAGAAAGCAGAGCATTTCTCCTGGAATCATGTGCTGCTTGAGAATGGAAAGATTCCTAAAGGATGAAATACATCCCTCCCCATTTGGCAGAGACTAGGAGCAAGACTCGCTTACAGCAGCTGTAGGAGAACCAGGAGAGAGAGGAGGAGCACGCGGCCTTTGAGGAAACACTGTCTGAAGACAATGGGAACAAGAATAATACATTTGGGGGCAAAGTTACTCAGGACTGTCCTTCCTCTTCCTCTATTCAGTGGCATCAAAGAAGTCATGCTCAAGAGGGATCATACCAATATATCGAGACTACGGAAATATGAATAGAGCTCAGCCCTTAAAACCATGAGCAAATCCTCTCAGGAGACACATCTTACAAATATGTGAGTGTAGGAGAAAGATTGCCTTTCAGTACATTTTAGAACTTATACAGGAGAAAAACCCTATACATATACAGGCACAAACTATCCATTATTGTGTATGAGAGAAGTTATACTTATGAGATATTTCATATTTGCAGTGAATTCAAGAAATTATTTTCAAGGAGTGACTGCTCTATGTTACAAGGGTCTGTAAAGAAACCCTACAACATACTCATCGAGGAAAAAGTTTCACGCTATTCTCCTTTACTCAACATCACAGCAAATGCACTGGAGAGAAACCTATGGGTATATGCTTTGTGGGAAAGGCTTTAAGCATAGCTCCGCACTACGATGTGCCATCAGAGGACTCATACTGGGAACACCCCATACAAGTACACAGTGCAGAAGAAGGCTCGGGAGGTGTTCTCTCTTTATCCAACACGAGAGGACTCACACTGGAGAACAGAACAGAGGCAAGGTCGGCTGACTTTCGATTATGGCTTTCATGTTCTTTGACACCAGGAAACTCACAGAGATCAGAGAAACTCGCTGAACATCATCAATATGGAAAAGCTGTTGCTCGGAATTTCATTCGATGTGACATCATAAAGAAACGAAAAAGGAGGCAGAATCCACAAATTATCTTTGACCCATAAATAGCCTGTTGTTGTTTAATCACTAAGTCATGTTCAACTCTTTGTGACCCCATGGATTGTAGCCAGGCTCCTCTGTTCATTTGATTCTCCAGGCAAGAATACTGGAGCCGGTTGCCATTTTCTCCTCCAGGGGATCTTCCTGACCCAGGGATCAAACCCGAGTCTCCTGCACTGGCAGGTGGATTCTCTACCACTGAGCCACACGGAAGCCCTGACTGTAATGTGACTGTGCGCTTGTAGCTACGCATAGTCACGGGCGGTGCAGTCTGAGCAGTTATGCTCCATATATGCCCTTGATTTGCTGCAGAAACATCATTTAGTGGGACTTACGGTCTAGGCCTCAGGGACAATGTCTCATAGAAATGATGCGATAGATAATAAAATGTAAATGTTATCAGTGGCAACACCCCACTTTTTGCACCATATAAAAGCCAGAGAACCATCAAATTGAAGTGTCATTCAGAGATCATTGATCTTTTAGCATCACAGGGATTAACATATGTACAATTTTATACTAATCACAGAAGAGAGCTGAAAAATATGCCATCCATTTCTTTCTTGCATAGTCCTGTTACATCAGACAAATTACAGAGTTTTATACTAACTCACGACTGTTTCACATTTGGCCTTCTACTACTAAGTTTAAGAGAGGAATCATAAAGAGTTGCCTGCATCTTCGTGTTTCCAGGGGCACAGCCAGCGTCCAGGCAGGACTAAACAGACGTACCCATTTGCTCTGCAGCCCACAGGCCACACGAGAGAGAAGCCCTTGGGCCCCAGAGAAGACCCAGTGCAGCCAAAAACAAGTAAATAAACACAATTTTAAAAAGGAAAAAACAAACTAAAAAGGGCAGAGAATTTGAATAGACATTTATCCAAAGACAAACAGATGGTTAACAGGCCCCTGAGAAGATGCTCAGCATCATGAGTCACCAGGGAAGTGAAAAGCCGAGCACAAGATGTCATCTCACACTTGTCAGAATGACTGTTATCAGAAAGACACCAAATAGTAAGTGTTGGCAGAGACGCAGAGAAAAGGGAACACTCGTCCACCGTGGCTGGGAATGTAAATCAGTGCAGGCACTGTGGGAGACAGCATGGCAGTGCCTCAGAAAATTAAATCAGGGAACTTCCTGGTGGCTCACTGGTTAGGATTCAGTGCTTTCACTGCCATGGCCCGGGTTCAATCCCTGGTTGGGAAACTAATATCCCATAAGCCACTTGGCATGGACAAAAAAATAAATAAATAATAATCGAAATATCATATGTTCCAGCAAGTCTATTCCTGGGTATTTATCCGAAGAAAATGAAAACACTGATTTGAAAAGACACATGCACCCCTATGTTCACGGCAGCATTATTTACAATGGACAAGATGTGGTCCAGATCTCTGCTGCTAGCAAGTCTGGCATTTTTCAGCACCAGCTGCTCTCCAGGGGCACACGGCCCTACAACCCAACTGGAGGAGAGCGTTCTGGGGCAGATGAGTTTCTCCCAAGCTGACTTTTGTGCCCACCGCTGAGAAGAGGTCAGCTCCAGATGCCAACACATGAGCCACCCTTTTCCAGCTTTTATCAGAGGCAGGACATGGATACGTGCGTCAACCCTAGCCAATGAGGCCTGAGAAAGTCTATGGAAAGAGGGGTCGAGAAGATAATGAATTCCTTCCTGTGGTTGGCAGGGAATAGCTCCTCAAAGCTGTTCACACCCTAATAGCTGGAGCCAGTGACTGTTACATTACAGGGCAAAGAGCGCTTTGCAGGTGCAATTAAGATTTATGGCCTTGCGTTGAGATTACCTTGGGGCCGATGTAATCGCAGTTGTCCTTATTTAAGAAGCAGCAGGAGAGGGGCTTCCCTGGTGGTCTAGTGGTTAAGAATCTGCCTGTCAATGCAGGGAACGCAGGTTTGATCCTTGGTTGGGGAATAAGATCGCACACGCTGCGGAGCAACGAAGCCGACAAATCACAGCTCCTGAAGCCGCATGCTCCGGTGCCTGCAGGCCACAGTTGAGAATCTGTACACTGCAGTGAAAGGTCCTGAATGATGGAAGGAAGATCCCGCATGTGGCAACTAAGACCCAAAGCAGCAAATATAGAAAAAAAAGAAAGAACCCTCCAATTATTTTCAAAAAAAAGAGAAAGAAATAAAAGAGGCAGGAGAATCAGAGTCAGTGGAGGCGATGTGACGAGGAAGCAGAGGTCAGAGTTGGAGAGAGACTTGTAGATGCTGCGCCACTTACAAATAGCTGTGAAAAGAAGAGAAGCGAAAAGCCAAGGAGAAAAGGAAAGATATAAGCATCTAAATGCAGAGTTCCAAAGAATAGCAAGAAGAGATAAGAAAGCCTTCTTCAGCGATCAATGCAAAGAAATAGAGGAAAAGAACAGAATGGGAAAGACTAGAGATCTCGTCAAGAAAATTAGAGATACCAAGGGAACATTTCATGCAAAGAAATAGAGGAAAAGAACAGAATGGGAAAGACTAGAGATCTCTTCAAGAAAATTAGGGATACCAAGGGAACATTTCATGTCCTCGATAAAGGACAGAAATGGTATGGACCTAACAGAAGCAGAAGATATTAAGAAGAGGTGGCAAGAATACAAGGAAGAACTGTACAAAAAAGATCTTCACAACCGGATAATCACGATGGTGTGATCACTCATCTAGAGCCAGACATCCTGGAATGTGAAGTCAAGTGGGCCTTAGGAAGCATCACTATGAACAAAGCTAGTGGAGGTGATGAAATTCCAGTTGAGCTATTTCAAATCCTGGAAGATGATGCTGTGAAAGTGCTGCACTCAACATGCCAGCACATTTGGAAAACTCAGCAGTGGCCACAGGACTGGAAAAGGTCAGTTTTCATTCCAATCCCAAAGAAAGGCAATGCCAAAGAATGCTCAAACTACCACACAATTGCACTCATCTCACACGCTAGGAAGGTAATGCTCAAAATTCTCCAAGCTAGGCTTCACCAATATGTGAACCATGAACTTCCAGATGTTCAAGCTGGTTTTAGAAAAGGAAGAGGAACCAGAGATCAAATTGCCAACATCCGCTGGATCATGGAAAAAGCAAGAGAGTTCCAGGAAAACATCTATTTCTGCTTTATTGACTATGCCAAAACCTTTGACTGTGTGGATTACAATAAACTGTGGAAAATTCTTCAAGAGATGGGAATACCAGACCACCTGACCTGTCTCTTGAGAAATCTGTATGCAGGTCAGGAAGCAACAGTTAGAACTGAACATGGAACAACAGACTGGTTCCAAAGAAGAAAAGGAGTACGTCAAGGCTGTATATTGTCACCCTGCTTATTTAACTTCTATGCAGAGTACATCATGAGAAATGCTGGACTGGAAGAAACACAAGCTGGAATCAAGATTGCCGGGAGAAATATCAATAACCTCAGATATGCAGATGACACCACCCTTAGGGCAGAAAGTGAAGAGGAACTAAAAAGCCTCTTGATGAAAGTGAAAGAGGAGAGTGAAAAAGTTGGCTTAAAGCTCAACATTCAGAAAACGAAGATCATGGCATCCGGTCCCATCACTCCATGGGAAATAAATGGAGAAACAGTAGAAACAGTGTCAGACTTTATTTTTGGGGGCTCCAAAATCACTGCAGATGGTGACTGCAGCCATGAAATTAAAAGACGCTTACTCCTTGGAAGAAAAGTTATGACCAACCTAGATAGCATATTCAAAAGCAGAGACATTACTTTGCCGACTAAGGTCCGTCTAGTCAAGGCTATGGTTTTTCCTGTGGTCATGTATGGATGTGAGAGTTGGACGTGAAGAAGGCTGAGTGCCGAAGAATTGATGCTTTTGAACTGTGGTGTTGGAGAAGACTCTTGAGAGTCCGTTGGACTGCAAGGAGATCCAACCAGTCCATTCTGAAGGAGATCAATCCTGGAATTTCTTTGGAAGGAATGATGCTAAAGCTGAAACTCCAGTACTTTGGCCACCTCATGCGAAGAGTTGACTCATTGGAAAAGACTCTGATGCTGGGAGGGATTGGGGGCAGGAGAAGGGGACGACCCAGGATGAGATGGCTGGATGGCATTACGGACTCAATGGACGTGAGTCTGAGTGAACTCCAGGAGTTGGTGATGGACAGGGAGGCCTGGTGTGCTGCGATTCATGGGGTCGCAAAGAGTCAGACACGACTGAGCGACTGAACTGAACTGAACTGACATCACTGGCAGGAAGTCTCTAGAAGCTGGAAAGGGTGAAGAAGCTGGTTCTCCCCTAGAGACTCCAAAGAAGGCAGCATTGCCAACATGTTTATTTTGCCTGGAAAGGTCTATTTTCCCCTCTGATCTTCACAGCTGTGGGATGATACATTTTTGCTATTTCAAGCCACAAAATTTGTGGCAATTTGTTCCAGTGTCAAAGGAAACAAACAGTCGCTGGTGCCAATATCTTCAGCCAAATGTTGTATGGCTTCAAGCGATGCATGAAAGCACCACCTTGAGACCCTGAGAACAGGAACCTCCAGAAAAACCAAGACAAGATACTGAGGACCGGTGAGCAGGCGATGGAGAGTGCCTGCAAGCACCCCGGGAGCTCTTGCCTCTGGGCTGCATGCGATGCAAGATAATGTATGGTGGCACATTCTGCAACTTGTGGCCAAAAACCCCCATCTTGCACAATAACTCTCTTCTTCCCAATCAACTTCTGCTCTCCCATCTCATTTAGTCGTGCTGAGCCAGTTTAGCAGTAGACTTGGCTCCTGCTGCTGTGCTCAGTTGTGTCCGACCCTTTGCAGCCCCATGGACCAGTCTGCCAAACTCATCTGTGCATGGAATTTCCCAGGCAAGAATGAGTTGCCGTCTCCCATGCCAGGGGATCTTCCCGACCCAGGGATCGAACCCGTATCTCTTACATCTCCAGCTCTGGCAAGTGGATTCTTTACCACTAGCACCACCTGGGAAGCCCCTTAGGGACTCCTAGAAGTCATCCCAGGTAATCGGGTTGTAGAGGCTCAGGCTGACCCTTGCTTACCTGACTCAGAGTCCTTTCTCAGGAGGTGGACACCCCACAAGGAGCAGAGACTCACTGTGGTAAGCAAGATGGGCCAAGCTACCTCAGCTGCAGTCTCAGAAGCACTGCCAAGGGGCTACAGAGGACACAAATAGACGTTGCAGGCTCCAAGGATATGATGTGATAATACATGGGACCAAGGGCATATGGTGGGTTCATCAAGTTACACACACAGACATGGGCACAGTATCCCCTTGAGTCTTCATAGTGGGTTACAGGAGTCCTCTCTGGATGAAAAAAAAAAGTGCTTGAGAAAAGCCATACACTTCAGTTTAAAAAAATTGTGCCAACTTGCTGAACAAGATGAAACCCCTGCAGCCACCACCACAATGAGAAAAGTTATATGATTATTACTGCATGCTGTTGATGGCTTTGAAGTCTAAATTTACAGGAAAGAAAAGAATTTTTTGGCACTTGTACTTTCTGGGGGCATTTCTTAGAGAAAATGAGTTTGAATCCAAGTAGTTTCCCAGTGAGGATGGTGGTGAGTTCCATCACATTTTCAAGAGGAAAGAAGCCTCGTCCAGGAGCCAGAGCCTCGTCCAGGAGCCAGGCGCCCAGAGCACCCACTGGGTCCTGTAATCCCACTTGCTCTTGTATTGAGCCCAGGGATGGTCTGCGATTTATAGTTGGCCTTCCCAACGTGGAGCATGATATTCATCTTCATTTATACAATTTTACTTGTAATTCTTTCCAGAAACGCATCTTTCTGTAGATTTCTAGCATTTCCCAACAAATTAAGCCCAGACATTTGTCTTTATGCTTCATCTGTGAGTCTCTTTTTCAGCATATTTGTTTGTAAAGATTTTGTATGTTACATGTGTGTTGATTCACATACCTTTATCTCTTATTGCCTCATTTACTGCAATCTTGTTTTTTTTTTAATCTCCAATTGGATTTTGTACATACGATAATGTGCTCAGATGCTCAGTTGTGTCTGACTCTTTGCAGCCCCTTGGACTGTAGCCCGCTGGGCTCCTCTGTCTGTGGAATTTTCCAGGCCAAGAATGCTGGAATGTTGCCATTTCTTCCTCCAAGGGATCTTCCTGATCCAGAGATTGAACCCAAGCCTTTTACATCTCCTACGCTGGCTGGCAGATTCTTTACCAGTGTTACGTGGGAAGCCCAAGTATTCTATTGTTACCTATTTGTAAAGGCATTTTTATATTTTCTTTTCCAGTACTTATAGCCCTTACGTCTGTTTCCTATCTTACTTGTGATAATAAGAACACCCAGAAATCTGAAACTTGAGGTTGCTGAGAGCAGATATCGTCTTCTGTTTTGGATGCGTACATCAATCCATGGTTACTGGACGGAAGAGTGAACCAGCAAGAGGATGAAGAAAGGCCAGTTTTCATTGGAGAGGAAAAGGTCAATTTCCTAAGGCAAAGAGAAATGTAGAGATTGGTGGTATTCAGAACCATAAAGAAGGCTGAGTGCTGAAGAATTGGTGATTTCAAACTGTGGTGATGGAGAAGACTCTTGAGAGTCCCTTGGACTGCAAGATCAAACCAGTCAATCTTGAAGGAAATCAACCCTGAATATTCATTAGAAGGACCGATGCTGAAGCCGAAGCTCCAATATTTTGGTCACCTAATGCAAAGAGCTGACTCCCTGGAGAAGACCCTGATGCTGGGAAAGATCGATGGCAGGAGAAGGGGACGACGGAGGATGAGATGGTTGGATGGCATCACCGACTTGATGGACATGAGCTTGAGCAAGCTCCGGGAGTTGGTGATGCACAGAGGAGCCTGGTGCGCTGCAGTCCATGGGGTCGCATGGGACACGACTGATAAATTGAATAACAGAAGGACTAGCAGTAAGCAGGTTGGCAGCTTACTCTGTCTACCCTCCAGGCGACACTGGCGGTTTAACAGGTCCCAGGATGTTCATTTTTGAGGAAACGGTGTTTATGATAGCTGAATTTTCAGTTATTTATGGCCAAACACACCCTATTCCAAACCTGACTTACTGGTTTGTCCAGTTCCTGTGGACTTCCCACACTCCTTTTGAAACAGATCACTTCTGGAAGCTGCATGTGGTCTCTCTGCTCAGAGCTCAGACTCTTTACCTTTCCTCCGTGTGCTACACCCAGTCTGGATTATCTTGATTTTGAACTCACCCTTTATCTTGGGGAGAACGGGCATAAAACAAATGTGTAGTCGTCACGACCCCAAAGTCTGTTTGGGGAACCAGTTATGACACTAATAATTTACAGTTAATGTGCTGATTGATTTATTCCTTGCTTCTCCAAGCTGCAGTTCTCAAGCTCTGAGGAGTTCTGAGAAGTGTCCTAGAAGCTCATGTTTTTTTTTTTTTTGGACCATCTGGTAATGTCCATGTGTAGAGTCTTCTCTTGTGTTGTGAAGCTCATGTTTTAAAGACAAAAATGTACATCTTTCTTCCTCTTTTTAAAATGAGTTTTAAACACATGTTCCCCTTCCCATGAAACACTCTGAGATGCTCTGTGTGATAAAATAAGACAATGATGATGAGTGGAGACCGAATCACAGGTCCGTTGTTGAGTGGATGGAATGCCACCGAGTGCTATAGTGATTTGGTCAATATATAGTTTCGTATCTCTTATTCAGCCAATAGTGCATTGTTGATTTTAAAAGCATATAAAAGAATACTATTTCAACAATTTAGTATCTCAATAAACATGCTTGTTAGAGTATACAAAGAGAGATGAAGTGCAAATTAAACCCTGCAATTGAATGAAACTATTATTGCTAATCTAGCCATTTTCATAGATGATCCACAACGCCTTTTCTGCAATTCTAAAACCTTTTCTAATGAAGAAAGTTTCTTCCCCTATTATGCATCTGCAAAATTTAGCTAAAATAACAAGGCTGTGTAGGGTTTCCCAGGTGGCTCAGTGGGTAAAGAATCTGCCTGCAACGCAGGAGACACAGGTTTGATCCCTGGGTTGGGACGATCCCCTGGAGGAGGAACCGTCAACTTCTCTCCAGTGCTCTTGCCTGGAGAACCCCATGGACAAAGGAGCCTGGTGGGTTACAGTCCACAGGGTCATGAAGAGTCAAACACGACTGAAGTGACTGAGCACAACACAGCTATTTACCCAGTTTTTCTCCAATTTACTGTGACCCCTTATATATTTTGCTACAGATACACCCAGATGCTGCCCCAGACCTGTGGGGGATGTCACCTGTGGTATGTCACATGTGAATTCAAATGCTTATGAATTCCAAAATACTTCCGGCTCTGAAGGTTTTGAACAAGGGATTGGGGCCCTGTATGCAAACAGGATACATAACATTTTTAAAAATTCATTTAATTGGAGGCTAGTTACTTTACAATATTGTGGTGGGTTTTGCCGTACCTTGACATCAATCAGCTATGTGAGCACATGTTTCCCATCCTGAGCACCTCTCCCACCTCCCTCCCCATCCCATCCCTCAGGGTCATCCCAGTGTACCAGCCCTGAGCACCCTGTCTCATGCATCGAACCTGGACTGGCGATCTATTTCACATATGGTAATATACATGGTTCAATGCTATTCTCTCAAATTATCCCACCCTCGCCTTCTCCCACAGAGTCCAAAAGTCTGCTCTTTACACCCGTGTCTCTTTCACTGTCTCGCATATAGGGTCATCGTTACCATCTTTCTAAATTCCATACGTATGCATTAATATTGGTTTTTTCTTTCTGACTTACTTCACTCTGTATAATAGGCTCCTGTTTCATCCACCTCATTAGAACTGATTCAAATGCGTTCCTTTTAATAACTGAGTAATACTCCATTGTGTATACGTACCACAGCTTTCTTATCCATTCGTCTGCTGATGGACATCTAGGTAGGATGCGTTAACATTTTTGACATTTTACGTACATAACAGTTAACATTCATCCAAACATGTTTATTTACTTATTCGTCTTCGGCTGCGCTGGGGCTCTGCTGCTGTGCACGGGCTCTCTCCAGCTGCAATGAGTCGGCTTCTCACCGCAGTGTCTTCTCTCCCGGAGCACAGGCGCTAGGCAAGGAGGCTTCAGTCGTGTGGCACATGGGCTCAGCTCCCCGGCGGCACCTGGGATCTTCCTGGAGCAGGGACCACACCTGCGTCCCCTGCATTGGCAGGCAGATTCTTAACCACTGAACCACCAGGAAACCCCCCCCCAGAAATGTTTTTTAATGTAATCAAGTTACAGCAAATTAAATAGCATTCTTAATTTGCTAAATGGGAAAAAGAACATGCAATTTATTATTAAAAGTTGTACTAAAGTGAGTTTCATGAATCAATCTTAAATAATATACTTAAGATCACCTTTTAACCTAAAATCATGTTTTTACTCTATAGTATACAAACAGAAAGAACTAAAAGAACTTCCAAGAAGGCCTGTTTCCTTAAGATGTTAAAACCTCCATCAAATTGACAGTAAACTACTAGAAGGATCCCTAGTCATAACCAGAAGAAAACAATATGCCTAAGTGCCTTGTCCTACTACCCATGGCTATAGAACACCATTTTTTTTAAGTGAAAATATGAGAAAGAGGCTTGAATTATTTAATGAATGGGGATGCTGTTTTAGCTATAACAGCCAAGAACAATTCAGGGAAATGCATGGTTAGTGACTCAGTGCCAACATGCACAAGTCAGCAGACACACCGTCTTAACTGCAGTAAGATGAACCACGTGCAGCCCACACGTGAACAGTCTCCGCAGAGGCCACAGAAACGTACGACTGCTGGAATAAGCATAGCATGCAGTGGACAGGATGACTCACACAGAGGCATAAGGCTACTGAAACCTGCTAGGAAGTGGCGAGAGGGTGCACTGGGCCCTGGGTCTCAGTAGGAGAGTCCCAAGCACCGAGGAGGAGAGAGGACATCAGAGTCTGGGCCCTGGAACCTCAGGAAGATGGAAGGACACCAGATACTGGACTTGGAGGAAGCCATGAGACTATTTTGTCCTGGGCTCCAAAGAAAGATGACAGTGGACTGGGCTCAAGGAAGAGGGGCACACACCAGGTCCTGGGCAGGGACAGACTCCTTCCATTTCCTAGACATGGGCACCTGGTTCACAGATGAGGACCCAGGGCAGAGGAGCCTTCCTGTCCAGCCCACACCACTCCCCTCCCTGATTCTCTGCTTAGCCAGTTAGCAAGGTGACTCTGAACCTTCTCCCCAGCAAGGCCCATACCTGTACTTCCTCACAGAATCCCATTTGAGCAAGAATTCTAAGTCAGCTTATGAAGACTCCCCTACTCTCGCTATCTGATCAAATTCCTCAGCCCTACTCTCTCTCCCAGGTGACACATCACCACCCTGGCCTGCCTTCCTTAAAACAGTCTATTAGCTTTGTCCAGCTAGAATCCCCCAGACACGACGTCTCCTTCTAATTTTCTATCTACTGGTACCTCTCCCCTTACTCCCAGGCCATAAATCGCCACTTCCTCTAGCTGTATTCAGAACTGAGCTGTTCTACACTGGAGTCTCCCCCTTCCCCCGTTGCAAGTTTATTGAACAAAATCTACTTTCACCGCTTTAACTTCCGTCCAGCTCTGACTTACCAGTGGACAACCCTCCCTCCACTCTCCTGCCTTGGTTCCACTTGCTCTGCCCTTCTCCTCACAACTTGAGTGGATCGTTAGTCCTGACCCCGTTCTCCTCCCTGGGCCTGGAGGACATCTAACCTCACCTTCTGCACATTTCCCTGCTGGCTCAAACCATAAAGAATCTACCCAGATTCCATCTCTGGGTCGGGATGATCCCCTGGAGAAGGGAATGGCAACCCACTCCGGGATTCTTCCCTGGGAAATCCCATGGACAGAGGAGCCTGGCGGGCTACCGTCCTACCGTCCATGGGGTCGCAAAGAGCTGGACACGACGAACGACTAACACTTTCACACCCGCACAGTTCACAGCAGGCCCTTACCTCTTTTCCTCCCAGGAGCTGGGGAGGATTTCAGTCCCGCCTTCAGAACACGTGCCACCGTCCCAACCCGACCCCTTTTCCTCTCCCTTAGACGTGAATACACACTTAGTATCCTCTTCCCCAAAACTCGGCAGGACTTTGTGCTCAACTGTATGGGAACCTTTGGCCTGAAGTCCATCAGGCTCCTCTGCCCGTGGAATTTTTCAGGCAAGGATACTGGCGTGAGCTGCCGTTTCCCGCTCCAGGCGATTTTGCCGACCGAGGGATCGAACCCGCGTATTCTGTGTCTTTTGCTGCTGCTGCTGCTGCTAGGTCACGTCCGTCGTGTCCGACTCTGTGTGACCCCATAGACGGCAGCCCACCAGGCTCCCGTCCCTGGGATTCTCCGGGCAAGAACGCTGGGGTGGGCTGCCACGTCCTTCTCCAGTGCCTGAAAGCGAAAAGTGAAAGTGAAGTCGCTCAGTCGTGTCCGACTCTTCGCGACCCGGTGGACTGCAGCCCCCCAGGCTCCTCCAGCCATGGGATTCTCCAGGCAAGAGCACTGGAGCGGGGGCCCATTGCCTCCTCCGGTGTCCTTTGCACTGCAGGCCACTTCTCGACTGCTGAGCCCAGGGGACCAACTCTACCGCGGCCTCGGGGCACTTCCGGCCCGCCCCGCCTCTCTCTGCGTTCGGTGCGAGAAGCTCGCCCCGCCCTCAGCACTCCCGGCCCTGCCCCTCCCACGCCTTCCCTTTCTCCATTTCCCGTTCGTCCCGCGCGTTGCAGCCCTCGAGGCTTGGCGAGGCTCCCTCTCAGCCTGCGTTGCCGCCCATGCAGGTGCTGGGACCCACCAGCGGCCCGACTGGCCCCTCGAAGGCCTCCTCCTGTCCGGCGGGATCACCAAGGGCGCTCTTTCCGCGCCCCGGGCTTCGCCTACCGCCGGAGTTGGCCGCCAAGATGTCCGCCGCCCACAACGTGGGGTGCGCCGCGCCGCGGGGGGCTCTGGGAGTTGTAGTCCAAGTGGACGCACTGACGCAGTTAGCCGGGGGTGACAGGCGCCATTGTACGGCGCGCGCGCGCAGGGTGAGTGTGGCGCGAAACCTGCGCCCGTCGGGGGCTGTGTTCCAGGGCTGCTCCGCGGGGAGCGCCCAGTTGCGGCCCCAACCTTTCAATCGCAGGAGCCCAGAGCCAGCCTCGTCTGCCGTCCTTCCGCCGTGGGGCCGTTAGGGCAGTGAGAATCGGGGACTCGGGGCCCATAGGGGCGCGAGGCGGGCCGACCCCATCCGGGCGCTTGCGAGCGGGGTAAGGGGCCGACTCCGTTTGGGTGAGGAGGTTGGGAAATTGCCCCTCTGGCTGTTCGAGAACAGGTGGAGACGACTTTTTAGAGCATTTTCCGAGGTTGGAGTTAGACCTGTCATTTCCTGTTGATTGGGCCGAGGGGTCGGGGGCCTTGGTCTAACCCTCACGCCCCTTCCCACCTCCCAAATTCGACCTTCTTAGGACTGCCTACTCCCACGGGACTCGTCGAGGAAGAGGAAGTTATGGCCTCCGGGCTTCCGACGGATTGGTTCCGTGTGAGTAGAGGTTTCTTGATAAGTTTCAGAGTCTACCGCTGGATTTGGGAGCGGGGGTGGAGGGGTAACGCAGGCACACGCGTTCCCTGGGATACCCCCAGGTCCCCTAGCATCTAGGTAAGGGATGGGGGACTGGAGGAGGAGACCCTAGTGGGCAGAGGGATAGCAAGCTGCTTAGCTTTCCAAGGGAGCAAATAGAATAGAGGACAAATCGCGGGGGATTCTAATTTATCTTTTAAACGGAACGGGGAAAGCCGTGTAAACAGGAATCAGGCTTCACTTAGGGTTCAGTAGTACTTTAGAATTAAAGCTTAGTCACTGGGTGAAAAGAGAGATGGGGATGAATCCCTGATAGGTGAAGGAAGTAGCAGCGGAATAGCCAGTGGATGGAGGCTCAAGGCTGAAGTGTGATTTAGCTCACGGAATTCCGTAGGAGAAAGGATACACCTGGTATCACTGTTGGAGCCCTCAGGTTAGTAAGAAGCGGAAAGGTTTTCAGAGAATGAACACTGGTTTCCGGCCTCATGCGTTGCCCTACTCGCTGTGACCTGATGGGATCAAGCGTGGGTTTGCTTTTCAAATTCAGGAACTCTATCTGGAATGCTCGAGTCACCTTGCTAACTGTGCCTACATGCGCTCAGTCACCCTCCTCCTTCTCCTGTCAGCATGGGTGACAGCAGGCCCTGGCTGAACAGGCACCTGTGGGTTTTAGGAACCAGTGACCTTTGAAGATGTGGCCTTGGGTTTTACCCCAGATGAGTGGGGAAAGCTGGACCTCGAACAGAAGTCCCTGTACAGGGAGGTGATGCTGGAGAACTACAGGAACCTGGTCTCAGTGGGTAAGGATGGCCTCTGTGTCAATAAAGATTTGTGCTTTGCAGCCCGAATGTGGTGCCTTTGAAGTGTGTGTCTGCTTTGCTCAGTCTGCAGGGATCTGAGTTCAAGGATCAAGGCCCTGGAGCCTGAGGGAAAGGGCAACTTTACATATAACTCTGGAAACTTTACCAAGTCCACCCCTCAGAGGTGTTCAGTATCAGGGATGTGGGCCTCTGGGGGATGTTTCCAACTGCTGATGGATGCTTCCTGTTTTTGTAACAAGAATCGCAGAACGTGGTGTCAGTGTGGGACCGCTCAGGCGCATCATCAAAGGCCTTGCCCCCTTCCATCTCTGCATGGTTAGTGTGAAGCTTTCAACCTCAGGTTGGCATGTGCCTGACTGATGCCAAGCATTATGTCCATCCAAGTTTAAGGCAGAAAGTAATGCCAGGGCAGGCCTGATTCGTTCTCTTTCTATAGCTGGCACACTTTACAAAGAAAAATGCCAGTAAGTCCCCAGCAGACAAACTTCCCTTAGTGTTTTACTGACCAGAACCAAGTCCCACTACCTCCTTTACGGTCGAGAGAATCCAGAAAAGGAAGCAGCTGGCACAGGGGATGGGTGGAGTTAGCAACACTGCCCTAGACCAGAAGCCGTGTCTACCAGGGAGAACACAGGGACAGAATTGCTACAGCAGGAAAGTACTTTCTCCCGAACACAGACCCCCAAGCACTGTCTCTTTTCCCTTGGGCAGAACATCAGCTTTCCAAGCCAGATGTGGTATCTCAGTTAGAGGAAGAGGAAGAGCTCTGGTCGGTGGAGAGAGGAATTCAAGACACCTTTTCAGGTGAGAAGCAGGCACACGGGAGTCCTGGTGTGGGAGTCCTGGTTAGCAGGAACTAGTGTCAGCAAAGGAGGTGGACGGGGAAAACCCCTGGTGGGGTGTTGTGAGGAGCAGCTGCAAACACGCTGACTCAAGCTCTGCATTTTCCTGGGCTTCAGTCAGGGGGGCACTGCTTGGCTGAATGGGAACCTCTTGCTGGTGCCAGGTTGGCAGTAGGGGTGTCCTCACCCTGCTTCACTCACGGTCTATTGCCCCATCCTTTTGTAATCTCCGGCAACTGGTGTGTGGCTTTGGCCAGATTTAATGTTTACATTTATGTAAGTTTATGTTTTGGGGGGTGTGACCATACTCAGTGGAGACAGGTTTGCATCATTGATTCACAAACACAGTGTAGACTTTTGACTTTGACTTTTTTTCTCTTGATGGACATTCAAGTGGTTGCAAAAAAAAAATCCCTGCATACAATTTTTTGCACAATCAAGTTGGGTTTTTTGTGTAGATAGCATTTCTAGAAATAGAATGTAGAATCAACCAAGATGTAAGTGAAAAAATTTGGTAGCAACACGTTGCTGTCTTAAGTTCTTTTAAAATACATATAGCTGCGTAAAATAGATGGTGACTTATAGTCCTGTTTTTAAGGTTTACAGATCTGATAGGAAAAGATATATTCAGTTTGGTTTCTAAGTCTATAGATTATTTGTACTTTTGCTTTTGTGAGTTTTTCTATTTTCCTTTTTTTTCCCTCTTGGTTTGTCGTTTGTGTGTGGTGCTGGGGGGACTCTACTGTACATTATGGATAAAAACACTGCAGATAACAGTCCAGTGTGTATCTCCTTACCTTTAGTCTCCATAAAGGTTTACGATTTCAGATTTTTTTTCCTTTCAGATCTGTCTGTATTCCTAATCTAGGTTTCATGCCATACATGGGCAGATTGTACAAATACTTTATTCTGGTGCTTTTGGGTTTTGTTTAGCTGTTTCATGTCCTGGGTTCCCTGTGTAATTGGTGTGGGGCACAAGTTTTTTCAGTGCCCTTTTCTGGTTATCGGAACACCATTTTTATCACCTCTCACAGTCACCGTTTGTTGCGTGCAGGCCTTCTTGGCCCCTTATGGTCCCTTGATCTCTGCCAGTATCTTAGTAAACACTGTATCACTGTACTTGCTGTAGCTTTATAACAATCTTGGATAAACGGTAGGCACTCTATTTTTTTTTTAATTAAAAAAACCTATTATCTGTTCTCAACCAGATGAATACCTACCATCAGCTTGTCAGGATTCATTGAGAAAATGCTGTTAAGAATGTGTATTACATTTAACTTCATCCAGAAATTGGATCAGAACTGGTCTCAGTCAAGTTCTGCCATGGGTGTACAAGGAGGGATCCACTCCCCTCACCACGCTGGTCAGGCTTTCCACCTGCGGTTGGGCATTCCTTCCAGTTGCTATCTTATCTGCTCAGGTTACCCCTCCCTTGCAGTCCTGCATAGCTGCTGCAGATGAACCTATCCTGCTGCTAAATTCTTATTTGTAACAGTTTTGTTAGGTCATCATTAATTTCCTCAGTACAGAGTCATATTATTGGCAAGTATAAAGTATTATTATTTTACTTTTTTTGCATTCAAGGTAGGTGAGGAGGTAATTATATTCCTCACAGCTACTACTTCCAAAACACTGGGCTGAGAATGTGATGATTTTAAGTATCTGGTCTCTGACTTGAAAGGGACAGTTTCTGGATTTTGCTTTGATTCATATCACTTTTTATCTGGATAAACGAACAGTCATCTCACCCTTTCTAGTAAATGAAAATTAGTAAGAGCCCAAATTTCCCCCCTCCAAAGCCCTCCAAGGTGATGATGGAGATTTTCTGATTGAAACAGTTAACAGTTAATAATTATAGATGTGCCCCTGTAGTAATGTCCTGATGTCTATGAGCTTTTTTAGGATTTCTGCATCAATGTTCATAAATTATATTGGGGAGGTGGATGGTTTTGTGTTTGGTATTTTTGGACACTTCTGTATCAGAGTGTGTTGGCTTTGTAAGGAGAACTTCTTGTGTTCCCGCTTTGTTCTTGTGCTTTAATGCAAGTGGCTCTGGAGCTACCTGGAACTTTCTCAGTGTCCAGCTGTGAAATCTGTACCTGGCCTGCATCTTTGGTGATGATGACCTTCTAGCCATGCATCTCTGGATGATCTGGCAAGTTTCCTGAATCTAGCTGCCATGGGGGGGGCATTGGGCACTTATGGTTCTGCACGTGTCAGAAAAGCTGGCTTCCCAGGGGATGGGAAATTCAGGGGTGGTGCCCTAGCACGAAAGATCCTGTGTTACAAGCTAGGCCTGGGGTGATAGGTGCCTAACATGTTCATGCTGCGTTCCAAAGAGTCCTTTATGTGACGCTTTTTCCTCCACTGTCTCCCCTTGACCTCAGAAATATCTGTAGAAGGCCCCTTGTGTCCCATGCAATATAAAAAAGAGAAAGTATGTACTTGGTAGAGTGTGATCCCTGTGATTGTAGACTCCTCCATCTAACAGAGGAGCACCTTCTACCAACACGCTACACAGACGTGACTGGGTCAACGCCAGTTAACTAGTGGTATGGACAGAGAAGAAAAAGAACATGGTGTAAAGCAGGGAGCAACAGGCAGTTACTCTAGAGGCGGGGTCAGGGGGCACTGCAGGGCCAAGACTTTAAGCCAATGCCTATAGAACAGAAAGTCAGCAGATGGGCAAGAACAGAGGTGAAGAGCTTCGTTTCCTGGTGCAGAAACGCCAGTGGGGGTTACCCTGAGAATGGGGCAAGGGTGGCACATTCTGGGAATGGAAAGTCTGGAAGGAAGTAACTGAGGTGTACTGATAGGCAAGTTAAGTTTGGGGCCTCCCTTGTCAGGAGCGTTTCATCTTCCTTGAGTAGGTGTGTGCTGTGCTTTTTACCGCTGAGGACAGAAGGGCACAGATGTGAGCAGGCGGGGGACTGCGGTAGTAGTACATAGGGGAGAGGTGGTTAATATCTGTCCCCAAGAGAACAGCAGCAGGGCTGGGAGAAGCTGGCTCCTCTCCTTGTGAGATGGGTCCAATGGGGCCGCTTGAGTAACTGACCAGGAGGGCACAGGAAAGGAAGCTGCAAAGAACTGCTCACAGGTGAAGGCTTCAGGGGATTTCTTGTGACTATTCTTTGTAATGTATGTATTTATATGCATTTTTCATGCACACTTTTAAAATGTATCAGTATCTCATTTTTAAAATACAGTAACAGAGATGAGATGGTTGGATGGCATCACCGATTCAATGGACATGAGTCTGAGTAAGCTCCAGGAATTGGTGATGGACAGGGAAGCTTGGCGCGCTACAGTCGATGGGGTCGCAGTCGGACACAACTGAGCGACTGAACTCAAAACAGAGGTATTACTACTCTGGAATTTTCGGCATTGGTCAGTGACATGGAAGTCTGGTAAAGGCCAAGACTTTTGAAGGGTGGAAATAGGTTTTCTTTGGCTTTTATTTTTATGTTGAAATAATTTTAAGCAAACGGAAGAACTGTACAAAGAACTACCTAATAGCTTCCACCTAAATTCACGTTTTTGCAACTGTACCATGTCCTGACTGGTTCTATTAATGGAGTATGAATAGGAGGCAACTGAGAAACACCCAAGTAAAGGTCCTTGAAGCCAGTGGCACGCCCCTGTGTGAGGCCCAGGCAGAGCCTGGAAACACGGAAGTCTTGGGTGTCTGGCAGGGCCTGCTCACTGGTAGACAGCCATCTCCTTCCGTGGTCCCTTTCTGCCAGCACTAATGCAGCTGTGCCTCTCCTCGGGGCAGAGGACGAACTGAACAAAAGCTAGGCCTCAGGAAGACAGCCCAGTGTGCATGTGTCTTAGCTCTCCGTGACAGCAAAAGTGGCAGCACAGACAGTGGCCGAAGTAGAAAGGAACCTGGGTAAATGCTTAAGACATGGAATTAGTCTTCAAGAAGGCACTAGTTTGAAAAGATGCTGTCAAGATAAGTGTGGAGAAATATTTGATGGCGCTCACATCTTAAGCCTTCTCAATGTTCTTTCAAGAAAGTATTACCTACTGTATGTGTGGCTTGGGTGGAATATCTTGAGACATAATCTATGTAGATCAAACATTAGGGACAGTGCAATGGAATAAAGACACTATTTTGAAGGTCATGATGGTAGGAAAGCCTGCAGGACAGTTACATTGTTTTTGCTCTGTCAAGAATTTAAGCAGAGGAGCCCTGCAAATAGGAAGGTGGCAACTCAGATTAGCATAGACATTAGTAGGAAAAAAAGACTGGTACAAGAAGATTGGATTGTTGGGAGGAATAAAGGAAATATCTTAAGATTTTTTTGTGTAGCCTGAGAGGACTCACATGGGCTATAAAGCCAACATGTGGGGGACGCAGGAAATCATTTGTTTTATACAAAGGGTAATTCTTTTAGGAACAAGAGTAAATATGTTTAGTGAGCCTAGTTTTAGCTCAGCTCACAGAGGAGACTCACATGGAAAAACCTCAAATGGAGGAAATCCTTTTCATCACATGTTTTTCAATATGAGAACTCAAATGGAAGAAATCCCAGGAATCATAGCAGGAAATGCTTATAGCCTGATTTGAGAGGATTCATACTAGACAAAAAATTCCAGTTGTATTCCGTTTGGAAAAGTTCTTACATCAAATCATTGTATCTGAGAACTCTGAAATCATGGGGAAATGGTTGCTGTGGAGAGGTTTCATAAACAGCTGTTTTCAAGATCATAGAAGTAGATATTGAAGGGTGTCTGAGACTGTAATCAATGTTAGGCGTGAGGAGTCACTGAGCCCACTGACCAGAAGCCCTCCAGTAGGAGTCCTCACTGTGCTCAGCATCAGAGGACTCATATGAGGGCAGATTCTCAATGTAATCTGGGCAGGCAGATCGTTCATCTTAGCTCTCCCCTTGTTTGACAGAACAGAGAAACAGACTGAAGAGACCCACCCTGAATAACAGAAATGAAATGGCTCATTCTGTTTTTACACCCGATTGTCATAGGAAAGACACACTCTGAAACCTTGATCCCATTAGGACTGTCCCTTGATATCCACGGGGGATTCTTTTAGGACTCCTACAGATACCAAAACCTAGATGCTCAAGTCCCTTACAGAAAACGGTGCAGTCCAGCGCTTGCTTCGGCAGCATGCACACTAAAATTGGAACAACACAGAGAGAATTAGCATGGCCCCTGTGCAAGGGTAACAGGCCATTCGTGAAGCACTCCATGTTACTTTAAAAAAAATACAATAAAATTGTGAAGTACAGACAGATGTGAAGGGTCAACTGTATGAATATATAGTAAAACAGGTTCTGTTTCTCCAGTCTGGGTTCTATTATCTATCTGAACACCTAGAACAAATGTTAAGTAGCATGAGTGAGCCAGGCATCCTTATTTCAGTCTCCTTCGCATGTCCCCAGTTGCTAGGAAATAACTGACGTTACAGCTTAGGAAACTGTTGAGTGAATAAACAGTTGGAAAAATTACAAGAGATGAGGAAATCTTCAAACAGGAAAGTCTGAAGACTAGGCCAGGCTCCAAGAGGATGATAAAAGAAATCTTAAAATAGTGCTACAAAGAACTTTGAAATGGTTGCACTCCTGGGGTCAAGGTCAAAAGTCTATAACCTTGAATGGCTATCAAACACGTTTTGGCAGGAATCCAGCCTATCAGGGTGTGGTCACATACCGTGCAGTCTTAATTCAAGAATACTTCATGTTCTCTGTTACCATCCATTTGGTCTCTAGGACCCATGTAACCTTAATCCTATTATCTGAGGACCACTTTCCCTAGCGTCTAGGTACAGTCTCTGGAGTAATTTCGAGACCTGAAGTGCTTTAACTATTAACTGAAAAAGAAGGAAAGTAAATGAACTAAGCATTGGACTCAAGCCTTTTTTGAGGAGAAAAAAAACTTCTAAGAGTCCTGAGGAAAAATAAAAGCAGTAGTAAGTCAGAAATGAAGAAGAGAATAAGAGCCCATTTTCTGGATAGATAAGGGTAAATAAATGGCAAGTTAAAAACCTATACAGAGAAAGGAAACTACGCAGATATTCAACAATACGTGTTCCCATTATAGTGTTTTAAACAACTGTCAAAGAATAAGCCTGCTCGGGACTTCCCTGGTGGTCCAGTGGTTAAGACTCAGCTCTTCCACTGCAAGAGGTGTGGGTTCAGTCCCTGGGTGCGGAACTAAGATCCCCTTGCCATGTGGTATGGCCAAAGAATGAAGAATAAGCCAGCTTTATGTATTGGTGTGAAACAATCACCATGAGATATTTGTGTTTCTTAAAAATACATACCTGTAACATAGATACCTATCTATGTTTAACGTGAACGTGTGAAGTGAAAGTGTTAGTCACTCAGTCCTGTCCGACTCTGCAACCCATGGACTGTAGCCTGCCAGGCTCCTCTGTCCATGGAATTCTCCAGCCAAGAATACTGGAGCAGGTAGCCATTCCTTTCAACAGGGGATCTTGCCAACCCAGGGATCAAACCTGGGTCTCCTGCATTGCAGGCAGATTCACCATCTGAGCCACCAGGGAAGCCCACCTTAACGTATATCAAGATGTACAGACATATAGGATACCAATGTCTTTGTTTTTTCTTTTAAAAATATACATGCAAACATACACCAGGTATTAATATACCAATTGTTACCATTGGGAGAACAGAGAAACTATAGGATGTGATTGTCTCCGGAGAAGGAAATTGGGTGGGAGGGTGACCTCCCGCTCTTAGAGGTCCTGCCAGTAACTATGCTCATAAAATGGAAGACTGTCACCTTCCTGCTGCGCCACCAGCTCCTGACACAGCCCAGGTGCTCAGGAAGTATTTGTTAAGTACAGGAATGAACAAACAATAAGATGGAAAGATTTCTGGAAAAGTGTAAAGTTGGCCCAAGAGAAATGTTAAAACCAACTTTTTCTTAAGAACAAAGTAAATAATTAGTTGCGTCTCTGTATTAACCCAGGCAGTAAATATTTTCTAGCTTCCTATTAAAAGATAGGTTTCCAAAGAACATGAGCTACTCAATGACAGAACACTAAGTGCTTTGTTAACAGGTTCTTTCTGCAACCTATACATAGTATTGTTCTCACTAAAGCACAAAATGAGAAAAATATTGAAAAGGAGAAAATATCTGTAGCTTGTAATAACGAACAACTGTTTTATCTATTTTTAGATAATGTGTTTTAAAAAAAAATTTATCCTCTGAAATAGTTATAAGAGTTGAGCAGCTGCAACAGAGTATAAAATACAGAAACTTACTACCTGTGGCTTAAAGCAGGAATAACCACTTCAACATAGAGGAAAGACTTTGTTATGGATACTTTTTTGAAACGGAACCTAAGAATAAATTGGTAAGGAATGAGCAGGCTCTGTTTGGAGAAGGTTGTTAGAGGGCCATGTAAGACTTAAGTATGTAAAAACACTGACTTCTTTTGAGGGGTTAAAAGGCTAGAAGTGCATGAAGTCGCTTTCTTAAGTCCTATAATTATTCCAGCTAGCAGCCCCAGAGAAACTCCACATCCTCATTCATGCTGTGGGAGCATGAAGGCAAGTCCCTGACCTGGCTTGTCTGGGAAGAAGCAGGTGGGGGTTTAAACCAGGGTCCTCTTACCCCATGACGTGCTTAGGCTCCCAAGTGAAAGATGGGAACTTGGCAGCAGCAGCTATCTTCCCATAACTTACAGATGGACACAATTTCAGTGCCAGTGAGATTTCCTGAAATTTGAAATATGGGCAAGCATAAGCCTTTGAAAGGCCCAAATGTCTTGGTGCACTGTTCATCAAAGCACTTAGAAGCTGTGCTGTATCAACAAATACTGCTTGAACACCTGCCAAAATGCCAAGTGCTGTTATAGGGAAGGGTCACCATGATAAACAGGGTGGAAAGGCCCCCTCTCACTGGGCTTACACTCATTCCAGAGAAGCTACTAGCCTGTGTTGATGAGTAAATGTAAACCTACTAAAACAAACTTACCAGTTCAGTTCCTCAATTGTGCTGGCCTTTCAAATGTTCACTGGTCACTTGCAGCTAATGGCTACTATGTTGGACAGTGCAGATCTGGAATATTCCCTTTACCAAAGAATGTTCCACTGAGCAGTGCTATTCTAGAGAGGGTGGAGAGAGAAATTAATGAGCCAGATACTTAAAGAAGGCAATCAATGGTATGAAGAAAAATGAAACAATAGAGTATATATATGGGGAAGATACAGGAGTGGAGAAGCACGGGTGGGCAATACTAGTTTAGAACTGGGTGGGAAGATGGCTCCGAGATGACTTCTGACCTGAGAGCTGGATGTGGAAGGAGAAGCAGAGATGTTAGGAAAGACATCACCTGGCAGGCAGGCAGCCAGCGCAGTGACTTCTGGATGAGACCCTCTTAGGCGCATTTGAGGAACAGACTGTAGCTCTGTGAAGTGGCATGAAAGGCATCAAAGACAGGGTTTGGATCCCAGGGGCTCCCTTCCGCAGATTCTCGGCCTCTCCCAGCGTGCATCTGTGTAAAAGCTGGTCACTTGCTTAATGGGGCTGTGGCGTTTTAAAAGCCCAGGCAGGTCCTTGGAGGGCTTCATGAAATGGTGGCTGCTGTTACTGACGGTGTGATCATCAACAGCTTTGGCACATCCTCCTCTGGGCTTGGCTTAGGAGTTTCCAATGCGTGAGACCCAGTTAGCAGCCTCAGCAGGCCAGTGAGGGGAGACACGTTTAGAAGGTGATGTAGCAAGATGTCCAGAGCTGAGGAGTAAGAAACGGGGAAAGGATGAGACAGGGTGAGCTGAGGGCATCCTAGACAAAGGGAGGGTGCAACAAGAATGAGGAGAGCTGCCCCTGCCCCCCCAACAAGCTGGTAGAAGGACATTGTAATTAGTTACTATTATTTTTGTGGTCTGGTAGCAAAGCTTTCACTAGAAAACTGGGCACTGTGAGAGAGACAGCTTACCTGAAGGTAGCAGAGAGAGCATGAGAGAAGAAAACAGCTCCCATCAGCCTTTACAACTCAGTACGTGCCTGGAGGTCCCTATTCACTTAGGGTGGGGAAACTGAGGCCCAGAAGGATTAAGCCCCTTGCCCAAAGGCTCAGTGAATTTCTAAAATAGCCCCCTAGCTAGATAAGGAATTGCAGGTGGGGGGACTAAATTCCCCCAATCCTACCCCACCCTCCACCCCTGGGGTTTTTCAGCTGGTGGGTTGAAAGCCAGCACTTGGGATTTGTGGCTGAGAAATCATTTTATGCAGCTCCCAAGGCAGATGGGTAGGTTAGTCAGCCCCGCCTGCGTGAAGTGTGGATCGAGGTTCAGGCTTGCTAGCTAGTACACAGAGCTTTCATTTGCTGTCAAGTGGGGCCAATACAGACAGCACGGAGGGTTACCTTTAGAGGGATTGGGGAGTTGTTCCTGAGATGAGACAGAGGACTGAGGTGCCTGGAGTGACACTTACCCACGGCCATTTCAGGTGCTGCATAGCATCCAGTAGGTGTTTAGGATAACTGTGTAACCAGTGTCCACCTGAAGGGTTGCTACAGCAGGGAGAGGGCGGGTACACTGGACTCAGCAAAAAAGGAAAACACCCTGGTGCCCACAACGATAAGGAGGAAGTAAATATATGATCCAGATTAAAGAAGCGGTGGGGTTAGAGGGAATGAAGTAGGATAGAAAAAAACCAAACACTTGTTTTTAAGGGAGAAAGCACTGAATAAAAATTCCTCTGATTAACCAAGGAATAAAACACGGAAATTTCTTAACTTAAAAAGCTATTAAGCAATCTGGAGAATTAAGGCATGATTATTGCTCAAAATGGTGCTGGTGGCCCAGCACGGAGCCCCTAGGGAGCCTCACCTTGTTATCCTCAGAGAGAAATTCCAAGCCTTAAGACTGTAATTGGAAGAAAAAGCTCTTTTCAAGTCAAGAATAACTGGGCGGGGAGGTGGGAATCAGTTCCGTTCAGCCGGGTCCGACTCTTTGCGACCCCATGGACTACAGCACCCCAGGCTTCCCTGTCCATCACCAACTCCCAGAGCTTACTCAAACTCACGTTCCTCGAGGCGGGAATAAGCCTCCAGAAATCCTGAGGAACAGGAACGGAACTAAATAAATGCTCGAGATAACGCAGGCATGAACTAAGGCAGGCAAGCATCCACATGAAACTAACTCCAAGCCTTGTTTGAGAGGCAGCTGGGGGAAGGCTTTGGAAATGGAAGGTCAAATGTCTGTCATAATTTTCATCAAGGAAAAAGTCCTTTAAAAGTAGGAAAGGAGTGACCGGGCAGCGGCCATGAGGTGACAGCGTGGCGCAGGAGCTGGTTTTCAGCCCTGGAGCGCCCAAGGCGAGTCTGGATGGGCGGCCCCAGCTGGCACGGGGCGGCTTCTGACCCCGAGCTGACTCGTCGGATCACGCGCCAGCAATGGGCAAAACCCGTGAGGTCCGCGGAGGCCGCTGCCGAGTGGAGGTGTGTAATCGGAAAATTCGGAGAAAGGAAGACAAAAAAGCCCTAAGGAGACAGGGAAAGCGTGTAGGGGCCGGGGAGGAAAATGGATCGGGAACGCAGGTGCTCGTTACTCTCGAGGAAAGTGGCCGCGCTCCCGACACCCAGCGTCACCCAACGAGACAGACTTGCAGCTCGGGAAGGTGTGGATGGAGGCTCCGCCGCACTGACCCAGGGAGGCCGGGAAAGGGAACGCGAGAGGAGGAGGTGGGAGGCGAGTCAGCCGCAATCCTGCCAAAGGCCTCAGAGGACCCCCAAAGCCTCAATATGGCGGCGCCGGAAGTCCCTCGACTTGGGGGCTCCTGGGAGTTGTAGTGCGGCGGGAGCGTGACGCATTTCCGTCCAGGCCGGAAGTCGCGGTGCTGAGCTCCTACAACTTGGAGAGGAGCCGGTGCGGCTGTGAAGGGAGCGTAGGCGTCCAAACGCTTCACCCTTGGGAGGAGGGGCCAGGCGCACTTCGTACACTGTCGTCTGGTGTGGCCACGGGCTCTGCCAAAACCAGCTCCGCAGCCGCCGTAGCTAAGTGCGCGGCGACCTACGCGGCCACGGACTGCAAGGGAAAGCACGGAGACCGCGAACAAGCAGCCGCTACTCCTACTCGCTTTCAGATTTTTTTTTTTTAAGCCGCTGCAGTTACTCCACAGTAATATAACTGACCTCGAGTGCGCCAGGCGTAGAAAGCCAAACTCCAACAGCGGGAGTTGGCAGCAAAGTAAAGGTTTATTCAGTTCAGTTCAGTTCAGTCGCTCAGTCATGTCTGACTCTTTGCGACCCCATGAATCGCAGCACGCCAGGCCTCCCTGTCCATCACCAACACCCAGAGTTCACTCAGACTCACGTCCATCAAGTCAGTGATGGCATCCAGCCATCTCATCCTCGGTCGTCCCCTTCGCCTCCTGCCCCCAATCCCTCCCAGCATCAGAGTCTTTTCTAATGAGTCAACTCTTCGCATGAGGTGGCCAAAGTACTGGAGTTTCAGCTTCAGCATCATTCCTTCCAAAGAAATCCCAGGGCTGATCTTCATAATGGACTGGTTGGATCTCCTTGCAGTCCAAGGGACTCTCAAGAGTCTTCTCCAACACCACAGTTCAAAAGCATCAATTCTTCGGCGCTCAGCCTTCTTCACAGTCCAACTCTCACATCCATACATGACCACAGGAAAAACCATAGCCTTGACTAGACGGACCTTAGTCGGCAAAGTAATGTCGCTGCTTTTGAATATGCTATCTAGGTTGGTCATAACTTTTCTTCCAAGGAGTAAGCGTCTTTTAATTTCATGGCTGCAGTCACCATCTGCAGTGATTTTGGAGCCCGCAAAAATAAAGTCTGACACTGTTTCTACTGTTTCCCCATCTATTTCCCATGAGCTTTAACCCAACTTTTTCACTCTCCTCTTTCACTTTCATCAAGAGGCTTTTTAGTTCCTCTTCACTTTCTGCCCTAAGGGTGGTGTCATCTGCATATCTGAGGTTATTGATATTTCTCCCGGCAATCTTGATTCCAGCTTGTGTTTCTTCCAGCCCAGCGTTTCTCATGATGTACTCTGCATAGAAGTGAAATAAGCAGGGTGACAATATACAGCCTTGACGCACTGCTTTTCCTGTTTGGAACCAGTCTGTTGTTCCCTGTCCAGTTCTAACTGTTTTATGGAGACAAATCCTAGGAGTGTTTTAAAGGGAAAGATTGGAGAGACTGGGGTTAATCATCGTTTTTTGACATTTCTTAATCCTGTTTTTTGGCAACCCACTCCAGTATTCTTGCCTGGAGAACCCGCATGGACAGAGGAGCCTGGTAGGCTCCATAGCGTCGCACAGTTTGAGGTGACTTATGACGTCTCTGGCCAGGTGATCCATGGCTCCAGGATCTGTTAGCTCATCTCGCCCTGGACAGACAGCTTCAGTTTGTATTAAAGCACGATGCTATCGATCACAGCAGTTTTGGTTGTCTGGCACTGGTTGATTGATGTTCAGTTAGTGCGGAATTGAAGTCAGAGGCGACAAGAAAGGGAGTACAGTTTTGGATAAGAGAGGTTAAGCATAAACTCGGTAGGGAAGCCGTTTTTGACAGTAATTTCCTGTTCTACTTTTTACTGCGTGTGACAGGAGCATTCCAGTGGTGTCACAGTCCCCCTCAAGCCAATGTACTGATTCCATAACGCCCACCCGGCGATCTTCCGCAGCTTTCTTGGCCTGTGTTTGAGTACTCTGTGTCTTCCGGTTTTACTCCATCATTTACCACATTGCTCAGGAAGTGAGTGTCCGCTCAAAAGAGGACATCTGGAGGCTGCTACTCAGGAGTCGAACCTAGCAGGGAGGTCGGCCACCAGCCTTTGTGTTTGAAGTGAAGTGAAGTGAAAGTCGCTCAGTCGTGTCTGGCTCTTTGCCACCCTGTGGACTACACAGTCCATGGAAATCTCTAGGTCAGAATACTGGAGTGGGTAGCCTTTCGTTCGGAGAAGGCAACGGCACCCCACTCCAGTACTCTTGCCTGGAAAATCCCATGGACAGAGGAGCCTGGTAGGCTGCAGTCCGTGGGATCGCTAAGAGTCGGACATGACTGAGCGACTTCACTTTCACTTTTCACTTTCATGCATTGGAGAAGGAATGGCAACCCACTCCAGTGTTCTTGCCTGGAAAATCTCAGGGATGGGGGAGCCTGGTGGGCTGCCGTCTATGGGGTCGCACAGAGTCAGACACGACTGAAGCGACTTAGCAGCAGCAGCAGCAGCAGCCTTTCCTTTCTCCAGGGGAATCTTCCTAACCCAGGTCTCCCGCATTGCAGGCCGATTCTTTACCAGCTGAGCCCCCAGGGAAGCCCAAGAACACTGGAGTGGGTAGCCTATCCCTTCTTCAGGGGATATTCCTGACCTAGGAGTTGAATCGGGGTCTCCTGCATTGCTGGCAGATTCTTTACTAGCTGAGCTGAAAGTAAAGCAGATTGGGAGGGGGAAGATCATGGTGAAAAAAAAGAGAAGGTTCTGATTGGAGATTACTGGCTTGGGGGTCAGAGAGAAAAACTGGAAGTTATCAACCAAGTCCTGAGAGCTGGGCTTGTTGCCGCAGAAGCTGTAGTTCGGAGCTCTGTTGTCTTTCCCTGGCCTTCCTCGATCTGTGTACTCATTCTGTGGGTATCACAGAAGTCCTGTCTTCATCTCTGGCTGGCTCCCTGCTCATAAGTAGATTACTATGGTAAAGTTCCTAGGCGTCCATTGTGAACTCTCTGTGTACTCAGATCAGTTGCCTGGTGGGGATCTCGGGAAGCCTGGGCCGCACTGAGGTATAGCAAGTGGGGTAGGCGCTGGTACAGCTGTTCTGAGGCAGATCAGAGGTTCAGCGTGGGCTCCATTCGGCCAAAATCTGTCTCTAGGCTGGAACAGGAGCCGCGCTGCTGGGGCCTCTCCGCCTACCGACTTGGCTGGAACGGTTGTGCTGATGAGTCCAGTTGAGGTAAATGCTTTGTCCACTGGGCCCCTCAGCCAGCTTTTTTTTTTTTTTTTTTGGTAATACTTTTATTTTGCTGTTGCTGCTCTGGCCCTTCTTTAGGGGCGAAGAATTGGGTCTACTCTCTGTTGCGGAGCTCGGGCTTCTCATTGTGGAGCTGTAGCTGTAGGACATGGGCTCAGTAGTTGTGGCTGCTTGGCTCTAGGGCACAGGCTGATTGTCTGTGACACAGAGGCTTAGTTGCTCCACAGCCTGTGGGGTCGTCCTGGATCAGGGATGGATCGCATGTCTCTTGCATTGGCAGGTGGACTCGGACTCTTTACCGCTGAGCCTGGTGGCTCTTGCCAGAGACCCAGGTTTGATCACTGGGCCTGGAAGATCCCCTGGAGAAGGAAATGGCAACCCACTCCAGTATTCTTGCCTGGAAAATCTGTGGATGGAGGAGGCTGGCAGGCTTCAGTCCATGGGGTCCCAAAGAGTCAGACATGACTGAGTGACTTCACTTTCACTTTCATTTTGGCAGGCCTTTGTCTGTGTGTCCATTCTCTGGGTATCACAGAAGTTGTGTCTTCATCTCTGGATGGCTCCCTGATATAAGCAGATTCGTCTGGTAAAGTTCCTAGGCATCCATTGTTAGGCTTTGAGTTCATGCTCTAAATTCCTTTCCAAGTAGAGCTGTCCTTAACCACTTATAGTACTTACAATAGCAGCGGTGAAAGTACAGGTTTGCTTCTGATGTCAGCCATGCAATTTCTGTCTTTATGAAACAAGTCAAATTGAAAGTAAGTCATAATTTTACCCTTTTAAATTTATTTTTGAATCTTTAAGTCGTTCAGAACTAGCACTTCTTCTTGGAGTCGTGGAGAACTTTCTTGCTTCCTGTTTCCTTGTGTGTGTTCCTTAGCATTTCAAGGCCATCCTGGAGTTCTGTTTAGCAGATGCTCTCTGGACTCTATCCCAGGACCCAGCATCCCTGCCTTTCCCAGATATTTTCATTCTTGGCCCCCATGGAGGTGGGATCAGGTCAGTTCACCTCATGGCTGCAGGCATATATAGCAACATGGTTCTTGTTGTCTCTTGGGGTTTTTTTTTGTTGTTGTTATTCTGTGTTGAGATATAATTTATATATCATAAAGTTCACTCTTTGAAAGTAAAGTTCAGTGGTTTCTATTATATTCACAAGGTTGTGCAACCATCAGTATGATCTCATTTCAAAATAGTTTCTATATCATAAAGAAGCCGTCGCCCCCCAACCCCCTCAACTCTATCTCCTGGAAACCACTCTACTCTCTGTCTCTCTATATTTGTCAATTTTGGACATTTCATATAAATAGAACCATACATATGTGGCCTTTTGTGTCTGGTTTCTTTCACTTAGCATAATGTTGTCAAGGTTCATTCATGCTGTGGTATGTATCAAAACATCATTCCTTTTTATTGCCAAAGACAAATGTATTGTATGGATAGATCTTATTTTGTTTATTCGTTTATCATTTGATGGACGTTTACGTTGTTTTCCTTTTTTGGCAATTATGAATAATGCTGCTGTGAACATTCTTGTACAAGTTTTTGTGTTGACATGTGTTTTTAATTCTTTTGGATTGAAACCCATGTACCATGATGTAACTGTATGTGTAACTTGTTGAGTAGCTACCAGACTTGCAAAGCAGTGTAGCATTCTGCATTCCTACTACCAGTGTGCAAGAGTTCTGGGTCTTCCACATCCTCACCAGCAGCTGTTACCCATCCTTGATAATCGCCATCCTAGAGACTGGGAAGTAATATTTCACAGTGGTTTTTGACTTGTATTTTCCTGGTGGCTAAAAACATTGCGAAACTTCTCATGTGTTTTTTTGCCCGTCTGTCTTGCTCTGTTTTCAACTTTCAGAGTGTCCTGAGGCTCAGCTGGAACCTCAGCGGGATCCTTTTCCTGCCGGGAATCCCCTGACGAAGATCGAGGTGGTGGAAGTCCTCACCCTGAACCAGGAGGTGGCTGTTCCCCGGAATGCCCAGATCCGGGCCCTGTATGCTGAAGATGAGGCCCTGAGCCCAGAGGTTCTCAGGGAGCCCCCTCAACATCTGGACAGGCCTATGGCTGACCCCGAGATGGCTCGGCAGAGGTTCCGGGGGTTCCACTTTGAGGAGGCGGCTGGGCCCCGCGAGGCGCTGGCCCGGCTCCGGGAGCTCTGCCGGGCCTGGCTGCGGCCCGAGGCGCACTCTAAGGAGCAGATGCTGGAGCTGCTGGTGCTGGAGCAGTTCCTGCGCGCGCTGCCCGAGAAGCTGCGGCAGTGGGTGGAGTCGCAGCGGCCGGTGGACGGCCGGCAGGCGGCGGCCCTGGTGGAGGACGCGACCTGGATCTCCGAGGGGGAAGGTGGGTTCCGTGGGAGGCTGGAAAGACGGCTCTTCCTGGGGGGCGTCAGGAACCCAGGCTTCCTGACGGGTGGCAGAAGGGTGGTGCCCACTCCGTCTACGGCAAGGGCATCCGCTTGCTCCCCTTCCCCAGCCCCATTTGGGGAATCAGAGTTTTAGATCATCAGTCCCCAACCTTTTTGGCACCAAGGAATGTTGTGAAAGACAGTTTTTCCATAGACAGACGTGGAGGGCGTGGGGATCAGCCAATGGAGCTTTGCTGTCTCACCTGCCACTCACCTCCTGCCACGTGGCCTGGTTCCTAACAGTCCTTGGGCTGGTACCTGTCTGCAACCCAGGGACTGGGGACTCCTACTTTAGATGTTTCCTTGCTGACATACCTGTCACTACCACTAGATCAAAGAATTTTGAGAACGGCCTCATCCTTGGACCTGTTTGTGGAAGTGGAAGGCCTCAGGCCCTACCTCAAAGCTGCTGAAACTCTTGGGTGGGGCCGGGCACTGCGTCCCTTTTTTTAAAAGTGGAAGATACTTGTGTTAGTTTCTGCTATAGAACGGTGTAAATCAGCCGTAAGTGGCATGCGTCCCTCCCTCCAGAACCTCCCTCCCACCCTGGCACTGCCTTCTTCAGTGAGCCCTCCACACATGTCTGACGGAGGCCGGCAGACAACGTGCTCCATTTTTACCCTTCTGGGATCCCTGCTGCATCCATTTCCGTCACACAGGTGTGTGTATATGTATTTCTGGCAGGGCTTCTAACAGGGCACCCACGGGGGGCTGTGAATAAGCTGATGACCGAGACAGACAGGACTCATGGACTCGTGAGGTCAACCAGCCTCCAACCTAGCACGAAAGATGGGAGTCTGACAAATGAACTCTGACAGCAGTGGGCTGGAGTGGTGACAGCAGCGGTGGGCCAGGGAGATGGTGCAGTGTGGGGTGTACTGGGGACCCGGCCTCGATGGGACTTGGTTTTCGTTAGGCTGAGTCCTATGGAGCCTCCATCTTCTATGTCCCTGGCCAGGACTTGAAAGGTGCTTCTTGGGTGAGTGAATGATTGACTGATCGACTCTGATGCTTGAGGAGGAGGGAATCTGAGCCTGGAGAGTGGCGTCCAGAGAACAGGGCTTCCTGGGGAAGCAGGTGTGGGCAGAGAGCGGGGCTGGCAGCCGCAGGAGCCGCCTCTTCGTGTGCACCGAGTCTGGGGTGCTGTGGCCAGCAGGCTGAGGGTCCCAAAGATATCCACACTGGAACCCCTTGAACCTCACATGGCGAAAGGGACAAGGGACTTCACATGTGTGGTGACGTTAAGGATCTAGAGATGGACAGGTTAGCCTGGACTATTTGGAAGGACCCAGGGTCGTGGCGAGGCCCCTTATGAAGACAGGCAGGAGGGTCAGAGTCGGAGTAGATGTGACCGCTGAAGCAGGGGTGCTGCCAGGAAAGTGTCGCGAGCAGCGAGCCTCCGGGAACTGGAAGGAGCAAGGACTACATTCTCCCTGAGTCTCCAGAAGGAATACAGCCCCGGGAGCACTTCGATTTCAGCCCCTTGAGTTTGGGTCAAACTTCTGACCTCCAAGACTGTGACGCAGCCAACTTGTGCTATTTTGAGCTGCTGTCATGGCAACTTCTTACACCAGGGAGCCGATACAGGCGCCGGGAAGACGGTTGTCAAGCTCCCAAGATGAGAGTCAGCGGGTCCATGTCACACCACGGGGGCGAACGAAACCAATTAGTACTACAGAGGACGATGGAATAGGCTTTCCAAGGAACCCTGCATTTTTGGTCAGCGTATCTGTTGAACTCGGGTGTGACCACTATGAACCCTTGCACGGAGTGGTTCAAGGCAGAACTACAATTTACTGAGAATTTCCGGAGTGATTCAGGTTCGCGCATGGCTAGAGCCAGCGTCTAGAGGTCTTCCGAGCTTGTCCTCTGCTATATCATTCCTCTGGTAGCTGCACCCAAATGCACACTGTTTCCACGCAGGGGCTCCCAGCATGGGATTTCTCTTTCCCATACGTTCCAGCAGTTGCCTCTTTGGCTCTCACTGGCTGGCTGGGGGCTGGGGGTTTGTCCCTGATGCCGTCATTTTGGCCGGGAGGAAGCGACAGCCTGGCGGCCCAGCCTGGGTCATATCACGTGTCCTCCTGATGGTGGGGGGCGGCGGGGAGCGTCGTCATCATACAAGCCTAAGGGCCGTGTGGGGACACATCGGGGAGAGTCACGTCAGAGCATCACAGAGCTGGGCCCAGCTGTTTTCTACGGTGGAAGTAACTTGGTAAAACTGCAGCAAGATGTGTTTGAGGGAAGGAGGCTGGTCCTGCAGCCAGAGAAACTCCCACCCTCCGTGGGGAGGGGGAGGGCAGGAGGGAGGACTCGGAGGCTAGCAGCGGGTCTCTGTTTGAGGAGAAGGTGTGAGCCCAGCTGCTGAGGTGGTGTGGCGGCGACTCGGCTGCCTCAGTGGAGGGCCTGGCTCCAGAACAGTCCTCGGAGAGGCAGGGAGAGGGGCCAGCAGGAGGGACGCCGGTGCCCTGTGGCCACAAATGTGGGGTTTGGGCACAGGTCAGAGGGGGCACTGATGGGATGAGCTGCGGGTGTGTGCCAGCCCCGGGAGTCCCAGAGCCAGAGGTGGGCTGCCTTGCCCTGCTAACCCTGTGCTGACGTCTCTTCCCAGCGCTGCCCACCCAGGGCCCCCCTGGCGCTCTCCCTCCCGCAGCTCAGCAGAAGGACACAGCCACCTGGCCCGCGAAGGCACTGCCTGAGGTGAGTGGGGAGTGTGGCACTTTCCTTCTCTGCTCCTGACTTCCCGGCAGGCCTGCCCTCCAGGGTCCATAGTGTCACTGGAGACCACGATGGGGCACAGTGACCCAGAGTCAGGAAATCTGGACGGCAGAGGAAGAAGGGCCAAGTGAGAGGCAGGCAGCCTTGAGCCCTGGCATGCAGATGACTGCTGGATCTCAGTTAAAACAAGAGACTTCATTCTCTGGAAACACAGACTTGGGTGCTAAAACAAAGCTGGTATTTGCTTCAAAATAACCAGAGCCAGGGTGTAGACAAAATAGGACTGGTCCTGTTTTACTGACTGTTGAGGCCCAGAAAGTGGCCACCGACGGTGTGTATATGGCCTTGGTCAGGGCTGACACCTGGCTTGAGCACAGAAGTGGTCTCGTGTAACGAGTGGTCTGAGGCCGGCTTCAGGCTTCGTACAGGCAGGTATGGCTGTATTCAGGGGCTCCAGCCTCTTGCTTCTCAAGCAGGCTCTGCCCATTGTGGGCAGAGTGCTCCCCAGACATAGGGCAGTGGAAGCCCTCTTAGTCCCAGAGTCCTGGTCGGCATCTCGAAAGGACTGACCATACTGCAGCTGGTCTGCTGCCCCACCCCGAGGCACCCCGAGGGCCACAGACACACCGTCACTGTCCCCTGTGGGAAGTCACGGGGAAAGAGGAAGCAGTTTGTGGCACTTGTAGTCCTTGTGAAGGAACTCCAGTCTGGGCCCCAGACTCCGGTTTCATCAGCACACACTGGACCTCTTACGGGCCCCAGGCAGTGTTTCCCAGTAAACCCCCGAAGCTGGGGAGTGCCAGCCTCTCTTCTGTACCTACCGAGGACTCTGACCTTCCTGCTGAGACAGGTGTGTGACGTTGCAGGATCCGGTGACCTTCCTGGACGTGGCTGTGGACTTCAGCACGGAGGAGTGGGGGCTGCTGGACCCAACGCAGCGGACTGACTACCACGACGTGATGCTGGAGACCTTCGGACACCTGGTGTCTGTGGGTAAGGCCCCGCCACCGTCCCCAGGACTGGCATGCCCCGGAGGCTGTAATTCCAGGCTTATACCCGCTCTGGGCCCAGCGCAAGGCCTCTGGGTGCCTTCAAGACTCCCCTGCAGCCTCCAGGCCTTTAGCTGACGCTGTAGACCTAGAGGGGCAGCCTCGGGTCCAGTGAAGGACTGATTTGCTGTCCAAACCCCAAGGGGATATGAGAGCGCAGACGCTCAGCCTTCTGCCGAGCTCTGCTGCTTCAGTGCTTCCGACTCCCTCCCCAGCCTGCGTGGCTGCACGTGGGGCGGGAGGAAGCTTCTGGATCTCTGCTTAGGTCGTACCGTCAGCCCGTTTCAGCGCTTTCTCTCCACGCGGTCCCCCCGTCTGGGTTTCTTGCAGGGTGGGAGACGACCCTGGACGGCAAGCAGTTAGCACCGCAGCCCGGGCCGGCTGAGGAGGGGCCGGCCCGCGCCCTGAAGGAGGAGGGGGGGTCCCCGGCCGGCGGCGCCCGGCCCTCCACCTCCGGAGAGGCTCTGCAGGCCGGGGCTCCGGGGGCCTGGGACACGGCGCTGAAGCCGGTGACCCAAGC
>NW_024070197.1:168254-247666 GCF_014754425.2 Oryx dammah | reverse complement strand
ACAAGGGGAGCCGGGTGTGCCGGTGCAGCGAGTGCGGGAAGACGCTCCGGAACCCCAGGTACTTCTCGGTGCACAAGAAGATCCACACGGGGGAGAAGCCCTACGTGTGCCGGGACTGCGGCAAGGCCTTCGTGCAGAGCTCCTCCCTCAGGCAGCACCAGAGGGTGCACACCGGGGAGAGGCCCTTCGCGTGTCGCGACTGCGGCAGGACGTTCAACGACCGCTCGGCCATCTCCCAGCACCTGCGCACCCACACCGGGGCCAAGCCCTACCCGTGCCCGGACTGCGGCAAAGCCTTCCGCCAGAGCTCCCATCTCATCCGGCACCAGAGGACTCACACCGGCGAGCGCCCCTACACGTGCAGCAAGTGCGGCAAGGCCTTCACGCAGAGCTCGCACCTGATCGGGCACCAGAAGACGCACAGCAGGCTGAGAGGCAAGAAGAAATAGCCCGCCTCCCAGCCCTCAAGCCGTGCCAGGAGGCGCCCCCTTTGCGGCAGCGTCCCCTGAGGAAAGCTAGCTGGCATTCGGAGATGAATGGAAAGTCTCTGGGGATGAGATTCTCAAGACCCGAGGACGACCAGGGACACCGCCCTGCACTTAAGAAAACCAGTGTGGAGTTACTGCTCGTGAATACATCACTCGCGCCTAGGTGTTGGCTCAGGGGGTTTGCTGTTCTAATTTGTTTGTTCATTGGTTGTTAAGAGTGATCACTAGTGAAACCTGAAAATGCTTATAATGCAAGTTTAAAAAACCAGATACCAAGAAGTCTGTGCACTGATGTTTGTGGTAAAGTATTTATGCATATGGAAAAATAAACTATATATTTCTGTAGCAGGGTCTCTGTGTTTTTTTCCCACCTATTTAAACATCTTTTCACTAATGACTTAGTTGAAAGAAGCAATGTTAAAACAAAAGGATGGGCCCTGGGTGGACGTGGGAATTTGTCCCAGAGTGCATAAGGGGAGTGTGTGGGGAGGCAGGTGAAGGAAATGCTCTGGGAGCATGATCAGCAGGTAGGAGGGCGGGTGTTGCACGAACCTCCTTCAGATGAATGGACATCTGTCAGGATTATATGAGCAGCATCGACCAGGGAATGGTGGGTGATGCCACCAGGAGGGCCAGCACTGCCCAGTCTCATGACGGGAGCCTCTGTACTCACCACTCTGTCACTAAAGGAAACGTGAAAGTAATAAAGGCTCAGATGGGAAAGATTTCAGGCTGTGGGTAACTTCATGTCCTAAGTTGACTGCTTCAGAAGGCCAGAGACACCTCATCTCTGATGTGAAGGTAAGAGTTCACACTCAACATAAAGTGGTGCAGGATTTATTACACTGTGTCAGCTGAAGGCTGCAGAAAATGGAGAAGCTAAGATCTGGTTTTCTCCTGCCTCATATCCAGAGATCACAGAACATAGAAACAACCGCCATTACAGCTGTTCTTTTCGAGCTGGAATTTAATGAATGCCAACCATCTAGACAACCAGGAGAGCTCCCATGTGGAGTCAGCATCTTCTTGGTGTGCACAATAACCTTCCCGGGTTGGCAGTCTTCTTCCTATTTGTGGGGACAGAGCTGGTGAGCAGCAGAGCCAAGAGATCTGCATATATTTAGTTATTTGCTCAACAAGCAGGCCTTGAATGCCTATAGAAAAGAATTCAAAGGCCACGTGAGAATCATCTTCCAGCCCCTAGGGGCTTAGATTGTAATTGGAAAAATATGGCCAATGGAAAATAGAAGAAGGTAAGGGTGAAAAGAAGGCAGTGGCACCCCACTCCAGTCCTCTTGCCTGGAAAATCCCATGGACGGAGGAGCCTGGACGGCTGCAGTCCATGGGGTCGCCAAGAGTCGGACACGACTGAGCGACTTCACTTTCACTTTTCACTTTCATACATTGGAGAAGGAAATGGCAGCCCACTCCAGTGTTCTTGCCTGGAGAATCCCAGGGATGGGGGAGCCTAGTGGGCTGCCGTCTATGGGGTCGCACAGAGTCGGACACGACTGACGTGACTTAGCAACAAGGGTGAAACATAAAGGATTAAAGCAATTTGTCAGGGGTCTAATAAGGGTCAAATAAGGACTTTGGGGTATGAGAGTGGAGCTTTTCCAGAGTATGGAATGAGCTACTGGATGACCGATCCCTCAGGGTCTTCATCCACCAAATTATACGGTCTTCCTTCTCCTTGCCCTTCATTCACAATTGCCACTTCCAGCATTGTTTATGATATTTCTGTATGTCAAGACCTACTGGAGGTTAGTGTCAAGTCTGAAACAATCCCTCAAAGGACACTGAAAATTGGAGGTGTGTGTCTATGTCTAGAATTATAGGACTTAACTCATACTGGAGACTATGACAAGATTAGTGTGGTAAATCTATTAAGTTGAGCTCTCATCTGGTTGCATATTAAAGAACGCATACCTAAGAAAAACTGCATAATATGATCATTGGGAAGTCTTTCACCTGGTGCTCCCCCCTGTTGACATTACAGAATCTGTACGACAGAAAGGCTCCATGGATGCCATGAATGTGGGAGGCTTTCTGCAGGAGTTCTCAACTAAGTAGGCATCAGAAAACTCATACTGAAGAAAAACTGTTCTGTTGCAGTCAATGTGGGAAGTCTTTCAGTCATTTATTTTAATGTCTATCAAAGAATGGAGAGAAGTCTTAATGAATACAATTAATATAAGAAATCTTTCCTTCAGAGCTCTGATGTAATTTCACATCAAAGAACTCACACTGAAGAGAAAGAAGCCTTTCTCTTCAATGTGAAAGTGTAATCAGTTGGGAAATGCTTCAGTTGGAGTTCTCACTTTGAAGTGTCACTTCAGAGAACTCACACTGGAGAAAAACTTCATAAATGTCATGGGAAAAGTATTCCCAGTGGAATTCTCACCTTATTGGACATCAAAGAATCCATATTGGAGAGAATCTCTGTAAATGTAACCAATGTGGGAAATCTTTAGATGGAGATTTTTATCTTATTGTGAATCAGAAAATTCATATATAGGTGGAAAAACCACATGAATGTAACATGAAAAAGCCTTCAGCAGACCATCTGACTTATGGAACACCAGAGAATTCATAGTGAAAACCCTTATGCTTACAATCGGTGAAGAAATGCTTTCACTTGGCGCTCTTCCCTTGTTGCATCCTTGAAGAAAACTATTAAGTAACAGTTTTTAGTGTGATGACATATGGTCAATGTCTGCTCCTCTGCTTTTGTAGGACTCCTTAAAAGAAAATCCTACTAAAGGTGATCAACTAGACAGGCTTCTTAATGGCAGTGAGGCCTAGATTTGAGAAAGAACAAGGACAATAAAATAGGCACTGATGTGGGTAAATGTTTTCTTAGATGATTAAAGATTGAAACAGTTGATGGAAATGTAGAGTCAATTTTTTTACTTATAGTATCAATGTTCTTTTTCATTTAGATATTTTACCATTTGGGGACGTTTGCATAGTTTCTAATCTGTTTTATGTGGAGTCTGTAGTTCCTAATGTTTATGCAGATTCTGTAATTATAAGAAGTGAAAAAGACATTATGTACATGATCCTGCTGTCATAACATTCAAAAAAATGTTTGCACATGGACAAGAATAAAAGTGGAATGGGTAAATAGTTGATTGGTCCCATTTTAAAATATTTAAATGCTCCTATGATAATTAACAAATTAAAAAAGAAAAAAGAACAAAAATAGAATCGTGTGGACTATCTCCTCCTCTGAGGACATCAGGAAGAAGCAGGATAAGGAACTGAGACGCTAAGTGTACCTGGCTTCTGGGAAGTAAAAAGTGTGTGACAACCACACCTCCCATCAGTCTTAGGTTCCAGGGATTTACCATTAAAAGTATCCAGTAGTTCCTCTGAAGGGGACTTGAAATCCACTGAAGTATCTCATCACAGAAAGTTCCAGATAAGAGGCCAGACAAGAAATTCAGGCAAGGCTTTACTGGGATTCGTGCTGCAGCTCAGGGGAGGGAAAACAAGTAACAGCTACCTTTGCTGGCTTCCTGAGGAGGAGACAGCTGGTTCCTTATGTGGCGAGAGAGCAGGGGTGTGTCCAGGAGTTGGGCTGGAGGGGTCACTTAGGTGGTCTGCCCACCCCCTGGGTGGCGCTGTGTACAGGGTGCACGCCAGTACCCTGCTTCTGCTCAGTTTTGGGTCTTTTTGTATCTCATCATTGATAATGTGCCCCAACTGTGTAGGCACACAGCTAGTTTTAGTCCCTTTTAGCTTCTTAGTTTTTTGTTGCTGAAAGAGACCATTCATCCAGGTGCAGGCACTGCAGCAAAGGATCCCAGGGTTCAGGTCCCAGCCTGTCTCAGAAGGGAACAGCTTCAACCATTGCCCATCTCCTGAGTGTAAGTGTCTGACACGCAACAAGCTTGGGATCCATTCCACGAGCTGGCTGTGGTTTTCCTGGTAGTCAGTGTTTGCTGCTTTCACTTAATGAAAGAAAATCTGTATTTTAGGGAGGAACAAGAAAAAGTTACACCTAAAATTGTTTGCACTTCCTCTCCCTAATGCACAGTGTGCATCTACATTAGAAATTAACCAGAGCTCTTCAGAGATGGGCGTGCCTGCTTGACCGTTCTTCTGACACCACAATGTAACTTCACAAAGAGAATGGCATTTGTTCCCACCTCTGTCATGGGTCCAAAAGCTCCTTCCCTGTTGGATCCTACTGTTTGTTGGAATCAAGGCCTCAGCAACAAGAAGCCCTGTGCCAGGTTCACTTGGCGCTACTCCAAGGTGCATCTTAGGTGTTAAGTTGGGGTGAGGTGCCCACTTTCAAACTATTTAAATAGGACATCTAGCAAAGAAGATATTTCCAGGAGCACAAGAGCAGAGGCTTCTTCCACTGCTGCTGTTTCCAGGAATACAGGGCTGGGTCTCAGAGTGGGCATTCTCACAGGCAGCCCTGGTAACATCTTAACAGAAGTGTACCATCAGGACCACATTGGTGATGAGACAGAATTGGAGATCGTACTGTACTCAGAGGTTAATTAGCATTTACTCACACAGGACGCAGCAACAGGTGGCTGACATGTCTCCTTACCTCTGACAGGTAATCCTCTGATAAAGCACATTATCAAGTGGCAGAGACTATCCCTGCTGCCTTTTCAGTGGGAACAGCCAAAGGCAGGAGTTCCTTTCATGACACGAAAAGAAAGAAAAGCTAAAAACTCACAAAATGGGAAATTGCTAGAGTCCAGCTCCAGCAGCCAGGGATTCAACCTGAAGGGGTGAGTGGTGTTGGCGAGAAACTGAGGCAGCCTCTCAGATTTTTTTGGACTGCCTGTTTATTTCAAGCTTATGATCCTCTTTTATACTTTTATAAAAGCATTAGGTCAGAGCTTTGATATTTTTAGTTCCCAGTGACCCAGATTTTTCTCCAAAAATCACTGTTGCCCCTCAAAAGGAGTTCCTTCCTCAGCGATTTTCTTACCTCCTTTTTCTCCTGTGTCCTTGTGAACACACTGTAACTCATGCTAATGTCTGGGCTGCACACCACATTCCTCAGTTTAACTCATCTTTCTATTTCCTGTTTGCCCCTAGTATTCTAAGCTCACTATTTCTAAGAAAGGGCTTCTAGCTATAAATCTCTCTAAAGTCCCTAATCTCTATAAGCTATAGTAAAATATGCTAACATTACAGCATCCCTTAAATCTTTAGTTTCTAACTATTTTAATTATTCCTAAGCCCTAAATTCAGCAAACTCCTTTGCCATAAACACTTTCCTCACAAATAGGCTTCAGATAGCAATCCCTCCCATGGTCTCAAGCCGTGGCCTCTGTGCTCACCCTGGAACACTCTGATCAACTTTAGGAATTATTCTTTGAGCACAGCTGCAGAAGGCTTTATGCCTTCTCATGCTCCTCTCAAAAACAATAAACACCTTAATATTCTCTTTAGTCAACTCAGCCGAGGAAAGAAAAAAACAAGTCAGAATCACAAAGCCTAACTCCTTGATTCTGGTCTGTGCCTACGGAACAAAGGGAGGGGGTTTAGGGCCGTGCCTCCATTTTGTCCGCAGTGCCTAACGCGGCCCCCACAGGAAAGGAGGAGACGAGAGCAGTGTTCTGCACGGGAGGGGCACCCCCTGGAGTTGCGAGAGGCAATGCCCAACAGAGCAATGATTGTTCCTGGAGTTACGAGCACACCCAAGCCTGCAGGGTCCGGTTGGTAGGAGAGCTGTTCAGTACTGTTCCATCCGTTCCTGGGTGGGGTGCTGGGTTTCTGCCTACAGGCTCCACTCATCACGTAAGGCAGAGTGGTTCCTGCCAGTGACACCAACAATCAGCCTTTACACCCCGACTTTGAGGGCTCCCCTGGCACAATGAGAAAATTGATCTTCCAGAGAAGAGGAGACATGGCCAAGACCAAATCAGGAGGTCAGTCTGGTCTAGAACTGGCATATATTTGCAGGGGCGGGGGCTGTGGCGGGGGGGCGGGGGGAAGCTCGGCAGCAAGATGACCTGGGTTCAAAATCTTGGGCTTTGCTTACCAGCTTTGCCACTCAAGTTAATTACCTAACCTCTTTTTGCCTCGGTTTTCCTACCTGTTCCAAGCAGAAGTCAATATCGGGCTGCCAAGAGGAGTACAGAATCAGTACACGTGGGTGCTTTACCAGGCTGGCGGTCGGCAAACTCTTAAGCTGTTACTATCTTATTACTATCATCACTACCTCCTCTTTCAACACCCGTCAGTTTATAAGGGCTAAATAATAAAGAAGAGAGAAAAGCCAGAAACACCCTGAAGATGAAAGGTAAGGTGGGAGGGCCAACTCTACTAGACTGTAAACCATATTATAAAGCATCTATAATTTTAAAGTCGTAGTACTGGCACATGAGTAGACAGACCAACTCAACAGAAAAGAAAATTCAGAAATAGATTCAATTGCATGTGTAAAGTAAGTGATACTTTACTTACTTTACCTCAGTGAGGAAAAAGTAGACTTTAGCTAAACTACTTAGTATACCATATACACATATACTTAGTATATCTGCAAAAGAGAAAATGAAATCCATTCCTCACACTTCATACTAGGATGAATTCTGAGTGGATTAAAGATTTAAATGTAAAATATGACATACAAGCATTAGGATAAACATGGGTGAATTTCCCCAAAACTTGAGAATATTTACTACACATGAATCAAAATCCAAGGGTAATAAAGGAAAATACTGATAAATTTGATAGTGTAAAAATAAATTTTTCTATTTATTGAGGAAGAAAACCAATTGTTGGGGAAGAAAAACCCCACAACACTGTTAACATGGACAGATTACAAGCTGTCAAAAATTGCAATTTGCAAAGTTATTATTACCAGTAAGGAACTTTCAAGGCGAAAGTAAAAGATCAACAACCCTATTGAAAAATGGCTACAATATGAACAGTTCACAAAACTAAAAATTGCTTCTTAAATATATTAAAAATGCTCATAACTAGAGAAATTCTCATTAGAGGAATGCAAATTAGAACTATTTTGAAATAACACTTTACCTGGCAGATTGGTAAAGACTCAAAACTATGATGCCATAACCAGCTGCTGAGACTGTGAGGAACAGGCCCTGCCAAACACTGCCTCAGTTCAGTGCAGCTGCTCAGTCGAGTCCGACTCTCTGCGACCCCGTGGACCGCAGCCCGCCAGGCCTCCCTGGCCATCACCAACTCCCAGAGCTTACTCAAACTCATGTCCATTGAGTCGGTGATGCCATCCAAACATCTCATCTTCTGTCGCCCCTTCTCCTCCTGTCTTCAATCTTCCTAGCATCAGGGTCTTTTCCAATGAGTCAGTTCTTTGAATCAGTGGCCAAAGTATTGGACTTTCAGCTTCAGCATCAGTCCTTCCAATGAATATCCAAGACTGATCTCCTTTAGGATGGACTGGTTGGATCTCCTTGCAGTCCAAGGGACCCTCAAGAGTCTTCTCCAACACCACAGTTCAAAAGCATCAATTCTTCAGTGCTCAGCTTTCTTTATAGTCCAACTCTCACATCCATACATGACTACTGGAAAAACCAAAGTGCCGGGATACAGCCCCAGTGGATCCAGGGTAATTCGAAGGGGAGATGGAATCAGCGTCCTAGGAAAAAACTTATTTAATTACAGATATATAGAGAGATTAGAAACGGATAGTGTAGTAGGAAATATTAGTGGAGAAAAAGATCTGAATAACTTGGTTTACGTGGGATACCAATAAAACTCCAAGACAAGGAATTTGCACCATCTACGTTGGGCCACCGGCGCCTGTTTGAATATCAGAGGGTGCCCCGCCTTGGACTCTCTCTCTCATGGATCTTAGAAGCTAGGGCAAGTAAGTAGACATGGTGAATACCCACGCTCCAGATGGGAACTCAGCCAGAAGGGGAAAGAAAGTATGACACGGGGGAATCAGTCTTTCCAGAAACTGATCCAATTTCTTTATTTTTTAGGTTTGCTTATATACCTTTTGTTACACATAGAGACAAATGGAAATTTTAAAGTCACGTGGGGGTCAGCAGTCCTGACCTTTATCAAAATCAGGTGCTTCATATAAAAGTATACATAAAGGTCTTAGAGGTATTACATCATCTTCTGGCCATGAGGCCTGCTGACATTTTATGACACTTTCTTTCTGATAACCAAAAAACTTAGTTTCCAGGGGTGATTTTTCTTAAACCAGGCACCACCCTCCGAAGGTACCAGATAAAGTTGCATTCCTATAGGGTGAGGGTGTAGTGGGTTACAATTAAGAAACGAATTTATTTAACCTAAGGTTAACATGATTAATCTTAAAGGTTAATACTTATTTCTTCTATATGCTAGTTATATTCATTATAAGGGCAAGGAATTTAGCAGCAAATATTGGCTCAACAAATGAAAAACCCTTCACCAATATAATTTCTAATCAACCCACTATACTATACTAATAATTTTCTAACTTCTCAAAAGAATCTGTATTTAGAAAGTTTACAGCATCTCATGCCTCTCACGGTTGGGAGGCTGTAAATAATCACATGTGGCCGGACGAACCTGTACAGGCAGGCTAGATAACCTTCAGAGGAGTTCGTAAGTTGAAACACTCTTGTCACACCCAGGAATTTTTATTGACTTGGAGCTGTAAGTTAACTCCTTCTCTGAGAGAGGTGATGGCGGTCAGCTCCCCGTAAAGTCAGAGGTATAGGTGAGAGCATAAAACAGTAAAGTAGGCAGACCCTGGTTTGGGGGGTAGATGCTCAGAACAAGGAGTTTCCTGAGGCTCAATCCCACCTTTGCATATGCCGAAGCCTCCTTCCCCATGACCTTTGCCATGGGCGGAGTTCCTCACGCTGGCTCCCGGCATCAAAGCTTCGACTAGATGGATGTTTGTTGGCAAAGTGATGTCTCTGCTTTTTAATATGCTGTCTATGTTGGTCATAACTTTTCTCCCAAGGAGCAAGCACCTTTTAATTTCATGGCTGCAGTCACCATCTGCAGTGATTTGGTGGGACACAAACAGGTGGATGCAATCTTAAAAACGACAAAATGATCTCTGTTCGTTTCCATGGCAAACCATTCAGGATCACAGTAATCCAAGCCTATGCCCCAACAAGTAATGCTGAAGAAGCTGAAGTTGAACGGTTCTATGAAGACCTATAAGACCTTTTAGAACTAACACCCAAAAAAGATGTCCTTTTCATTATGGGGGACTGGAATGCAAAAGTAGGAAGTCAAGAAACACCTGGAGTAACAGCAAAATTTGGCCTTGGAATACGGAATGAGGCAGGGCAAAGGCTAATGGAGGTTTGCCAAGAGAACACACTGGTCATAGCAAACACCCTCTTCAAACAACACAAGAGAAGACTCTACACATGGACATCACCAGATGGTCAATACCAAAATCAGATTGATTATATTCTTTGCAGCCAAAGATGGAGAAGCTCTATACAGTCAGCAAAAACAAGATCGGGAGCTGACTTAAATTGAAGAAAGTAGAGAAAACCATTAGACCATTCAGGTATGACCTAAATCAAATCCCTTATGATTATATAGTGGAAGTGAGAAATAGATTTAAGGGACTGGATCTGATAGACAGAGTGGCTGATGAACTATGGACAGAGGTTCGTGACACTGTACAGGAGACAGGGATCAAGACCACCCCCATGGAAAAGAAATGCAAAAAAGCAAAATGGCTGTCTGGGGAGGCCTTACAAATAGCTGTGAAAAGAGAAGCAAAAAGCAAAGGAGAAAAGGGAAGATGTAAGCATCTGAATGCAGAGTTTCAAAGAATAGCAAAGAGAGATAAGAAAGCCTTGCTCAGTGATCAATGCAAAGAAATACAGGAAAACAACAGAATGGGAAAGACTAGAGATCTCTTCAAGAAAATTAGAGACACCAAGGAACATTTCATGCAAAGATGGGCTCGATGAAGGACAGAAATGGTCTGGACTTAACAGAAGCAGAAGATATTAAGACGTGGCAAGAATGCACGGAAGAACTGTACAAAAAAGATCTTCACAACCCGGATAATCACGATGGTGTGATCGCTCACCTAGAGCCAGACATCCTGGAATGTGAAGTCAAGTGGGCCTTAGAAAACATCACTAGGAACAAAGCTAGTGGGGGTGATGGAATTACAGTTGAGCTATTTCAAATCCTGGAAGATGATGCTGTGAAAGTGCTGCCCTCAATATGCCAGCACATTTGGAAAACTCAGCAGTGGCCACAGGACTGGAAAAGGTCAGTTTTCATTCCCATCCCGAAGAAAGGCAATGCCAAAGAATGCTCAAACTACCACACAACTGCACTCATCTCACATGCTAATAAAGTAATGCTCAAAATTCTCCAAGCCAGGCTTCAACAATATGTGAACCGTGAAATTCCAGTTGTTCAAGCTGGTTTTAGAAAAGGCAGAGGAATCAGAGATTAAATTGCCAACATCCGCTGGATCATGGAAAAAGAGAGTTCCAGAAAAACATCTATTTCTGCTTTATTGACTATGCCAAAGCCTTTGACTGTGTAGATCACAATAAACTGTGGAAAATTCTGAAAGAGATGGGAATACCAGACCACCTGACCTGCCCCTTGGGAAACCCATATGCAGATCAGGAAGCAATAGTTAGAACTGGACATGGAACAACAGACTGGTTCCAAATAGGAAAAGGAGTACATCAAGGCTGTATATTGTCACCCTGCTTATTTCACTTATATGCAGAGTACATCATGAGAAACACTGGACTGGAAGAAACACAAGCTGGAATCAAGATTGCCGAGAGAAATATCAACAACCTCAGATATGCAGATGACACCACCCTTAGGGCAGAAAGTGAAGAGGAACTAAAAGGCCTCTTGATGAAAATGAAAGAGGAGAGTCAAAATGTTGGCTTAAAGCTCAACATTTAGAAAACTAAGATCATGGCATCTGGTCCCATCACTTCACAGGAAATAGATGGGGAAACAGTGGAAACAGTGTCAGACTTTCTTTTGGGGGCTCCCAAATCACAGCAGATGGTGATTGCAGGCATGAAATTAAAAGATGCTTTCTCCTTGGAAGGAAATTTATGACCAACCTAGATAGCATATTCAAATGCAGAGACATTACTTTGCCAACAAAGGTCCATCTAGTCAAGGCTATGGTTTTTCCAGTGGTCATGTATGGATGTGAGAGTGGGACTGTTAAGAAAGCTGAGCGCCGAAGAATTGATGCTTTTGAACTGTGGTGTTGGAGAGGACTCTTGAGAGTCCCTTGGACTGCAAGGAGATCCAACCAGCCCATTCTAAAGGAGATCCATCCTGGGTGTTCATTGGAAGGACTGATGCTAAAGCTGAAACTCCAATAATTTGGCCACCTCATGTGAAGAGTTGACTCATTGGAAAAGACTCTGATGCTGGGAGGGATTGGGGGTAGGAAGAGAAGGGGATGACAGAGGGTGAGATGGCTGGATGGCATCACCAACTCTGTGGACATGAGTTTGAGTGAACTCCGGAAGTTGGTGATGGACAGGGAGGCCTGGCGTGCTGGGATTCATGGGGTTGCAAAGAGTCGGACACGACTGAGTGACTGAACTGAACTGAACTAAAACAGGTGTAACTCCAAAGAACAAGAATTAGGCAATATTAAAAACACACTTACGTTTGACCCAATATCCCACTTCTAGACATCTATTCTAAATTTACACTGGCAAAAATGCAAAATGATGTAGGCACAGGAATATCCATTGCAGCACTCTCTATAAAACAATACAGCTTATGTGTCATCAGTAGCGGGCTGGTGGAAGGAACTGCAGTCCGAACACACAATGGTGCCCTGGCAGTTGCCAGAGAACAATCTCCCACCAAACGGTTAGGTGGAAAACAATGAAGTGTGTCACAACACTATGTATAGTAGCGAAGATTTTACCCAAGGAAGAGTGATGGTACACTTACAGAATCTGTTGCTTATGCTTTTTAAACGGAAGGATAATCCAAAACTTATAATTACCAATGGGAGAGGACAGGGATAGAGGGATGAGGAGCCAAAGAGGCTAGGCTTCTCTTAGTACACTTTCATGTCTGTAGTTTTCATGTTGGAACCATGAAAGTACTTTGCATAAATTATAAACTAGTTAAGTTTTAAGTGATGTCTAAATATTGAAAGTATTCAGTTAGGAGCTTATCACAGATAACCTCTTTCATGAAGAGCCAGAGTAGTTCCCGCCAGAAGGCCACCCTAGGAAGGTTTCCTGTGGTCTCTCCCACCTTGAAGAGACAGGGCAGGATATCAGGTCTGTAGTCTCAGCTCCACAAGGCAGTGAGGCTGAATATGCGCACAATGGTCAGACCACATAAAACAGAACTCTCTGACGCACAATCTCTGTAGCAACAGGTCCAAAACAGTCAGGACTTGCTCACTAACTGCCAGTTTCCCTATTTTTTGCCCCTGTCCCACTTAGGACCAATTCAGTTCAGTTCAGGTCAGTCGCTCAGTCGTGTCCGACTCTGTGACCCCATGAATCGCAGCACGCCAGGCCTCCCTGTCCATCACCAACTCCTGGAGTTCACTCAGACTCACGTCCATCAAGTCAGTGATGCCATCCAGCCATCTCATCCTGGGTCGTCCCCTTCTCCTCCTGTCCCCAACCCCTCCCAGCATCGGAGTCTTCTCCAATGAGTCAACTCTTCGCATGAGGTGGCCAAAGTACTGGAGTTTCAGCTTCAGCATCATTCCTTCCAAAGAAATCCCAGGGCTGATCTCCTTCAGAATGGACTGGTTGGATCTCCTTGCAGTCCAAGGGACTCTCAAGAGTCTTCTCCAACACCACAGTTCAAAAGCATCAATTCTTCGGCGCTCAGCCTTCTTCACAGTCCAACTCTCACATCCATACATGACCACAGGAAAAACCATAGCCTTGACTAGACGGACCTTAGTCGGCAAAGTAATGTCTTTGCTTTTGAATATGCTACCTAGGTTGGTCATAACTTTTCTTCCAAGGAGTAAGCGTCTTTTAATTTCATGGCTGCAGTCACCATCTGCCGTGATTTTGGAGCCCCCCAAAATAAAGTCTGACACTGTTTCCACTGTTTCCCCATCTATTTCCCATGAAGTGATGGGACCGGATGGCATGATCTTCGTTTTCTGAATGTTGACCTTTAAGCCAACTTTTTCAATCTCCTCTTTCACTTTCATCAAGAGGCTTTTTAGTTCCTCTTCACTTTCTGCCATAAGGGTGGTGTCATCTGCATATCTGAGGTTATTGATATTTCTCCCGGCAATCTTGATTCTAGCTTGTGTTTCTTCCAGTCCAGCGTTTCTCATGATGTACTCTGCATCTAAGTGAAATAAGCAGGGTGACAATATACAGCCTTGACGCACTCCTTTTCCTATTTAGGACCAATTGGAGAAAGCCAAACAGGCTTCCCTAAGCCATCACACACAATGACGCACTGCTAGTTAGCAGGCCTCCAACTTTCACACTCCACACTCAGAGCACACCCGAGGCCCTCCCCTCCCCTTGGCCGGCCTTTGAGCCTTTGCCAAACACCCGCTGCGGCCGACTCCCCTGCTCTAGCGGGCTCTGTGAAAACGTCTTCCGTGCTCCTCGGCAGGTGGTCTCTCTCGACTTCCACACCCAGACGCCCAAGGCCACTATGCTGCCGCCGAGAGGTGGAACGTCTGCTGCGCAACTGGAGATACTGCCCCCTGAGCGAGGAAAACCGCCACCGGCGCGCGACTTTCTGGGACTTGTAGTTCCTCGCGCCGAGCGGGCGCACTTCCGCCACCTACCGGAAGTGCCGCCGGTACTCGCGCGCTCCGGTGGACCTGGCCCGGGAACCTGCGCGGAGGCTCCCCTGTGCCGCACAGGCCTCCCGAGCTCGGTACGTGGACACAGTTCTTCCACTGGTACGTGGGTTTCGAACTCAGCTTGAAGAGAAAGTGTATGTTGTCCTGGTGGACAGAGAATCACAGGCAGTCTTGGCAGAGCAAAAGGCACCGGCAAACCCCGGACCTAGGCGTTGGGGGCCCGTGTGGGTCGTGTTTGGTGATGCGGCTTGGGTGGAGGGGTGAACGTGGCTGGGGGTGTGGAGAGCGGGGCCTAGAACTGCCGGCTGCGCGAGGGCTGGGGTTTGGGTTTCAGAGCTTCAGTAAATAGTGGAATCCGGCGGTGAATGGCTCAGTGGAGGGGCAGTGCCAGGAGAGTAGAAAGTGTGAGGAGGGCTCTTGAGTTTCCGGTTCTAGTGAGGAGCCAGGATGGAGGCCGCAGGGCAAGGGATGAGGGAACCCTGGACGCTATCAGCTGTGTTGAGTCTGTGGACGAAGACATTAATCAGTAATTGCTCTAAGAGAGAAATGGGACATTTTATTCAAGCCTTGGATTATAACTCAGGAAGCAGCTTCTCAGAAAGCTCTGAGGATTGTTCCACCCTGGAGGTCAAAGCACAGTTATATACTTTTTGAGAGAAAGGACCATGTGTCAGATGAGGAATTGACATTTGATACCGTCCAACCCTGCAGCACATTGTGACCCCTTAGAAAGAAGGAAGTTTGTCCCCTAAGCAGGTATGGTTAATGTGGATGCACCATGCACACTAAATGGGAGGGAGGAGGCCCAGATGAGCAACGAAAGAGTTTAAATTTTTTTGTCTTGCCATAAAATACGGTTTTTATTTCATCAAGTCTTTAGAGGCATGGCTGGATATGGAGAGAATGGCAGTGGTAGGGAGCCTGGGAGGGAGGTCTGGGCTGGACATAAGGCCTGGGGCAGTACTTGAAACCTCCACCCCCTCACTGGCAGGAAAAAAAGAAACTATAAAGAGAAGGAGAAAGAGAGGCCTCTAGAAAGAGGTCTAGCATGAGGGAAAGGACTTTTATGCCCAGGTGTAACCAGTAGAATTAAATCTGCTGTGGCCTCTAGTGTGTGTCAGCACAAGTGTAAAACTCTATAAATGCAACTCTTGTAATCATCACAGCAGCACCACAAAGCAGGCCTGCTCTCCTCCCAGACTTCTGCAGATGAGGCCCCAAGAGGCTGAGGAGGCCTGTTCAGGGTCCTCCAGAGGCAACTGGTGGAGGTAGGACTTTGAAAGCAGGCAGTCTGGCTGTGGAGCGGAGGTGTTCCCAGCCCCCGCCCTGGATGTCTCCAACAAGGAAGAAGAGGACCTGAGGGTGAAAACGAACACACATAGTAGATTGCCCATGGATGGACAGGAATGTCAGAACAAGATAGCTTCACATAGAGCCTTGAGCGGTCTTCTTAGGTGTGGTGTACACGTGTGTGTGTGTATGTGCATGCCTGCAAGCATGCAGCATCGGTGTGCTTTTAGTACACAGAGTGAGAGAGAGTCAGACATGGGGAAGGGTTTGGGATAAGATGAGCAGAGTATGGACAGCAATGGCAGCATTAAGGGAAGCTGGGGATGATAGGTATGTCTTCTGGCCAGTTGGGCAGCAGCACAGCAGGTCCAGAAGTTTGCTGCCCCTCACAGCGTGCCTTTGGTTGTCTTCCTGGGAATTTTCATATGCTCCTTCTCCCCTTCCCCCACGTCAATTTTTAGAAACCGGCTGATGTCTCACTGAGATATTTTTAAAAATTGTACAATCAATTGTTTTGACACTGCCTCCATTTCTGTCTATCTAGTATCTTGAGATGATAGGAAAAACTGGCCCCTCCTTTATTTGAGTGTTGAGGTACTGTTGTGTGTCTTTGGGTTCATGGTTCAGACACCCCAGCACATGCCTCAAGACATTTACCTTGAGCCTATGACAGCCCAGGCCCAGAGCTAGGCAGACTGGCCCGCTTCAGTGAGAGAACTTAGCCACCTTGGCTGACCTCAGAGCCTTGAACAGGGAGATTATGTGGTCAGAGCCCCACCTCCCTGCCCTACACTCCCCAGGGGATAGTCCTCAGCTGGCACTGGTTGCTCTTGCCTTTGGGCATGGGGGTGGACTTGGGAGTGTGGAGGCACTGAGGTAGGGGCTAACTCCCTAATTGTCCCCCCAACCCTAGCCCTGCTTTCTGAGGACTTCTGTCTTCACAACAGCATCTCCAGATATGAGGAGGAAATGGAGGCATATTTTCAGCAGATCCCATCCCAGGTGAGTTGGAGACCTTTGTGCTCATTGCCTTTGTCTCCATGGCTGTAGAATGCATCCAGGAATAACACCCACCTCCTCAGGTCAGCGCACATGAGAGTTCTTGTAATGGTGCCCTGTGCCTTGGGGTGAAGTGCACGGGCTCCCACATGAATGAGCCAGGCATTCCCCAAACCTGGGTCTCTGGGCCAGGTCTCTTTAGACTTCTTCATGGTGTTTGCTCAGTGGACCCTTGAGGGCGAATAGAGCTGAGCCTCCAGAAACAGTCAGCCACTCTGGCCCATTGACCCTTATTGAGACCACTCAGGAGAGCAGCTGAGAGTGTGCCCATAAAGCGCCAAAGGCACCCTTAGATGGCTCACACGTGGTTTCACGAGGAAGCAATTAAGCTCATGGCATTAGCTTCCTAGAAACACACCACAGCCCTGATTTGTCTCATGGCTGTGCTGACCCCTGGTTTAGAGCATCCTCTCTGCCTGATTTCCAGCCTGATATTGTTCAGAAGCTGGGGGTGAGGAGCTCCAAGAGGGGTCCCCGTTGTTCCCAACGCAGAAAGTCAGGATCACCGATGCAACTAGCAGTAGAGGAGATACCCAGAGAAAAATGAAAACACCTTGGACCTGGGTCTGAGTCTGATCTGAGCAAGGGGTTCTCCCTCCCCTGTGCTGTCCTATCCCCAGCTTCCTCATTAAGAAAGCAGGGCTCCATGGTAACACCAGTGATGTTTCAGCCAACTGTGAGCTTCAAGGTCATGGCTGTGACATTCACATGGGGGGAGTGGGGACATTTGGACCTGGCCCAGAGGACAGTGTACCGTGAGGTGGCTCTCGAGACATGTAGTCACCTGGTCTCCCTAGTTAAGGCAGTCACTGCCCATCGCCAGACCCAGGGTGCAGCTCATTTCAGGCGCGCCTGGACTGGCCCAGAAGGTGCTGAAGTGGGTCCCTTTGAGATGCAGGTCTGGGTATTGCTGCTTATCCCTCCTCCAGGGCAAGTCTGTGGCTTGTGGTTCAGGGTGTGGGGAGTCTACTCGGGAGGATGGGGGTCCCTCCTAGTCCATCCACATCTGACCCCAGGGGTGAGAGCTCGACCTGTCACCCAGCAGAAGGCCAAGCCCTCTGTTTTTCCTCCATTGACCAGGACTTCTGCTCTCGAAACCAAATGTGATCTCCTAGCTGGAGCAAGGGGAGGACCAATGGAGAGTGGGGCAGGGACCTCCCCAAGGTGAGAACAAGCCAACAGCTCAGCAGTTAAAGTCCAAGGAGCAGAGAGACTGCTTGCAGAAAGTTTGCTCACGTGTTCTCTGCTGCCATCTCATGTCCAGTGTGGCAGCCACGTTCTCATCCATGTCAGGCTGTCTCTGCTCAGCCCACCCACAGAGGACATTTGTTGCTGTTGTCAACATGTGTCTCACACACGAGTTCACTTCTGTCCCCATCTCCCTTTGGTCTTCACTCCTCTGCTACCGTGTCTCATTCCCAAGTCCTCATGCCTCCTGTTTTCCTCAAATCCCTCATCATAACTTCCATCCAGGATGGCAGCTCCTCAGCCCTCCCCTTCCTGCTGGTCTTTGCTCTGCCATTTGGGTGTCCACCCATCTTTCATGTTGGACATTTTCAGAACTTCGAAATGATCCCAAGGTGTGGTAAGAATCCATGCCTTCCGGAAGGATTTCTACTAAATCACCATTCCTGGACCTGCTTTCCCACCTCCCCTCATCCCATAGGCCCACCACCTACCCTGCATGTCAGCCTAATTGGATTTTTTTTTCCTCTTGGAGCTATATGGAAATATTAAAACAGTTCTAATACCATACAGTTCATCTGTATAAAGCATGCAAAGTTTCTTAATATAGCTGCAGCTTGTGTATTTATCACTACAGTCTATTTTAGAACATGGTCATCTCCCTGACTAATTGAGCTCCTTCTGATTTTTTTGTGGTTTTGGTTTAACTGATAAACTTTATTTTTTAGAGCCAGTTTCATCCTTACAGAAAGTGTAGGATTTCTCTATGCCAACCCTCCCCATCCAGTTTCCCCTATTATTAATATCTTACATTCAGTGGTACAGTTGTTACAACTGATGAACTTACATCAATTAATTATTACCATCAGAGGTCAATAGTTTACATTAGATTCACTCTGGTGTTGTACATTTTGTGGGTTTGGACAAATATGTGATGTTATATATCCACTGGTGTAGTGTACAGAGTAGTTCCACTGCCCTAAGAATCCTCTGTGCTCCACCTGTTCATCCCTCCCTCCACCCTAACTCCTGGAAACCACTGATTAATTTACTGTCTCTATAAGTTTACTTTTCTAGAGTATCCTATAGTTGGAATCATGCAATACATGGTCCTTTCTGAGAGGCTGCTTTCACTTAACAGTAAGCAGCATGTTTGTCCATCACACCACCCTCGGCCAGCCTAGAGGTGTTTGATTTATCCCATGTGTTCCTGCTCCTTCTTACCCTGTAACTGTCATTTCTGCAGCCTCTCTTGTTTCTTACTTGGAAGTCTTACCTACTTTTACGTACCCTTGGCACTCAAATGACATCATTCTGAAATCAGTTTACAGCAGTGTCTTTCTTCTCTTCTACCCTAGACGTTACTTTCTGGCTGACCCATACAGCCTGTCTTCCTTATTTCAAGATTCTGATGCAGATACTGCTGTAGAATTTTAACCTCCTTTGCCCATTTTTTCAACAGCCAGGCATATCTTAGACATAGCTTAGCCACGCAAAGATTCCTCTCCTCCCCTTCATCCCCAGATATTCTTTCACTCCCCTTCATGAAGCTTTTGTTTCATTTGAAAACTTCTTCTCATCAGAGATTCCAAGGCAGCACCCTAAAGGAACACAGCAGGGTCTTGGGAAGGAGGACAGTGTGGTTATGGGAGTGTTGGGCAGAGATTAGGGCTTTCCACAAGAGGGAAAGAAGGTCTGTGTTTGGCACAAGGAAAACCTCCTCCTGGAAGTCATGCTTTACCAAATGGAGGATGCTTGTCTCCTTGGCAGGCATTGGAGAAAGGGATGGGAACCTGGAGAGAGGCCTTAATATTACTGGATGTGGGTGGCTGCCCACCTAAAAAGGGCAGTTATGTGGGCAGAGTGACAAGGGAAGTGGGAATCTTGGAGGACTCAGTTGAGTGGCCTGAACTGGGGGCCCATTGCACTCTTTATTAGAGGCCTACTACCGATGGCTCAGCAGTAAAGAATCTTCCTGCAATGCAGGAGACTCGAGTTTGATCCCTGGGTTGGGAAGATACCCTGGAGGAGGATCCCCTCCAGTATTCTTGCCTAGAAAATACCATGGGCAGAACAGCCTGATGGGCTGCAATCCATGGGGTCTCAAAGAGTCAGACCTGACTGAGCAACTGAGCACAGTATCTTCAACAGATGGAGGAATCCCTCTCATGGCAGTAACAGGGGTGGTGACATCAGCAGAACCATGTATAACATGGTGCCCTATACAGCAAACACTGTGGGAGGCTCACAAACTGATTCATTTTCACCTCAAAGTAACACTTGTTAGCTAAGCATTCTTATTCCTGGCTTACCACCAAGGAAGTGGAATCGCAGAAGTTGTCAGCTGGTGGAGTCCACTGGCCAAGCACACTGCTTCAGGGACCCCGGCAATTTTCTGGGGAGTCTGTGGCATCAATTCTGGCATGGTTAAAGAGACCCTTCTTTTTCTCTCTGGGCAGACTGAACCAATGGTAGAAATGGCCCATTAAGAATATTAAATCATCGTTGGTATTTGGGGTCTCATTTTAAGATCCAGCAGCAGGAAATAGACTGAGTGTGAGTCATAAGTTTGAGGCACATGTTAGGACCTTGTTTCCTGTGACTTCTCTAACAGATTACCAGCTGGGTAACTTAAAACAACACAGATCGATTCTCCCACAGCTCTGGAGGCTAGCAGTCACAATCAGCACCACTGGGCTGAAATCAGTGCACACAGGCCATTCTCCCTCTGGAGACTTCATTGGAAAAGCTGTTCCTTTTTTTCTTCCAGGTTCTAGTGGCAGGGGGATTCCTTGGTCAGTGGGCACATCTCTCCAGTCTTTCAGGCCAGCACCTTCACGCCTCTGCTCTGTGGTCAGATGGTCTTCTTTATGTGCATCAAGTCTCATTCTGCCTCCCTTTTATAAGGACAGTTGTGATAACATGTGGGGCCTACCCAGATAATCCCTGGGCATCCCTGTTGGCTCAGATTGTAAAGAATCTGCTTGCAATGCAGGAGACCTGGGTTCAATCCCTGGGTTGGGAAGATCCCAGGGAGAAGGGAATGGCTATCCATTCCAGTATTCTTCTCTGGAGAATCCATAGAGGAGCCTGGCGGGCCACAGTGCATGGGGTCACAAAGAGTCAGACACGACTGAGGGACTCACACACACACACTGATTTCCTGTTTGCTGAGCCATCCCTCCATTTCACATTCTGCATGAAATTACAGTCCATAGATTAGAAACAGACCCAGAGATATATCTCTCATACTTGGTGGTCTGTTTTAGCCCACCCTCCCCTTCTAATGCTTTTCCAGTAATTCAGGCCATTTGGATTTCTTTCGGACTGGAAGACTCCACTTGAAAGAGTCTGTCTGAGGAGGATATTGCTGTGGAAGGGCCATCTTATCACATGGAAACGAAACACCATGTTCAGGAGGAGCCCCCGGTTGGTGTCATTAGGAGAAATGCACCTTTGGCAGGACCAGCTAGGGAAGAACCAGTAGGACTCTGAATCAAACAGTACTCACCTCGGAGAGACGTTTTACTCAAGGTGGGAATTGTGAGCCTGAGCTTAGGGAAATTATCTGAGTTTAAGCCTTCTACCTCCGACATTACCTACAAGAACATATTTCCATAAGGTCAACTCACAGGGTAAAAAGTTGAAACTGAACTCAGTTTTCATTAATCATTAGAAAGACTGAGCTGATCTGAAGCCCTGTGAAGATCATCAAAGTGCTAGAGCCTTCTGGCAGATTATTTACTTGAATAAACTTGCAGATTTTGAAACAGGAAATAAAAAGCCTTATGATTATACTGTCAATAGTGAATGTTTCAACTATGGTACCTCCTTTTGTTTTCTTAATAGAATTTTTTCAGCAGAGAACAGCAAAGATGGTAAGAACTATGGAAACATTAATCATAGCTTGTCTCTTAATGAACACAAGCCAACGCATTTGGAGAGTCAGTTCAGTTGTGACAAATGCCTTGTACAGGCTGAAATAAGTCATCCTGGAGAGGCACTACTCATATATGAGGACGACTGTGATGCCTCCCACATGGCCTCATCTTTTACTTACTGTGACATCATTTAGACTGGAAAGAAGCCATATGAATGTAAACAGTGTACAAGATCTTTCAGCTGTTCCTCTAAGCTTGTACACCAGAGAACACACTGGAGAAAAGCCCTATGAATGTACTCGATGTGGAAAGTCTTTCAGGCAGAGCTATGACCTTGTTGTACACCAGAAAACTCACATGGGAGAAAAACCCAACGAATGTAGTCAGTGTGGGAAATCCTTCACCCAGAGTTCCAAACTCATTAGGCATCAATGAACTCACACTGGAGAAAAACCATATAAATGTCATGAATGTGGAAAATCTTTCAGGTGGAACTCTAACCTTTTTGTACATCAAATAATTCACACTGCCTTAAAACTTATGAGTACGCTCATTGTGGAAAGTCCTTCAGTCAGAGCTGTGACTTTGTCACACATAAATGGACTCACACGGAGAGAAATCCTACGAATAGAACCCTATGAATATGAATACAGTGTGGTAGATCCTTCATTTGAAGCACTCAACTGATTAGGCATCTGTGAATTCACACTGGAGAGAAGCCATATAAATGCAATCAGTGTGATAAAGCCTACACTGGGATCTCTCACCGTATTGAACATCAGAGAACTCATACTGGAGAGAAACCGTTTGAATGTCATCAGTGTGGGAGAGGCTTCACTGGGAGCTCTTACCTTCTTTCACCTTAGAGAGTTCATTCTGGAGAGAAACTGTATGAGTGTAACAACTGTGGGAATGCTTTTCAGCAGCGAATTCAGCTTGTGCATCAACGAACATGTGCTGGAGAGAAACCTTATGAATGCAGTCACTGTGGAAAAGCTCTCAGCTAAAGGGTTCCACTCTGCATCAGAGAATGCACATTGGAGAGAAGCCCACTCAGTGTAACATGTGTGTTAAAGCCTTTAGTCAGAGATCACACCTTATTGAACATCAGAGAACACATACTGGAGAAAGCCCTATGAGTGCATTGACTGTGGGAAGACCTTGAATGATCGATCAGCCCTTACAAAACATGAGAGAACACACGCTGGGGAAAAACCCTATGAATGTAAACATTGTGAAAAGGCCTTTAGCCAGTGGTGTCAACTTACTAGGCATCAGAGAAACCATACTGGAGAGACCCTATGAATGTAATATGTGGGAAAGCTTTCAGTTATAAAACATATCTTTTTTTCAACATGAGAAGACTCATAGGGAAGAAACCCTGTGAATAGTCAAGATGAAAAAGTGCACTGCCAGACTTTCTTTACTAGACATGAGATGACCAAGGTATGACTGTCACTGTAGTCTAATGACTGCAGGTATCAGAATTGCTTGGAGTGTGTGTGTTGAACTGCACATTACCAAGCTTACCCTCAGCTTACTAAATCAGAATCTCTAGCAGTAAAACTCCGGAGCCCACAGTTTCCAAAAGCAGCATGAAGGACTTGTTTGTACACTAAAATATATTTACTTCTTCAGTTAGGTGAGAAGCTATGAATATGATCCCTGATGAAAAACATTGTCAGAACTCTCAACAGGAATTAGAAAACACAGACTGGAGCTGTACCCACCAGATAATCTTTTGTAGTCCAAACAGCCAACCAATCTCAATCAGAGATTGTCCCAGTAACACATTCCTGGAAATGGTAGTGAACTGAAAAATATTCTTGACACAGAGCTCCAAACATTCCACCTAAGAAGAAACCATTACATGAGGAAGATGGTGTTAGAGATGAAATTTGGGGCCAGCCATGTTCAGTTGCCGAGAGAAATGTCAATAACCTCAGATATGCAGATGACACCACCCTTATGGCAGAAAGTGAAGAGGAACTAAAAAGCCTCTTGATGAAAGTGAAAGAGGAGAGTGAAAATTTTGGCTTAAAACTCAACATTCAGAAAGCTAAGATCATGGCATCTGGTCCCATCACTTCATGGGAAATAGATGGGCAAACAGTGGAAACTGTCAGACTTTACTTTGGGGGCCGCCAAAATCACTGCAGATGGTGACTGCAGCCATGAAATTAAAAGACGCGTACTCCTTGGAAGGAAAGTTATGATCAACCTAGGTAGCATATTCAAAAGCAGAGACATTCATTTGCCATCAAAGGTCCATCTGGTCAAGGCTATGGTTTTTCCAATGGTCATGTATGAATGTGAGAGTTGGACTGTGAAGAAGGCTGAACGCCGAAGAATTGATGCTTTTGAACTGCGGTGTTGGAGAAGACTCTTGAGAGCCCTTGGACTGCAAGGAAATCCAACCAGTCCATTCTAAAGGAGATCCATCCTGGGTGTTCATTGGAAGGACTGATGCTGAGGCTGAAACTCCAATACTTTGGCCACCTCATGCGAAGAGTTGACTCATTGGAAAAGACCCTGATGCTGGGAGGGATTAGGGGCAGGAGGAGAAGGGGACGACAGAGGATGAGATGGCTGGATGGCATCACCGACTCGATGGACATGAGTTTGAGTGAACTCCGGGAGTTGGTGATGGACAGGGAAGCCTGGTGTGCTGCAATTCATGTGGTCACAAAGAGTGGGACACAACTTAGCAACTGAAATGACTGAACTGATGTTCAGTGTAAGCCAGCAATAAAAAACACAAATTGAAGGAGTACTAAGGATGGAAGTTTTGTAAAATGTTTTTTATAGGAGTTAAAAGAAGACTCAGTTTTTCAGGGACTCCGTTGTGCTCTAACTTTCTTGCTCAGTTAGGTTGACTAAGTGAGTCCAGAGCAATATGAAAAATGTCAAATGAAGTGAAAACAGGACCAAAAACAGTATGTATGCAAAATGTTACAGCACATAAAAATTTGTGCACAGATGGTTGATTAAGGTCAACTCAGCAACATATTAAGAAACAATATATATGTGTGTGCTTAGTTGCATCAGACTCTGCAACCCTGTGGATTGTAACCCACCAAGCTCCTCTGTCCATGGGATTTTCCAGGCAAGACTACTGGAGTGAGTTGCCATTTCCTTCTGCAGGGGATCTTCCTGACCCAGGGATCAAACCCATGGCTCCTGCTTTGGCAGGCAGGTTTGTTTGTTTTTGTTTTTTTAATAACCACTGAGCCACCTGGGAAGCCCTCCATAAAAAAAGGCTGAAATGTCAACCCACAATGGCGAAGCAAGTAGGGGAGGCTGTTAATTGCAGGTTGAGTGAGGTGACAGCACCTGGAGGTGCAGAGTGGGAAAGGTTGAAGTCAGGAACTTGTAAAGAGGGGCTGCAGCAGTGGAGGTCACAGCCACCCCAGCAGAGCTGTAGACTCACAAGTGGAGCAGGAAAGTCGGTTTCATTGAAGGACTGTCCATGAAACTCCAGATTTTCTCCTCGTAAGTATCTGGCTGTGGGCCAGCAAAAAAATAGAGTGGAGAATGAGTTATGTTCTGACAAAGGGGAAAACAATTCTGAGGGACTAGAGAATCTGTTGTATTGTGCTTCCGAACAAGGGCTTCCTTATTTTGCCACTCCAAGGACCTTCATCATCATTGTTAGTTCTTCCCCTTTTCATCCCAAAGCAAAGTGTGCCATTAACCAGCCCCACCCATCTGAGGATGCTTTCATCTTTGCCTTCTCACGTTGCTAAGTCTTTAGTTGCTAAGTCTTGTCCAACTCTTTGCTACTGAATGGTCTTTAGCACACCAAGCTCCTCTGTCTCGCCCTCTGGGAATCACACAAGGATGCCTGTAGGGGGCAGGAAGGAATGGAAGGACAGCAGCTGCTGTGTACACATGAGTGCTTCAGGTCCTGTTCTGGGAAGGGTTTTACCCTTTCATAAAGCAGACACTTCCAGGGCCAGGAAGCATGCTCACTTGAAATAGGAACCTGAGACCTTTCTTCTCAAATGGTTCTCATACCCAGAGACCAGTGGTTCCAAATTGGAACATACATAAGACACACATGAAAGGAATTGTTAGAATTACAGCTTCCTGGGCCAGTCTTTTTAATTAGTTAATTATTTGGCTGCACCAGACTTTAGTTTTATCAGGTGAGATCTTTGATATTCATTTGGGGTCTTTATTTTTTTCTAAGTTGTGGCATGCAAAATTTTAATTGTGGCATATGGGATCTAGTTCCCCAACCAGGGATTGAACACAGGCCTTCTGCATTGAGAGTCTTAGGCACTGGACCATCAGAGAGGTCCCTGGACCCATTTTAACATTGTAAAGAGTAATCTCACAATTGTATATCTGTGTATCTATTTGATTTTTGTTGGTTTCACTTATGTTTGTGGCTTATTTTTTTTAATCCCCTAAATATAAGAGGGAATGGCAGCCCACTCCAGTTTTCTTGCCTAGGAAATCCCATGGACATAGTCTGGGATGGGACTACAGACTACAGTCATGGACTACAGTCATGGACTGGGGCTACAGTCCATGGGATTGCAAAGAGTCGGACGCGACTTAGCGACTGAGCACACAAACACAGGAGACCCAGGTTCAGTCCCTTGTTTGGAAGATCCCCTCAAGAAGGGAATGGCAACCCACCTCAGTATTCTTGCCTGGAGAGTTCCATGGACAGAGGAGCCTGGCAGACTATAGTCCATGGGGCAGCAAAGAGTCAGACACGACTGAGAAACACAAACCAAAATGCCACACCTGTGTCACATATGACCCAGGGGCTCCTTCTAACAGAAGTTCATTCTTCCTGCTTTTAAACATAGAGATATCAAAATGTTGCTGAATATGTTTTTGATACAGCCAGCAGTGGAACTGTTGCGGGTCCACAAGGCCTTTCCCACATCAGGAGACTTTCTAGAGGAATTCATGAGACTCAGCATATAGTTGCACTCATGGCTGAGATTTACGGCTGTGGTGTTACAGCGATGCAGGCAGTTGGATCATAAGGGAAAAGGCAGGCGAAGTCTGGGTGAATCCGTGTGCAGCTCTCAACACTGTACTTCCCCTGAGGGGTCATACAAAGCACAGCAGCCACCAGGCAAGCAGACACCTGCCCAGCAAGTACCACAGTCCAGACCCCCAGGAGGCCAACAGATGCTCAGTGTGAATGAAATTGTCTCCACAGTCTAGGCACAGTACAGAAAACACTAAAGGCCAAGTTCCCAGATGCCAGCCGAGATCAGGCTTGCACACGTGTGCTGAGTCACTCAACTATGTCTGACTCTTTGGACTGAAGCCCACCAGGCTTCTCTGTCCACAGGATTCTCCAGGCAAGAACACTGGAGTGGGTTGCCATGCCCTCTCCGAGGGATCTTCCCGACCCCGGGATTGAACCCACATCTCTTACATCTCCTGCATTGGAGGGTGGGTTCTTTATCACTGGCACCACCTGGGAAGCTCAGGCTTGCACACAGGATCTCCTACAACTTGCAGCCTCAGGCCTGCTGTGTCAATCCATTTTTCTCAAGCCATTCTGTCCCTTTAAACATGAATACAGCTAACAGTATTTATAGTATCTGTTCCACTAAACTGTTTAAACTGCAGCTCTGAGGGCTTCCCTGGTGGTCCAATTAAGAATCCGCCTTGCAATGCAGGAGACACGCATTCCATCCCTGACCCAGGAACATCCCACACGCTGCAGGGCAGCTAAGCCCATGCACCCTAGAGCCATGCTCCTCAACAGGAGAAACTACCGCAGTGAGAACCCCCTGGACCACAACTAGAGAGTATGCCCCACTTGCCTCAGCTAGAGAAAAACTTGCAAACAGCATTGAGGACCCAATGCAACCAAAAATAAACTGCAGCTCTGAAGCTTGTTTTAGAAAAGGCAGAAGAGCCAGAGATCAAATTGCCAACATCCGTTGGATCATTGAAAAAGCAAGAGAGTTCCAGAAAAACATCTATTTCTGCTTTATTGACTATGCCAAAGCCTTTGACTGTGTGGATCACCACAAACTGTGGAAAATTCTGAAAGAGATGGGAATACCAGACCACCTAACCTGCCTCTTGAGAAATCTGTATGCAGGTCAGGAAGCAACAGTTAGAACTGGACGTGGAACAACAGACTGGTTCCAAATAGGAAAAGGAGTACGTCAAGGCTGTATATTGTCACCCTGCTTATTTCAGTTATATGCAGAGTACATCGTGAGAAACACTGGGCTGGAGGAATCACAAACTGGAATCAAGATTGCTGGGAGGAATATCAACAACCTCAGATATGTGGATGACACCACTCTTATGGCAGAAAGTAAAGAAGAACTAAAGAGCCTCTTGATGAAAGTTTCGGAGAGTGAAAAACCTGGCTTAAAACTCAACATTAAAAAACTAAGATCACAGCATCTGGTCCCATCACTTCATGGAAAATAGATGGGGAAACTATTTTGGGGGGCTCCAAAATCACAGAAAGCTGAGAACCAAGGAATTGATGCTTTTGAACTGTGGTGTTGGAAAAGACTCTTGAGAGTCCCTTGAACTGCAAGGAGATCCAACCAGTCCATCCTAAAGGAGATCAGTCCTGAATATTCATTGGAAAGATTGATATTGAAGATGAAACTCCAATAGTTTGGCCACCTGATGCGAAGAACTGACTCATTTGAAAAGACCCTGATGCAGGGAAAGATTGAAGGCAGGAGGAGAAGGGGCGACAGAGGATGAGATGGTTGGATGGCATCACCGACTCAATGGACATGAGTTTGAGTAAACTCTGGGAGTTGGTGATGGACAGGGAGGCTTGGCGTGCTGTAGTCCATGGGGTCGAAAAGAGTCAGACAGGACTGAGTGACTGAGCTGAACTCAACTATCTACACACGTGGATGTAGCATGTGGTTCTTATAATTCCTGCTTGAGATTGGATTCCAGGAACAGATCGGACCCCAGCCAACACTCCTCAGCAGTTGCTCCATCACATAGACGTAAATCCCATTTGCGCTGCTCCAGGCTTAGCAGCGTTTTTTCCTCGTATAGACACCCTGAATATAAAATGCAAATATATGTGTTAACACTAAGCATTCTGAGTGATGTCCAGGTTGGGTTTATCAGCGGAACTCTTAGCAACTCTGCAAGGGTGGCGCCGCGTCGTGATCTTCCCGCTCATCTCTGGAGGAGAGATGAAGCTTCTCTCATGTCACCGAGCCATGCCCGGCTTATCTCTGGAGGAGAGATGAAGCTTCTCTCATGTCACCAAGCCATGCCCCGCTCTGTTCTCAGACGTGGGGCGTGCGGGAGAAGCCCTCTAGCTGGAGGTGGGGGAGACGCAGATAACTCAAGGGTGGCTTCTGTGTCTCCTGCACATGTGGAGACCCTCTGCACAATGCTGGGCTCAGAGCCAGTGAGGAGGGACCAGCTTGTGCTCACTGCACACTGAGGCCCCCATCCAGCCATCCCCTCTGGAAAGTGGCCTCTGCATCCATCCACACTGGAGGATTCTCCGTCTGGCCACCTCTTGGCAGAAGCCTATAGCTGGCAGCGTGGGGGGTCCCAGTCACCACCATTCCTCACGTATCACACACATACAGCTCATAGCGGGGGCACTACATCTCACCTGCTCTGCGCCAGGAGCAAGCATTATGTATCAAGCACTGACTTTGGGCTAGGCTTATGTTAAGTTCTTTGCATGTATCATTAATTTATTTAGCCCTCCTCACAATCCTTTGAGGTAGCTAACATTACAATTGAGGTATCTGAGGCTCAGAGAGGTGCAAAGCCTGCTTAAGGTCACCCAGCTAGCAAGGTAGGAAACTGCTTTTTATTTTTGCAAATCTCTTTAATGTTTGGCCTGACTGAAGGCATCTGCATTTCCATAACGATTTATGCCTTTGAGAATTGCAGAACTCTCAGCAAATAAGAACTCAGTCCAGGAAATTCCCTGGCAGTCCAGTGGTAGGACTCCATGCTCTCCCTGCCAAGGGCCCAGGTTTGATCCCTAACGGGGAACTAAAAATCCCACAAGCCTCTCAGTGCCGAGGGGCGCAGGGAGAGAAAACTCAGTCCAAATGCTTGTATTAAGAGACGACCAAAGTCTACCATGACTTCTAGCGGCATAAGGTTATATTGCTAGGAAGATCCCAACCTCTCGTTATTATGTCTTCTTGAGAAATTCTGCTAGGAGAATTTACAGGTTTTTTTCCAGCCATCACCTGAGAATAGTCTCCTGACTTAGCATGCCTGTGTGTGACCCTTTGGACTGAAGCCCATCGGTCTCCTCTGTCCATGGGATTTCCCAGGCAAGAATACTGGAGTGGTTTACCATTTCCTACTCCAGGGCATCTTCCTGACCCAAGGGTCAAACTCGTGTCTCCTGTGCTGGCAGGCAGATTCTTAAGCACTGAGTCACGTTAGAGCACTGACGAAAAAGGGCTTGCAGTTTTGAACCTTTCTCCGCCCCTTTGAAATGCATTGGTATCTCCTTTAACTCCGAAGGGTCTTTCGCAAGGACCTGAAGGCCACTCCTTAGAAATGCAACCACCAGGAAGGACGGGGCCTCTGTCTCCAGTCTCCAGGAGGACAGAATCCTAACTTCAAGAATGCCCAGCATCTGATGCAGCTGACCTAATCACATTTACACTGAACAACCCTTTGTAATTTTTCATGCGAGCCCCCACACTCCCCCTTGATTCCCTCATTCTCCCTTTCAGCTGCCCAGTCTCAGGCTTCCCTGGTAGCTCAGTGGTAAAGAATCCGCCTGCCAAAGAGGGGAACACATGTTCACTCCCTGGCCCGGGAAGATACCCTATGCTGTGGAGTAACTAAGCCCCATCACAGCTACTGAACCTGCGGTCTAGAGCCCGGAGGCCACGACTGCTGAAGCCCTCACGCCTGTAGCCTGTGCTCTGGAAGAGAAGCTACGGCAGTGAGGACCTTGCTCCCCCAACAAAGAGCAGCCCCTGCCCCCTGCAACTATAGAAAAGCCCTCTCAGCAAGGAAGACTCAGCACAGCCATAAATAAATAAATAAAATTATTTTTTAAAAAAGCCCAATCACCTCCATACACATTCAAATGGAGCTCAGTTATTGCCTCTTCTGTCAGCAGTTACTGAATAAAATCTGTTTTCACCAAGTTAACTAGTATCCAGCTTTGTTGGACACCTTCAGTCTGCCCCAATATTGTTCATTCAGAAGCTTAAAAAAAACCGCTCCCGTACATTCGTGAGAAATGGGAATGGGGGCAAGTATTAGTACGAACTTAGTTTGGAACTCACTGACTCAGAAAGGATCTCAGGAATCTCCCAGGTTGTCCCTAGTCCACACTTCGAGAACTACTTAAATAGACAAAACCCATGGTAAAGACTCTGCCTGTTATGCAGGAGGCCTGGGTTTGATTCCTGGGTCAGGAAGATCCCCTGGAAATTAATGGTTACTCACTCTAGTATCCTTGTCTGGAGAATTCCATGGACAGAGGAGCCTGGCAGGCTACCGTCCCCGTGGGGCAAAGAGTTGGACACGACTGAGAGATTAACACTTATAATGAAGAAAACAAAACTACAAGTAATAGAAAAGAAACAGTCAAAGTAATAGGAAAACATCATGCATCCAAGATTCAACAGGACCAGGAGAAAAGTCAGTGACTACTCAGTCACCCAGTCATGTCCGACTCTGCAACCCCATGGATTGCAGCACGGCAGTCTCCTCCATCCCCCACTGTCTCCCAGCGTTTGCTCAAATTCATGTCCATTGAGTCAGTGATGCTATCTAACGTTTCATCAGTCCGTGACTAGAGAAAGGGATACTGCGAGGAACATTTGCCGGGTTCCTGATAGAGGCCAGATTTGGTCTCCTTGGAGGCTGCCCGATTTGTGGTTTCCATAGGCACCTGCTGTGGTGAAGGAAGATGCTTGATCACATGTTGGGGGCCAGCGTGAGGAGCTCCACCCATGGCAAAGGTCATGAGGAAGGAGGCTTGGCATACGCAAAGGCGTGATCAAGCCCCAGGAAACCCCCTGTTCCCGAGCGTCTACCCCAAAACCAGAGTCTGTTTTATGCTCTCGCCTACACCTCTGACTTCACGGGGGGCTCTCCCCCATCACCGTTTCTCTCGGAGAAGGAGTAAACGTGCAGCTCCAAGGCAATAAAAATTCCCGGGCGTGACAAGAGTGTTTCAGCTTACGGACTCCTCTGAAGGTTATCTAGCCCGCCTGCATAGGTTTATCTGGCCACGTGTGATTGTTACTAAAGGCAAATTCTTTTGGGGAGTTAGAAATTATTAATACAGTGGGTTGGTTAGGAATTATATTGGTGAAGGGTTTTTCATTTGTTGTGTCAATGATTGCTGCTAATTCCCTGCTCTGGGTGGGACAAGGATGTCTCAGGTCAAACCTTTCTGCTGCAACCATAAACAGCACAGAGAGTTTTGGAGTATTTTGAGAGTCTTAATTAGCATAGGGCTTTTTCTTATCATTGAGTCAATGATTGCTGCCAGGCCTCCATATCCTTAGGCACCTGGGACTATATTAATCAATGTATTTGGAATATAGAAAAGGAAATATAGTAGTTTTTGATGTTAGCAATACTAGACTTTGAGTTAATGGATTTTCTCTTTTGTAATAGATCATTGTGCTTTGTTATAAATCACTGTGTCTTTGTTATGTAAAAATGTAACTTTATCACTATCTTAAGACTAAATAGATCTTAAGGGGAACATTGGTAAAAGGATTTTCATTTGTTGGGCTGATGTTTGCTGCTAAATCTTCATATTCCTTGCCCGTATAATGAATATAACTAACATATAGGAGAAATAAGTATTAACCTTTAAACATATAGGAGAAATAAGTATTAACCTTTAAGATTAATCCTGTTAACCTTGGGTTAAATAAATTCCTTTCTTGATTGTAACTCACTACACCCTCACCCTATAGGAATGCAACTTTATCTGGAGGGTGGTGCCTGGTTTAAGAAATAAGGTTTTTGGTTATCAGAAAGAAATGATCATAGAATGTCAGCAGATCTCACTCATGGCCAGAAGATGATGTAATATCCCTAAGACCCCCGCGTGACTCTGTATTCATCCCTATGTGTGACAAAAGTTATATAAGCAAACCCAAAAATAAAGAAATTGGAACAGTTTCCGGAAAGACTGATTCCACCATGTCGCTTCTTTCTTGCTCCCGTTTCTCTGGCTGAAATTCAGCCTCTTTTCTCCACTAATTCTCCTACTACACTATCCGTTTCTAATCTCTCTCTATATCTGTAATTAAATATGTATTTTTCCAAAGACGCCGACGCCGTCCCCCCACCTTCAAATCACCCTGGATCCACCGGGGCTGTACCCCGGCAACCACATGCTCCTCCCGGTGCTGCAGACCTTGTGGGGCTGGGCCCCAGATAGGGCTGCAGGGAGGGTGCCCAGCAAAGAGCAGAGGGGTCACTGGAGGAGCGGAGATTCAAGGGCAGAAAAGAGGAGTGGGAGCGCGTGCAGAAACTTCAGGCCCCTTGGGAGGCCGCCTGCCCCACCCCCGCAGTGACCGTGGCTGTTCTCCCCTGTGCCGTGTTTGTGCTTTATTGTCTGTCTCTCCCCACGACACCAGCACCAGTGTGAGGGCAGGCAAGTACCTCTGTCCTCTGCTTGCTGTGCCCGGCTCCTAGCATACAGTAAATTGCCAAGTAAATACTCTTATGTGATTGCATCCTGGTCTCTGTCCTCTGCTTGCTGTGCCTGGCTCCTAGCACACAGTAAATGGCCAAGTAAATACTCTTATGTGATTGCACCCTGGTGAACATCTGCTTTTTCCTTCTTTTCTAGTAATTTTTTTTTTTTTAATATGGAACGCTTCACGAATTTGCGTGTCATCCTTGCGCAGGGGCCATGCTAATCTTCTCTGTATCGTTCCAATTTTAGTATATGTGCTGCCGAAGCGAGCACTCTAGTAATTTTTTAACAGACTAACAAACTCACGGATATGACCCATGGCAAGGGAAACACCCCCAATCGAGAAACAGAACAAGATCAGCTTTCAGATCTCGAGCGGTGCCCGCTCTGGGCAACGGCTCCTCAAAACGTTTCCAGTAACAAACGTTTAAACGTTCCTGTTATTGTGAAGCATAGAAATATTTTGAGCACAACGACAGTATGCAATGCAGAAAGAAACTAAGAAAGCCCCAACCCGCCTCCTCCGTGTTTCCGGCTAGGAAGAGCTTACCCCGGATTTCAAGGGCTGTGGCAATCCAGGTTGCCGACTGGCATTTGGAAGAGGGGCCGCGGGGCACAGATTGGCATTTGGAAGAGGGGACCTGGGGCACAGGCTGGCATTTGGAAGGGGGGCCGCGGGGCACAGACCGCATTTGAAAGAGGGGCCGCGGGGCGCAGACTGCATTTGGAGGAGGGGACCCGGGGCGCAGACTGGCATTTGGAGGCGGGGCTGCGAGGGCGAAGGCTGCGGAACGGCTGGACTGGGGGAAGGACTTCCCCGCGACGACGACCCCCAGCACAGCAGCAATGAGCAGAGAAACCCCGCCCACTCAGGCGGCTCTGCGCGGTGAGCGCCTGCGGTGCCCGGAGGCCGGGGGATGGAGGCTCCCATTGGCCGCAGGGCAACAGGGAGGAAGCTGCCATTGGCCCGAAGCCAACGGGCCCCCATTGGTTGAAGGCTAGACGAACGAAAGCTTTCATTGGCCGGGGCTGCGGCGTGCCGCACGGCCTTCTGGGATTTGTAGTTGCGGTGTCCCCGGCGCGGCCGCCATTGTCCAGAGGGCTGTGAGTCTTGCGGTTCTTGTGGCGGGCCGGCTCTCGTGTTCAGGGTCGCCTCGGGCACCAGTCCTCTACCTGTCAGCCTAGGATGGACCCCGAGGAGGAAGCGGCGTCACTGGCGATGGCTACGGGGCCGCCGGCAGAACGGCTCCAGGTAACGGCGGAACAATCATAGTAACAGAAACAACGCTGGCAGCGGGCCTCGGGCCGGGTATTAGCCCTTTAGCCCTCACAGCGCACGGTGGGCAGGGTCGGGCCTTATCCTCTGCCCCGACGGGGAGACTGGAGCCCGGGTTGGGGTACGCCGACATGCCCAGCTGGTGAGGAGTGGCGTCTGGATTCGAACCCGGGCTTTCCCGTCCCCGAGTGCGCGTGCTCCGCGCGTCCTGCGGCCTTTCCGTTCAGGGAAAGGACTTGGGTTCGTTCCCGAGCACCAGGCTGGCCCCCCCCGCCTATACCCTGCCCCTCGCCCCGAAGGCCGTCCACCGTGAGGATGGGTCTTAGAAACTGGAGTAGAGATGCTTCAGCGTGCGGAGTCAGCCGACACCCACCCAGAGTCCCGCTCCCCGAAACCCCGGGCACCGCCTCCTGGGTAAGGACACGCCGCGTTATCGGGGCGGGAGCGACTATCAGGGTCTGACCCCTGCCGGGCTGTCGGGGACTCGGTTCAGAGCAGTCTCCAAGGGCATCTGGGAAGGCGCCTGTTTGAAAGCTCCGGCCCTTCTAGACAAAGTGGCTGCTGCCCGCGTTCTCCATACAGTGCTGACTCCACGTGGCAGGGACCAAAAGAAACGTATAATTCCTTAAGTTCCAGACTTTCTGTCCTTCTGTCCTTGCCTACCGGCTTTTGCATTTATTTCAGATTTGGTATGCAAAGTGAGACTGTTGATAATCCTAGGAGTGCATAGTGTTCAGAGACTGTTGCAGATGTGTAGGAGAGGCAACCACGTTTTTGTTTGCTTTTGCTGTGGACCCGGAGAAGGGGCAGGGAGTGAGCAGTGTCAGAGAGTATCAGAGCTGGGCCACAGTTAAAGCAGTAAAAACAGGTTTTCTTTGGGGACAGTTGCAATGGGGGAAAGAGACTTCAGTATAGAACTGGGCTCAGCTATGAATACAACAAGCAAACGTGGGTATTTTTATAGTGGGGGTAGAGGTGATTTTTGGTTGTTGTCTGACTCTTTGCGACCCCATGGACTGCAGCACGCCAGGCTTCCCTGTCCTTCACTGTCTCCCAGAGTTTGCTCAAACTCATGTCCATTGAGTTGGTGATGCCATCCCACCATCTCATCCTCTGTCATCCCCTTTTCCTCCTGCCTTCAATCTTTCCTAGCATCAGGGTCTTTTCCAATGAGTTGGCTCTTTGAATCAGGTGGCCAAAGTATTGGGAGCTTCAGTATCAGTTCTTCCAATGAATATTCAGGGTTGGTTTCCTTTAGGATGACTGGTTAGGTCTCCTTGCAGTCAGTCCACAGGACTCTCAAGAGTCTTCTCCAGCACCGCAATTCGAAAGCATCAGTTCTTTGGCGCTCAGCTTTCTTTATGGTCCAACTGTACATCCATACATGACTACTGGTAGAGTCTGTTCGCAATGCAGGATCCAGGTTCCATCTCCCAAGTGGGGAAGATCCCCTGGAGAAGGAAATGGCAACCCAGTCCAGTATTCTTGCTTGATCCGGGCAAGAGGAATTCTTGAGAGAATTCAAGAGAATTCTGGACAGAGGAGCCTGGTGGGCTACAGTCCATGGGGTCACAAAGAATTGGACATGGCTGAGTGACTAATACTTTCACTTAACTATATGGACCTCTGTTGGTAAAGTGATGTCTCTGCTTTTTAATATGCTGTCTAGGTTTGTCATAGCTTTCCTTTGAGGGAGCAAGCATCTTTTAAAAATTTCATGGTTGCAGTCACCCTCTGCAGTGATTTTGGAGCCCAAGAAAATAAAGTTTGTCACCGTTTCCATTGTTTCCCCATCTGTTTGCCATGAAGTGATGGGACCAGATGCCATGATCTTAGTTTTCTGAATGTTGAGTTTTAAGTCATCTTTTTCACTCTCCTCTTTCACCCTCATCAAGAGACTCCTTAGTTCCTCTCTACTTTCTGCCATTAGAGTGGTGTCATCTGCATATCTTGCTAAACTGACCTAAAACAGGGTTCTTGCTGAATCAAGCCAAATGATGGGATGTTACTTGGAGGGCTGTGGGGGACGAGGACTTTGAAAAGATATCAAGAGTGATCAGATATGGAGGGTAGGATTCTTGGGACCAATGGGACCCAAGAAACCAATGGGACCGGATTTTTGATAAAACTCAATGATGCAGAAATGGACACAGAAGCCCAAAGGTCAAAGCTTATTTGGGAAGAGGGTTGTGAGCCAGACTAAAGTTTGGTCAAGGAGAGAATCTGTCAGCAGTGAGAGGCTTAAGAGAGAGTGTGTTTGTTATCTGTTGCTGTGTAGCAAATAATGAAAAACACAGTGGCCTAAAACAACAATAAATATTACCTCAGTTTCTGACGATAGGGATCCTGGAATGACTTTGCTGGCGGTTCTGGCCTGGGTTCATGACAGTTAAGATGTCAGCCTGGACTGCTGTCACCTAAGGCTTGACTGGGGCTGGAGGGTCCACTTCTGGGATGGCTCATTCGTGACATATGGCAGGAGGCCTCTCTTCCTTCTGATGTGGGACTCTCTCTGGAGCTGTCTGGGCGTTCTTACAACGTGGTGCCCAGCTTCCCACAAAGGGAGTGATCCAAGAGAAGGCTCGGTGGAAGCCACAGTGTCTTGTGACCTGGGCTCAGAATTCACTCTCTGAATTATCGTATCAGTTACATAAGTCAGATCTGCTCAGTATAGGAGGAGGCTACACGGGGGCTGGGGATCACTGCGGTCCATCTTGGAGGCCTGCCACCACGGGAGCCGAGGACCGGAAGCAGAGGGCTTTGCGGTCCCGTGTGTTAGCATCCTTTGGCTGCCATAACAGATTATTACACATGTGATGGTTTGAAATATATATTAATATGTTGATTCTTAGGGTTCCAGAGGTCAGGAGTCTGCAGTCACTTTCCCTGGCCTGAGATCAGGCGTGGGCAGCTGCACCTTCCCCGTCGAGGCTCTCCACTGGCCTTGCATTGCCTTTGTCATCCATTAGAGCCAGAGACGTTGCATTTTGTGGCTCATGGCCCTTTGTCCGCCTTCATTTTGCTTTAGTGGTCACATTGTCTTCTGCCTCCTGTAGTTCAGTCTCCCAGTACCTTCCCTTCAGAAGGACATTTGTGATTGAATGTAAGGACCACCTCGATATTCCAGGATAATCTCCCTATTTTTAAAACCCCTTAAGGGTTTTAAATGGGTTTCAAACCCATTAAGGGATGTGATTAACACATCCACAGAGTCCCTTTCGCCATTTATGATAATATTCACAGATTCCAAGAACTAGGACCTGAATATCTTTAGGGGCCATTTTTCAGCTACCCATAGCCAGGCTAAAGGGGGTCATCCTTTATTGAAAGGAAGGAGCTATTTGAATTGCTTTAAGCAGGAATGGCAAATACATTCAGGTATTGCCAGCTACGAGTAAGAGACGCTGAGAGCTGGCTAACGCCCAGGGTGGAGTCCAGTGCTTGGGTGCTGGCCGATGCCAGGGCAGCCTGCTGAGCTGGGGAGGATGTATGGAGGGAACAGGTCTGATAAAACCCATCCCGCCGGGCCCCGCAGTGCAGAGCAGGAGACCAGGAGGAGGGCTGCAGGGGTCTGCAGTGAAGCAGCGGGGAGGCTCCAGGACAGCGAGGAGTGGGCTTCTGCTGGCATTGGGACTCATGGGGTGTCCCTGAGAGGCCTGTGGCCCAGACAGACAGCCCGCAGCGGGCCCAGCACTGTCGCTGGTGCTGCCCGCAGAGCAGGCGATGGCGGCTGGAGGCACAGCGACCGTGTCTTCAAGGCTGCAGGACCGTCAGAGTGGGAGGTGAGGATGCGGGGACAGGAGCAGAGACCTTGGTCCCAACCAAAGGGTTCTGTAGATTTGCTGCATAATTTTTGGTCGAACCACATGCTGCCTGTACTATAATTTCTTAAATATTTAAAAATCTAACTGTGGTTTTTCTTAAAGGAAATGCCACCTGAACATTGAAGTCTTTTGCGTGTGATTTTGACTTGCATTTCCCTGGTGGCGAATGACCTTGAGCATCCTTCCAGGTGCTTATTAGCTGATGGTTTATTTCCTTTTATATCTTCTTGAAGACATACCTGTTTAGAGTCTTTGCTTCTTGATTGGATTGTCTTCATTATTGAGTCTTGAGATCTCTGTATCTTTGGAATACAAGTCACTTAGGAGAGAGATGATCTGCGGTCGCCACCGCCCATCATACCAGTGACTTTTCACTTTCTTGTTAATGTCCCTTAGAAACAAAAAAGGTTTTAATTTTTATGAAGTCCAGTTTACTTATTTTTTTTTACTTTATTGCTTGTTCTTTTGCTGTTATAGCTAAGAATCCTTTGTGAGATACAGTTATAAAAATGTAGCTATATGTTTTCTTCTAAGAGGTTAATAGTTTTAACTCTTGTATTTATGCCTTTGATGCATTTGAGTTAAATTTTATATATGGCGTGAAATAGGAGACTTAACTTTATTCTTTTACATGGGACTAAAAGTTTTCCCCTCATAAAATGAGGCCTAATTTTCAGTTTCTTACCAGAGACTGGACATTCTGACCACGTGAGGCCTGTATTTCGCCACAGGTGACTGGTTCTGAGTCTGAGCTCCCCCTTCAGAAAGGGCGCGTGTTACCGTCGCTTCGTGCGCCACCTCTCATGGGTTAAGTTCCTTCCCAGGCCCTTACATGAACCACTTCAGTCACTTGTGAGCCTGCCTAGTCTCTGAGGGGCAGTGAATTTCTAACTCCAACTGCACACCCCTCTTTTCGGGGAGGAGGATAAGCCTTGCTTTGACTCTGAGGATTTCTTAGTGTGTCAGTTAGCCGTTTTTGCATAACAGACTATCCCGAAACATGGGGGCTTAGACACAACAGTCGCTGTTTCTTTGGCTCACGAATCTGCAAGTCAGCAGTTTAGACTGGTCTCTGTCAGCACCTGGGCCTGTCCACGGTTGGCTGTGGGCTGGTTGGCTTTGCTCTTGCCCGGATGCCTTCTCGCATCCTGGCCGACAGCCCACCCCAGGCAGGAGCCCAGCAAGGCCCGGGAAACCTGACTCCGTTGCTCGGGATGCACTCCCTGGACACTGGCCTGCTTGTCTTTCTTTTCCCCGCCCCTCCTCCTAATCCTGAGGACACTGATGGGGACAGTCCGGGTGACGGAGCATGTGTGATGTTTCAGGAGCCGGTGACTTTCCGGGACGTGGCCGTGGACTTCACCCAGGAGGAGTGGGGGCAGCTGGGCCCGGCCCAGAGGACCCTGTATCGAGACGTGATGCTGGAGACCTTTGGGCACCTGCTCTCCGTGGGTGAGGCCGCTTCCCCTGCTGCTGACCAGACTCCTGCGCTGACTTACTCTTCATGGGCTGTGGGTTGCCGGGCCTCTCATGTGACGACTTGGCCTCGGGCTGGAGATCACGGAGCTTGAATTCTCACTCCTGTGGGACACGTGGGTTGTAGACTCTGCCCTTGTGTGTCCTGATGCAGAACCTTATGTGGCGCCCTGGCCCCTGATGGTCAGGAGTCTTGGTCTGGAGCCTGGACTGGTTCTCATCTTCTCCAGAGCAGACCCACACCACCTGTCTTCCTCTGTTTCCAGGGCCTGAGCTTCCCAAACCAGACGTCATCTCCCAGCTGGAGCAAGGGGCTGAGCTGTGGGTGGCGGAGAGAGGACTCGCCCAGGGCTGCCGTCCAGGTGAGAGCCCGCCGAGTGGGAGCCCTGATACGAGTGGCTGTGCCCCTTGGAAGGGGTGATGTGTCGGGGTCCCCAGAGGAAAGTCAGCAAAGGGAAGAGGCCAGTCAAGGGGGCCAGATCCCCCCCGGACCCCCTCAGGCCCCCAGCAGTACGCTGTAACAGTTGATGAGAAGTGTGGCCTACTAGGCAGGCTTGTGTAGGCTCTGGGCCAGGGGCTGATTGGGGTCTGGTCATGTGGGCATCCTCCACCTGGCACAGACCAAGACCCAGGCTCCCAGGAGAAAGCAGGTGTTCGCCCTAAGCCACAGTGAGTCTCTTTTCCTAGTTTGGTTCGAGGCAGTGCCCCCAAATCCAAGTTCCCCGACCAAGCCAGAGGCCGGCCTTGAGAGCCGGTCCTCCTCGGACAGCTGCCTCGGGCCACGCTGGAGCCCTGTCTCCACAGGGGCTCGGGCCCCGTCCTCCGCCCCTGCCTGCACTGCTGGTGCTCTGGGCGCCCCTCACCCGTGCCCCCCTTTCTCAGAGCTCAGAGACGCCAGCTCTGCTCGAGCGGCCAGAGTCCAGCGCTTCCTCCTTTCCCAGCAGCGTGTGGCGTGGCCTTCCCTTCTAGCTGCCCGGTCCCAAGCTTGCCATAAAATTGACCCATGTAAAGTGTACGGTTCTCTGGCTCGTGGATTGTCCATCCGTCACCCCTGTGTAGCTCCAGAACCTTGCAGCACCCCAGAAATCACCCACTAGAGTTGCCCTGGCTTGTTTCTGCCCATAGAGCACTCTTGATGCCAAATGTGTGGGGTTTTCCACATCAACAACCGATTGTCCAACTCTGCAGGCACTAGATGGGTGTCGCGACAGTTCAGTCCAGTTCTGACCCGCCCTCCCTGGAGTTGGTGCAGACCTCACAGCTTAGGAACTCAGTCCTATTAGACTGGCCCCTCTTCAGACATGGGTCACAAGTCGGCCTCCCATCCGTCGACTGACTGGCTGTAAACCCGGGGTTCCCACGGCCCCCCCCCTTAGGTTCAGTAGTGTGTTGTGACAGCTCACAGAACTCAGGAAATCATGCTTATATTTACTGTGTTTTAGAAATGATAGTATAAAGGGTATAAATGGAAAAGCAGGTGTCAGGGGAGAGAGGATGAAGCATCCCACCCCTGAAGCTGTCGAGGGCCCATTAAGAGTCACCTCTCAGCATAAACTCATGGTTGAGGGGAATTTGTTACAATTAACAAAAGGCAGTCCTAACCCCTCTCACTAAGGAAATTGCAAGGGTTTTAGGAGCTGTGTGCTGGGGCCCAGGGATGAAGACCACGTACATATTTCTCTTTAAATGACAGTAGTCGCTCATCACCTCATCCCACCCAGCCCCTGGCAGTCACTAATCCACTTTCTATCAGGGAATTTGCATATTCTGGATATTCCATTTGAGTGGAATCTTATAACAGGGCCTTTGGTGTCTGGCTTTTATTTTTTCTTGAAATGTAGTTGATGTGCAACATTATGTAAATACAGGTATACAATATAGTGATTCAATTTTTAAAGGCTATACTCCTCTTACAGTTATAAAATATTGGGTAAATACCCTCTGTTGTACAAAATATCCTGTAACTTATTTTAGTACGTAATAGTTTGTGTGTGTCTAGCTTCTTTCAACGGAGAAGGCAATGGCACCCCACTCCAGTACTCTTGCCTGGAAAATCCCATGGATGGAGGAGCCTGGTGGGCTGCAGTCCATGGGGTCGTGAAGAGTCGGGCACAACTGAGCAACTTCACTTTCGCTTTTCACTTTAGTGCATTGGAGAAGGAGATGGCAACCCACTCCAGTGTTCTTGCCTGGAGAATCCCAGGGATGGGGGACTCCTGTCTGTGGGGTCGCACAGAGTCGGACACGACTGAAGCGACTTAGCGTGGGGTCGCACAGAGTTGGACACGACTGAAGCGACTTAGCAGCAGCAGCTTCTTTCAGGGAGCATCGTGCTTTCAAGATTCAGCCGTGTTGTGCTTTGTTTCAGTAGTTAGTTCCTTTCCATCACTGAGTCATATTCCACTGTGTGGATGGACTACGTTTGGTTGGTGGATCACATTGGGTTGTTTCTACTTTTTGATTCTATTGGATAGTGCTACTGTGAATGTTCCTGTACAAGCTTTTGCGAGGGCTGACTTGTGTTTTAGAAGACCCGCTCTGGGTGCTGTGCGTGGAGCCCAGTCTGGGGTCTGGAGGTGAGGAGATGCTCTGGCTGCCAGGCCAGCCTGAGCCCCTCCAGCCGCTCTCCCCAGCCAGCGCTCCCGCACTGCCTTGCCTCTGAGGCAGGTTTGAGAACCTGCTTCCTGTCAGCTCTGGGAGCTGCCTATGGACATTCCGATGTGGTGAGGTGGGCCCTGAGTGCATGAACACAGAGTGTGCTGTGGCCAGAATTGCAGCAGGTCAGGAGGTTCGAGCTGGGGGTGGGCAGGCCCGCTGGCCCCGAAGACGTACACGTCCTAATCCCAGAGTCCATCTGTTGGATTGCTGGGCCAGCCTGTGACCTCACAGCAGCCCTCTTATGGGGGAGGCAGGATGAGGATGGGAGATGTCGGGGTCCGGGGGGAGGGGAGGGCCAAGGCCCGTAGGCGCCTCTGGAGCCACCAGGAAACCCACCCCTGCAGCCTCCGGAAGCTACCCTGCCTTCCCGGGAAGAGGTGTGTGCAGGGGCTGAGCGTGTTGTCAGTTGGTAGAGTGGTGCGTCACTGTGCTGGGAGGAGGGAGCGCCTTGCCTGCCTGAGGGGCGATTCGGCTTCTGGAGGATCCGGGACCAGGGGCTGCTCCTCGCAAGGTGTCCCACAGGTGAGAGGGCACCTCCACGTGGAATCTGACCTGTCACACCCGGGTTTGAAACGGCTCCTCGTCCCCCTGAGCCGCCGCCTCCTCTGCTCTGTGTCTGCCTCCCCAGCAGGGCTTTCTGTCCTTCAGTCACTGCTTTATCCCCAGCACCTCAGGCCAGACAGTATTTTAGGCTTTGTGGGCAATGTTCAATCTCCATATTTGTTTTCTGTCATCGCTGTAGCAAATTGCCACAAACAGAGAGGTTTAAGGCAACATATTATCTCTCAGTTCAGTCAGACCCAACTGGCTTATTGCCGCGGCCCCCACAAGGCCAAAGGCAAGGTACGAGTGGGCTGGGGGTGGAGATGGCAGACTGACTGGAAGGCTCAGGAACGCTGTCCCTCCGGATGCACGCAGGTTGTTGGCAGAGTCCAGTTCCACGTGGTCATTGGACAGAAGTCCCCGTGTCCTTGCAGGCGGACAGCTGCCTCAGCTTCCCTGGCTCAGGCCCCCTGCCCAGCCTCTCCCTTCTATCTCCTCCTCCTGTTTGTAAAGCTTGAGGGGGTTGCTCCTGACCCACCCAGCTAACCCAGCATCATCTCCCAGGGCTGAGGTGTGGACTATGCGCCACCCACAGACTCGCCTGCCAGCAGCCCCTCTGTGACTGACAGGTCCGCCCCTTAGCGTGGTTAGCTTGGGGGCGGTCTTTGGCCAGCTCCTGATCCAGGCCAGTACCTGGCCCTTGACGGGTGCTCAAAAAGCTTTTGTTGAAAGAATGAGTGAGGGAAGCTTTGTTTGCAGAGAGAGCGCTGCGGTCAATGTGAGCAGAACTGGGAGGCACCAGGGTGTGTCCATCGGCCCCTCACAGCTCTTCGGTTTTCTTTCAGGCCAGGAAGCTGGACCGGAGGGTCGACCACCAGCCCGGGAGCAGGGCCTTCCTGAGGAGAAGGGGCAGGAAGGCTTCCTGGGGAAGGCGCCGTCTCGCGCCTCGTCGGGGGAAGACTGGGAACGGGCGGGCCGGGTCAGGGGGTCCGAGCAGGACCAGGGTCGCTGGCAGCGACTCCAGGAAGGCCCGGTTCAGGGCGGAAGTCTCAGGCCCGGGGAGAGCCTCGGGCCGCGCGCGGAGGTCTCCGGGCCAGAACGCGCGTGTGCGCCAGAATCTTGGGCTCCGAGCTCGGAGCGGAGCCCCGGCGCCGCACGTGAGGAGACGGGCTCCCCGGGGCCACAGCCGCGCGAGCGCGGCGAGCCTTCCGCCGCGACGCGTGCTGTCCTGGAGGCCGAGCTGGCGCGTGGCCCCGCGCCCGCCAAGCCCTACAAGTGCGCAGACTGCGGGAAGTCCTTCAACCACAACGCGCACCTCACGGTGCACCGGCGCATCCACACGGGCGAGCGGCCCTACGCGTGCAAGGAGTGCGGCAAGGCCTTCAGCCAGAACTCGTCGCTGGTGCAGCACGAGCGCATCCACACGGGCCACAAGCCCTACAAGTGCGCCGAGTGCGGCAAGTCTTTCTGCCACAGCACGCACCTCACGGTGCACAGGCGCATCCACACGGGCGAGAAGCCCTACGCCTGCCAGGACTGCGGGCGCGCCTTCAACCAGAACTCCTCGCTGGGCCGCCACCGGCGCACGCACACCGGCGAGAAGCCGTTCGCCTGCAGCGTGTGCGGCAAGGCCTTCTCGCGGACCACCTGCCTGTTCCTGCACCTGCGGACGCACACGGCCGAGCGGCCCTACGAGTGCAGCCGCTGCGGCAAGGGCTTCCGGCACAGCTCGTCGCTGGCGCAGCACCAGCGCAAGCACGCGGGCGACGGGCCCTACGACTGCCGCCAGAGGCTGCTCTTCGCGCCCGCGCCCGCCTGGCCCGAGCCCCTGAGCCCGGGTGAGGGCCCGCCGCGCAGCGACAGGCCCTTCCGGTGCGGCCAGTGCGGCAAGGGTTTCACGCAGAGCTCGCACCTCATCCGCCACCAGATCACGCACACCCGAGAGCAGCCCCGGGGCCGGGGCCGCCGGCGCCCGCAGGCCCGCAGCCGCGGCCCGCACCTCGGGCGCTGCCCGCTCGGGCCCCCAGAGGAGCGCCCTGGGGGCGGGACGAAGGCGGGGCCGCCCGCTGGCAGGGCGCTAGCGCTGTTTGACCTGCACGAGCTCATGCAGGAAAAGAACCCGGTGCGCGTTATTGGGGTGGAAGAGCCCGCCGTGGGCACATCCGTGCTGTTTGACATCACGGAGTCCACGTAGGGAAGGAACGCGGCGGATGACTGTTGAACCACAGGTACAGAAACGTGGAACGTCCACAATGTGTATTTCTGGAAGGGGGCTGAGGGTGGAAACGCCCTCAGAGATCACTGATTGTCCAGAGTCTCAAACCCAGTGTTCAGAAATGAATTCAGAGGTAACGGAACCTACACACGTGTGTAATGTTGAAAAACCCATACATGTCCCCGTTTTGTAAAGGATAATTAAAGCAAAAGAAATTCAGTAGGTAACGTCGGCTGAGTTGGTGCCTCTCCCTGTGGTGGCGACCATCGTGCCTGGAGACTTGGGGCCTTGCCTGTGGCTTGCCATCTGGTGCATGGGGTTACCCACAGAAACATGAGGAGAGGCCTGTGTGGGTGTGATATCCTGAAGTGGTGACTAAGGCTTGGGAAAGATTTGCACAAAACAGATACAGCTGCGTTACTGGAAGGTTTTGTTTAAATTCTAAACATGCAGGAATTTATATGTGGACTCAACCCAAGTCGCAGTTCATATGTTATGGAAAGGAGTTTCAGACGTACATCCATGGCTGCTGGGGTCCATTTCTGCACTTTAGAGTCATGAGAGCAGCCATGGCAGCCACACTCATGCCCAAATCAAGTGACAGAGGATTCCCCCGTGAAATTCCACAGCTTCCCCGGGGGGTGTCACGGCTCCTGTTAGAAACCATGGCCTTAGATTGGCAATGTTGCCTGTGATGGAGGGTCTCACTCAGAGTGGCTTTGTTCCCCAGGAGATACTTGGTGGTGTCTGGACACATTTTGGTTGTCATGACCGGCAGAGGGGAGCGGTGGCATCCTGTGGGGGAGGTCGAGGATGCTGCTAATCCTGCAAAACCCCATCACCGAAGAGCCACCTGGCCTTGGGGTGGAGAACCCTTGCCCAGCATAAGAGGTAGCTTTCCTGACTCTGGAAGTTGATTAATCAGGGCTTTGTTAACAGTCCTTTACATTTGATTTTAACAAATGCTGTCTTGAGCATGTACACATTTGCTTTTAGTAATTCTTTTCCACTGTTCTGCAACATTTGTAGTTGGTGTGAGGGAAGAGAATCCACTTACTTTTCTGAGTAATTTTAGCATTTTATTTTGGACATTCCACGTGCTGACACATTTTCACTGGCACCCCTGTGGCCATAGGATTATTTTTACATCAGCACCAGAAATCTTGTCATTTTATCAGTTTTTAAAAAATCTCTAAAAAGCATGGCCCATGATGACAAAAGCCATTTTCATAGTCATTCTGAGCTATCATTTGCCTTTTTCACTAAGTTGATGTTTACACTGATAGTGCAAATCCAACACCGGGTGACGCTGCCAGAGTCTCAGTGAGAATCGAGGAGGTTGCCCCGAGGTCACTGTTCATATTTTTCCTTCCGTGCATTCCAGTAAAGGGGGCCGGGGTGGGGGTGTGTGGCTTCACTTAAGCATGTCTGTGGTGAAGCAGGAAAAATTATTAATTTCGTTAAATCTCGAGTAAAACTGTATTACCATCTAAGCAGAAATAACAGTAATTACTATGTCATCAAATATCTAGTGGATATTCCTGGTTTCCGTATAAATTTTGTTTTCTGTTTGGTTTGTTCTAATCATGATCTAAAGAAAAGTCACACAGTGCATTTGCTTGACTTAGGTCTCTTTTAAGCTATAGGTCTCCCCTCTTTTTCTTTTTTAGTCTTTTATATGTTGGGGGAAACTACAAGATAACCTAAATTTTGTCCCTATCCCAAGCCTGCCCATCAGATCCACTGGACTGTGCTGAGGGCCCTTTGTGAATGCTGCGACTCTGTTTTGTTCTCAAAGTTTATCTGCCCCACCTCAAGCACAGCTTACCATCTTGCTGCGATCTCTGCTGACCTTCAAAAGACCTTTCTTTCAGCTGTCAGTGTCCAGGAAAGCAAGCTGCCTGAGAAAATGACTTATTTATATATGATGCCATACATTGTAATACGACCATTTTCATGTCCACAATTGGAAACTTCGCCTGGCTCATCATTTTGCTCTCTTCCAGCTTTACTCCTGAGGAAATCAAAGCCTTCTGATCTTTGTCTATGCTGTTCTTGGCATAAAGAAGAACATTGTGTTCAAAGGTGTGATCCTTGGTATCTCAGGAGAAAGGATGCAAAAACTGAGGACTCAATCTGCCTGCTTTCTGACCTAGAAGGAGAGTGAGACGCCCACCCCTCTGGGATGCGGTGTCGTATGCTCCAGTTACGCAGCACAATGCCTTTTGGTTTGTTCGCTGTCCCCACTGTGGTTGCATCCTAGCAAAGTTAAATACAAAACATCAACATCAACAATTGGAAGGAAGGAAAACTGGCCACGGCACAGGTCAGCTTGTAGAAATTGTTCCAGAAGGAATATTGGATTGTCAGAGCGTCGAGTTGAATGGAAGAAGTATTCTGGAACGGTACAACGGCTGTTCTAAGCACACTGTTGGAGTGACCGACCATCAGAACTCACTGCTGAGATGTGAGGGGCGAGTGTCAGGACCTGCCAGAACTTTGCTTTGTCCAATTCTGTTCTTTGGATGCTTGAGTGTCACACCCCGTAGGGCTTCCACAGCCGCAGAGCCAGGCTTGCAGCTCATCTCCAGAGGTTCCACAGGAGGCCTCGGAGCCTCGGGTGTGTCTCTGCCACCCTGTCACTCTCTGGGCTTGTCTTGTGGACTTCTCCGTCAACTCTCGTTACCACAGCGCCTCTGTTGTCATGCCTTGGCCTGCACCACCTTCCATTTCATTCTTAGCAAATAACCTTTGATTTACGTGGCTCAGAAGAGGTGTGTTTTCAGACAGGCAGTGACTCACACCTCTGTGAGGTGGCGCGGTTTTATGTATAAGGAAAATCTGGCCCAGGACAAACATAACCTTCCCGAGGCTGCACAGCTAGGAGTTGGAGGCAGCATTTGAAGCCAGCACCCTGTTAACAGTGGCTTAAACAGATCAGACTTTGCTTGCAGGCTGTGTCTTCAGTGCCTCTGCGCCATCAGAGTCAGCGTCTTCCCTGCCAGCCTGTCCCTCGTGGTCACAGGGAGACCACTGCAGCCTCAGCCGACGCGCCCACCATCATCAGGACTGGAGGAGGGGGAAAGGCAGGCCAGTACTCCTCACTGGTGAGGTTTCAAAGAAACGCCTCAGAAGCTTCCATCCAATGCCTCCATGTCTCGCTGGCCAAGACTGAATCACTTCGCTTCTCTAGCCTCAGAAGAGGTTACCGTGGGCAGCTGGCAGCGCTGCCGCCTTTCTCCCCAGTCTCTTTCTGGAGGAATCGGCGGCACTCCCCCTTCAGGTCAGCTGCCACCGCCTCTTCGATGCCTGGCTTGTCCTGCTTGCCAACCAGGCCCCCACAGTCCTTGGTGCCCTGGCATGCTGCAGCACTGTGCTCACCTAGATCCCTTCTGTCTCTCAAGGGGCCTCTTGCCTTCCCCTGCTCAACTCCTGGGGCCCCTGGGCTGCTGTCCCAGAGGCACATCTTGAGCACGCACTCCCGAGATGTCCCAGTCCACACCGCGGCTGTGTGCTGCTCTCTCCCAGGTCCTGGTCTCCGCACTTCGGGCTGGAACAGCAGCTGCGTGCTGCCAGAAGCTCCCCCTGGATGCCCGGCAAACTGGGGAAACTGCCTACCCAGAGGGAAATGCCACTTTCCATCCCAAACCTGTGCCTCCTGCCCTGCTCCCTTTCTTGAGGATTGTTGCCACCTGCCATCCCATCTCTTAATCCAAAAGATACCAGTAGACATCCTGTTGATATTACCACGTAAGCAGCTTGGCTGTCTTGGTTCCATTTCCTTCCCACTGCTGCCGCTGACCAGGAGAAGCCTGGCTACTAGTGCCCGCCGCTTGTGACAGCCCATCGTGGGTGTGGGGGTGCAGACTTGGAATGCTCCCACCACTAGTGTGCTCTGGCTCGGGGAGACCCCGCGGTAACTGGACAGCTCAGAAGCCAGGCCTGCGACTGCCCCATCCCCTCCGTCGCGGCCCGCACAGTGGCAACTGCAGAAGGGTCATGTCTCCACAGTTCTTAGAGTGGGCACTGGGTGGGCTGGGCTCCAGTCACCTCATCGGTTAAGCTGGGAACAAGCTTGTCACCGTCAGTGTTTGCGGACCTCTCCATGAAGTGCAGCTCTTTTGGAATTTTCGATTTCTCATTTCTGGTCACCTTTTCTAGGCATCATATTCCTACTAATTTCCTTACAGATACTTTGAAACCAAGCCAGATAAGAAGCTCCTCAGGGGAAATTGCTGTAAACCAGAGAAAGTATATGGTTTTACCGGTTTATCAAAATAATGCAAAATCTTTGTAGCAAAACCTGGAAAATGCACAAACGTAAAATACACAAAAGTATGAAGGCTTATTTAAAATTTAGTTCCTCATACTTCCACCATCCAGGGATGCTCATTACCTTAAGGTTTTGTTAATTTTCTTTGTAACTTTTTCTTGAAATATACATGTGTGTATACATAGAAGTGAACATTAAATCTTATACACATAAAAGTATGTATAGTTATCTTTTGTTTAGAAAGTTCTCTTGTAATGTGCTGCTTACTATATTGTGAACATTTTCCTGTGAAGATGGATTTTTAAATTAACATTCGGGAGGGTTGTAGCAGTGTGCTCTCCGCCCACCATCTTACCTAAGCTTTCACCTTTCTCTAAAAGGGGGCAACGGGATCCATACGCATTTCTGAGGGAGAGGAACTGATACAGCCTCTGTGAAGGCCACTGTTGGTTGCTCTCTAACTTACAGCAAACTCTGTGTCTCTGCAAGCCATTTGCTGGAAATGAATCCTACAGATATATTTGTACCCACACAAACTGTTCTTGTGTAGTTTTTACTCTGATGTTGATTTCAGAAAGTGAGAATTTAGAATCAGCCTTGGCGTCCACCTCATGGGACTGGCTAAGTGACTCCCGGTGGCCTGGCTGACTTTCCCACAGCCCGTGAAATGGAGACTGTCTTTATGAACTTGTGTGGAAAAGAGCACCAAGATACATTGTCTGTGAAAAGGTATACAGGTTGTATGATATGTTTCCATTTGTGTAAAGAGGAAGCCATTGCTTACACATACACAAACACACTGAATCTGAAGGGTACAAGGTTACCAGACATACTACTTGCTTCTTGGGGCGGAGAATTGGAGGGAGGGGGAGGATGAGGAATAATTTTCACTGTATCTTTTGATATTTTTGGAATTTTGAAACATGTAAAAGTATTACCAGTTAAAAAAATAAATTTAAACAAAACCCTAATTCTTTCAAATTGAACTAAGTTTGAGTGTGTTTCATCGTTCACTGTCTTCCCTTTCTTAAATGTCCACATGACTGTGTGTCTTGGTCACATCTGTTTTCTGTGACAGTGGTCAAGAATCCACCTGTATCATACAGAAGAGATGTGGGTTCGATCCCTGGATTGGGAAGATCCCCTGGAGGAGGGCATGGCAACCCACTCCAGTATTCTTGCTGGGATAATCCCATGGACAGAGGAGCCTGGCAGGCTCCAGCCCAAGAGGTCACAAGGAGTCAAACATGACTCAGCTTGTACATGTGTGTGTGGAGCTAACAGGACCAACTGAGTGTAAGATTTCCTAGGCCCCGTGACGTTTCCTGCCAGCTAGTTGTAGCACACACATTTCCAATCAATAAACCAGTCTACAGTAGGAATAGAAAAAGAAATTTATTTGAGCCAAACTGAGGACTATAGCCTGGGAGACAGCATCTCAGATAACTGAGAAACTGCTCCACGGAAGCATGGTTTCAGTGCGGTTCTGTGTCCTGTCAGAACAAAAAACATGACACAACTCAAGGACACATTCATTCAAGGTTTCAAAGCAAAAAACCACCAGATGAACAGTGAGTCAGTCTGGCCTTGGCACCTAGGAAGGGAGCCTTATTGTTGAAGGAGGACCAGCATTGGTGTCCCAAGAAGCAAGGCATTTAATTTTTTTTTTATTTCTACCAGTTTATTGCTACCAGCTCATCTCGCTCCACCCTCATGCACACGTGCTCAGTCATGTAACCCCGTGGACTGCAGCCTAGCAGGCTCCTTTGTCTATGGACTTTCCCAGGCAACAATGCTGGAGTGGGTTGCCATATCCTTCTCCTAATTTTTATTTTTAACATGGACAGTAGTTCTGGTAAGTGCACCATTTTCTTTGGTGATTAAAGCAGATAGTGTGTGTATGACAGGCTGTAAATGGACTGTTTTAGTTAGCATATATATCAAGATAAGTCATTTATAAGCCAGAATGACTTCCCCATACCTCAATACATAAAAAATTCCTTTCGTTAATACTTGTATATGGGCCAAGAGGAAGAGGAAAAAAAGTAAATGTGCAGCATAGCTAAAAGGACACAGAGAATACCACGCGCTGGCCCCTCCTGTCCCTTCCGCCATCTTTCTGTGCTGGCAGAATGGTGGACATGAATGTCCTAGCTGATACTCTCAAGAGGATCAACACTGCGCAAAAGACGTAAGTGCCCGGTGCTAACAGACTGCTCCAAAGTCATCATCAGTTTCTAATTGTGATGATGAAGCATTATTACACTGGAGAATTTGAAATCATTGATGATCACAGGGCTGGGAAAATTGTTGTGAACTTCACAGGCAGGCTGAAGAGTGTGGAGGTTTTTCCAGTGGTCTTGTATGGATGTGAGAGTTGGACTGTGAAGAAAGCTGAGTGCCAACGAATTGATGCTTTTGAACTGTGGTGTTGGAGAAGACTCTTGAGAGTCCCTTGGACTGCAAGGAGGTCCAACCAGTCTATTCTGAAGGAGATCAGTCCTGGGATTTCTTTGGAAGGAATGATGCTAAAGCTGAAACTCCAGTACTTTGGCCACCTCATGTGAAGAGTTGACTCATTGGAAAAGACTCTGATGCTGGGAGGGGTTGGGGACAGGAGGAGAAGGGGACAACAGAGGATGAGATGGCTGGATGGCATCACTGACTCAATGAACGTGAGTCTGAGTGAACTCCAGGAGTTGGTGATGGACAGGGAGGCCTGGCATGCTGCAATTCATGGGGGGTCGCAAAGAGTCTGACTGAGCAACTGAACTGAACTGAACCAGATTTGATGTGCATGGGTTTCTTGTACTGACAACCTCAGCTGGCATGATAGACCATGAAGAAGTGAGACGAAAACACACAGGAGGGAAAAATCCTGTATTCTTTTTCTAGGGATGATCAATGCAAAGAAACAGAGGAAAACAACAGAATGGGAAAGACTAGAGATCTCTTCAAGAAAATTAGAGATATCAAGGGAACATTTCATGCAAAGATGGGCTCGATAAAGGATGGAAATGGTATGGACCTAACAGAAGCAGAGATATTAAGAAGAGGTGGCAAGAATACACAGAAGAACTGTACAAAAAAGATCTTCACAACCCAGATAATCACGATGGTGTGATCACTCAGCTAGAGCCAGACATCCTGGAATGTGAAGTCAAGTGTGCCTTAGAAAGCATCACCACGAACAAAGCTAGTGGAGGTGATGGCATTCCAGTTGAGCTATTTCAAATCCTGGAAGATGATGCTGTGAAAGTGCTGTATTCAATATGCCAGCACATTTGGAAAACTCAGCAGTGGCCACGGGACTGGAAAAGGTCAGTTTTCATTCCAATCCCGAAGAAAGGCAATGCCAAAGAATGCTCAAACTACCACACAATTGCACTCATCTCACACGCTAGTAAAGTAATGCTCAAAATTCTCCAAGCCAGGCTTCAGCAATACGTGAACCGTGAAATTCCAGTTGTTCAAGCTGGTTTTAGAAAAGGCAGAGGAATCAGAGGTCAAATTGCCAACATTCATGTGTGGATCACAATAAACTGTGGAAAATTCTGAAAGAGATGGGAATACCAGACCACCTGACCTGCCTCTTGGGAAACCTATATGCAGGTCAGAAAGCAATAGTTAGAACTGAACATGGAACAACAGACTGGTTCCAAATAGGAAAAGGAGTACGTCAAGGCTGTATATTGTCACCCTGCTTATTTAGCTTATATGCAGAGTACATCATGAGAAACGCTGGATGGGAAGAAACACAAGCTGGAATCAAGACTGCTGGGAAAATATCAATAACCTCAGATATGCAGATGACACCACCCTTATGGCAGAAAGTGAAGAGGAACTAAAAAGCCTCTTAGTTCAGTTCAGTTCAGTCCAGTCGCTCAGTCGTGTCCGACCCTTTGCGACCCCATGAATCGCAGCACGCCAGGCCTCCCTGTTCATCATCATATCCCAGAGTTCACTCAGATTCACGTCCATCGAGTCTGTGATGCCATCCAGCCATCTCATCCTCGGTCGTCCCCTTCTCCTCCTGCCCCCAATCCCTCCCAGCATCAGAGTTTTTTCCAATGAGTCAACTCTTCTCATGAGGTGGCCAAAGTACTGGAGTTTCAGCTTTAGCATCATTCCTCCCAAAGAAATCCCAGGGTTGATCTCCTTCAGAATGGACTGGTTGGATCTCCTTGCAGTCCAAAGGACTTTCAAGAGTCTTCTCCAACACCACAGTGCAAAAGCATCAATTCTTAGTGCGCCAGCTCTCGCAGAAAGTGAAAGAGGAGAGTGAAAAAGTTGGCTTAAAGCTCAACATTCAGAAAACGAAGATCATGGCATCTGGTCCCATCACTTCATGGGAAATAGATGGGGAAACAGTGGAAACAGTGTCAGACTTTATTTGGGCTCCAAAATCACTGCAGATGATGACTGCAGCCATGAAATTAAAAGACGTTTACTCCTGGGAAAGAAAGTTATGACCAACCTAGAGAGCATATTCAAAGAGACATTACTTTGCCAACAAAGGTCCATCTAGTCAAGGCTATGGTTTTTCCAGTGGTCATGTATGGATGTGAGAGTTGGACCATAAAGAAAGCTCAGCGCCAAAGAATTGATGCTTTTGAACTGTGGTGTTGGAGAAGACTCTTGAGAGTCGCTTGGACTGGGAAGAGATCCAACCAGTCCATCATAAAGGAGATCAGTCCTGGGTGTTCATTGGAAGGACTGATGCTCAAGCTGAAACTCCAATACTTTGGCCACCTCATGTGAAGAGTTGACTCATTGGAAAAGACTGTGATGCTGGGAGGGATTGGGGGCAGGAGGGTTAGGAGAAGGGGACGACAGAGGATGAGATGGGTGGATGGCATCACCGACTCAGACATGAGTTTGAGTGAATTCTGGGAGTTGGTGATGGACAAGGAGGCCTGGCGTGCTGTGATTCATGGGGTCGCAGAGTCGGACACGACTCTGGAATACACGATGGTATTCCCATCTCTTTCAGAATTTTCCACAGTTTATTGTGATCCACACAGTCAAAGGCTTTGGCATAGTCAATAAAGCAGAAATAGATGTTTTTCTGGAACTCTCTTGCTTTTTCCATGATCCAGAGGATGTTGGCAATTTGACCTCTGATTCCTATGCCTTTTCTAAAACCAGCTTGAACAACTGGAATTTCACGGTTCACGTATTGCTGAAGCCTGGCTTGGAGAATTTTGAGCATTACTTTACTAGCGTGTGAGATGAGTGCAATTGTGCGGTAGTTTGAGCATTCTTTGGCATTGCCTTTCTTCGGGATTGGAATGAAAACTGACCTTTTCCAGTCCTGTGGCTACTGCTGAGTTTTCCAAATGTGCTGGCATATTGAGTACAGCACTTTCACAGCATCATCTTCCAGGATTTGAAATAGCTCAACTGGAATGCCATCACCTCCACTAGCTTTGTTCGTGGTGATGCTTTCTAAGGCCCACTTGACTTCACGTTCCAGGATGTCTGGCTCTAGCCGAGTGATCACACCATCGTGATTATCTGGGTCGTGAAGATCTTTTTTGTACAGTTCTTCTGTGTATTCTTGCCACCTCTTCTTAATATCTCTGCTTCTGTTAGGTCCATAGCATTTCCACTCTTTATCGAGCCCATCTTTAATTTTCTTGAAGAGATCTCTAGTCTTTCCCATTCTGTTGATTTCCTCTATTTCTTTGCACTGATCGCTGAAGAAGCCTTTCTTATCTCTCCTTGATATTCTCTAGAACTCTGCATTCAGATGCTTATATCTTTCCTTTTCTCCTTTGCTTTTCACTTCTCTTCTTTTCACATTTTTGGGAGGCAATAAAAGTGGTGATCGTTCCACAGGCTTGTAAGGAAACTAAAAACCATTTAATTGTACCCATGTAGAAGGAAATGGCAACCCACTCCAGTGTTCTTGCCTGGAGAATCCCAGGGACCGCGGAGCCTGGTGGGCTGCTGTCTATGGGGTCGCACAGAGTCGGACACGACTGAAGCGACTCAGCAGCAGCAGCAGCAGCAGCAGCAGCAGCAGCAGCAGCAGAATGGTGAACCGAAAGGAGGTGAACTACAGCTCCAGAAAAGGTTAAAACACTTCAAAGGGGAAAGAAAACGGAAAGCGAACCAAGTATAGAGGCTCTGTGAGCAGACCGCATGCGCTACACACACGATACATACCCTCCGCCCTCTCTCCACACCCGGCCCTCACCTCCTCACACACACCTCTCATACCAGGCACGCTGCCGCCCTCCGCACACCCTCGGGCCGGATCGTGCACACACCGCCACCACTGCCCGACGAAGTCACGGCCGCTGTTCCCTCGGTTCACGAATCCAGCTGGACTACAACTCCCGACGTGACTCGGGCGACGTAGCGCCTTCTGGGAATTGTAGTCCGGGAGCTGTGGTCCCGGCTGGAGCGCGCGGGCGCCTCCTTGCAGCGCCTCCCCGTCGCCTCCCGGAAGCGTGCGCCCGCCTGCGGGTGAGGTGGGTCGGGTTGGGGTCCCGCCCTGGTTGCGGCTGGAGGGGAACCCCTGGAGGCCCTGAGGTCGCGAACGCCTGCCGTGGCCTGAACGAGATGTAGGGGACCGCACGCGCGAACGGGGAGCGAGGGGCTGACCCCGAGCCGCGCGTGGACCGACGGACGGAAAGACGCGGTGTGGAAACTGGTCCAGTGCGGGGCCAGCTGATTGCGGCGAGGGCTGACTGACCAGCTGTTTGTCTGACTCGTCTTGACTCGTGTTTCTGACCGACACAGTAGGAGCATTTGGTCCGCTGATAGGATGTCTGACTGACCGATCGAGAAGTTGTTTGAGGTTTTGTCGTTGGGTTGTGTGCTGCTGTAAGAGAAGGAAATGGCAGCCCACTCCGGTGTTCTTGCCTGGAGAATCCCAGGGACGGGGGAGCCTGGTGGGCTGCCGTCTCTGGGGTCGCACAGAGTCGGACACGACTGAAGCGACGTGCTAGTGAGTAAGAGGGTGTGTCTATGACTGTGTAAGTTTAGGCGTGACTGAGTGTGTATCTGACTGCCTGAAGCAGGTTGATTATGAGTAACTGTGGGAATGATGGTGTGAAGGCGTGTGTTTATTTGACTGCGTGAGTGCCTAGGAAGCTTTGGGTCCGGGCGTATTTTGGGGTACGACTGAGGGACTCTGCCGGAGGTGGGGCGTATGCATATAACCATGGGTGACTGGGATTTTGTCAGGGGGACTACGCCTGGATGATTTGCTTGGGACTTTACCCAGCATGTGACAGGCTTTGCACTTGGCCATGTCTGCAGCTGGAATTCTGCGACCTGCAGTCACCCGGCTGGGATGCCGTCGTAGCACCTTCTATGGGTTTAACTGCAGCAGATGGCTATGGAGTCACAGATGGTGCATCTACTGCGTGTCTGCCGCGTGCCAGGCCTGTTGTCAGGCCAGGTACTGATCAGTACTGATAACGTAATTACAAGAAGTGAAAGAACTGCCCCCCTAAGTTGGTTAAGCAGTTGTGGACAGAGGCTCTCAACTGTATGTGAGGTCAGAAAGTTGGAGGTGGAGTGAGCATGATCTGTGTCCATGTATCTCATACTGTCATCAGGGATTTTCCTAAAGTGGTTTCAGGGCTACAAAAGGGAGGTTGGAAATCGTCACTGCATTTATCGTTAATCCTGCCCACTCTGCGCACCAACCCCCGACCCCCCAGCAATGATCTGCTGTATCAGAGTCCACCTTTCCTGTTCCCTCCGTTTGCTCAGCACCTGTTACCTGTGCACTTGCTGTGGGCACTGTGTCTCCAGCGTGCCCACACTCTCTGGGGAAACATGGTTAGAGCACAGAGCCCCAGGGCACACAAGGGACTACTTAGCCTGCTCCCAGGTGCTGGGCCGGCTCTTGGAGAAGACGACAGCTAAAGTGGGTCCTGCAGGACTAAGGGGGACTTCAGAACAAGAGATTAACGGGGACAGAGGAATTGAGAAATTGGGATAACAGCAAGGACAAGGTTTCAAGAGAACCAAGTGAGCTCCCCAGTGGAGTTAGGGGCTAAGCATAGCTTTGCCAGAGATCACCAGCTGCCTCTGAAAAGTGTCAGGATTGAGGTCCTGTTTTATTAATGTCCAATTCTCCTTATGCCCAAGGTCATATCTTAAGTGTCAACAGTTTTTATCTGTCATTTTGAGTATTACATCCTAGCAGGTATAAAATGGTATCTCATTTTGGTGTTGATTTGTACTTTTCTGGTAGCTGGTAATCTTGAGCTTCTTTTCATGTGCTTTTTTGGAGAAGGAACTGGCACCCCACTCCAGTGCTCTTGCCTGGAAAATGCCGTGGACGGAGGAGCCTGGTGGGCTGCAGTCCATGGGGTTCGCTAAGAGTCGGACATGACTGAGCGACTTCACTTTGACTTTTCACTTTCATGCATTGGAGAAGGCAATGGCAACCCACTCCAGTGCTCTTGCCTGGAGAATCCCAGGGACGGGGGAGCCTGGTGGGCTGCCGTCTCTGGGGTCGCACAGAGTCGGACACGACTGAAGTGACTCAGCAGCAGCAGCAGCAGCAGCAGCAGCAGCAGCAGCATGTGCTTTTTAGCCACTTGCATGTCTTTGGAGAAATGTCTGGTCAAATCATTTGCTCATTCTTTAAGTCTGGACCATTTGCCTTTTATTATGGAGTTGTTCCAGGTACAGGTCCCTAATCAGATATATGAGGTGCAGATGTGTTCTCCCATTCTGGGGTTGCCTTTTCTTTTTTTGCCTTGCTGCATGGCTTGTAGGATCTTAGTTCCCCGACCAGGGATTGAACCCCTGCCTGGGCAGTGAAGGCACTGAGTCCTGGACTGCCAGGGAACCCCCCTTTCCAAGGTTCTTCATTTCGATGAAGTCCAGTTTTCCCTTTCGCCACTTACCTAACATGGCTTTCCATTCTTTCTAAGTGGAGCATTGACCACAGTTAGCCATACACCAGACCGCAAGCCGAGGCTCAGCGCATATCAAAGGGTTAGAACCGACCAAAACACAGTTTCTGAGCACACCAGAGTTAATCTGGAAATCGGTAATAAAAAGACAATTAGAAAACTCTGATATGGGGTGGGAGATGGGACGGGGGTTCAGGATTGGGAACTCATGTACACCCATGGCTGATTCATGTCAATGTATGGCAAAACCAGTACAGTATTGTAAAGCAAAATAAAGTAAAAAGAAAAGAAAAAAAGAAAACTCTGGATTGTTTGGAAATGAAGCAGCAGAGTTCTAAGCAGCCCATGGTTCAGGAAGAAACCAGAATAAAAAATTAGAAAATATTTTTAACTAAATGATAATGAAGATGCAAAACCAAACTTATGGGTATACAGCTAAAGCTATGTTTATAGGGAAATGTATAGCCTGAAATACATATATTAGCAAAGAAAGGCTGAATGTTAGTTATCTAAGTATTAATCTCAGAAGCTACAAAATAATTAGCAAATAAAGTAAGGGAATGCTTCTGTGGCTCCCTGAGGACTGGGGTGTGTGTGAGCTAGGAGACAGACCCTCCATATGTGAAAGGTGCGTATGCCTTAAGCAGACGGTCTGAGGGGTCAGGCTGCAGGAGTTCGCAGCTCAGCAACAGCCTTCCCTTTCACTGTCTGGGAAACTTTGGGTAAATCTTTCTCTTCTGTCTGTTTTCATACCTATAATATGGAAAGAAAGCTTCTACCTCCTGAGTTTGTTGTGAGTTTTAAACAAATTACTCTCTGCAAGCATTTAGAAAAGTTCTTGGCACCCCGTGGGCATTGTCCTGAATATTTTGATCATCTGTGTTGAGGCAGGACCCAAGGTCATGGGATGACCAAGTTTTGATCTTCCTGCAGACCCAGTTCCAAGGCTCCAGCCATCCTGTGTCTCACTGAAGGTCTGCTGCCCAATGGCCATGCCCAAGAGCTGCCTGAGCCCGGTGCCCTGGGAACAGGATGGCTTTCTCCGGGTGAAGATGGAGGAGGCCAGTCTCTCCCAGGTCCAGGAATCTAGCTTTGGCCACACCGTCCACCCTGAGGCTGCACACCTGCGCTTCCGGCACTTCTGCTTTGAGGAGGCGTCCAGCCCTCTCGAGGCGCTGGCCCGGCTCCGGGAGCTCTGCCGCCAGTGGCTGCGGCCCGAGGCGCACTCCAAGGAGCAGATGCTGGAGCTGCTGGTGCTGGAGCAGTTCCTGGGCGCGCTGCGCCCCGAGACCCAGTCTTGGGTGGGCGCTCAGGGCCCCAAGAGTGGCGAGGAGGCTGCTGTGCTGGTGGAGCATCTGACCCGGGCACTGGACGAGAGAGGCACGGCGGGGGCGACTGGCTCGCAGGGCACGGGGACGCCTGCGCTGGAACATAAGGGTGCAGATTTGGACTTGGGGTCACTCGCCAGAACCCTCACACGCTTCGCTAAGCAGTTCTGTTATGGTTGCCAGTGACCAAAAGCCAAGCTCCAACTACAGAAGGCAAGGAGGGAGGTTTCCTGGCTGTGCATGGGGCGCTCAGGTGACGTCCTCGTTCTCCTTTCTCGGTTGCGTTTCCCTATGTTAGCTTCATTCTTAAGTAGCTTCTTAAGCTACCTAAGACATAGTTGGTCCAGCAGTCTCATGCTTGTATCTTATCCCTGTGGAAACCCCATAGGTACAACAGTGAACCATCCCCAAGCTGAGCCTCACTGAACTGGCTGGCGTCTTGGGCTTGTGTTTGGCCGACCAAAGCCCCAGGGACTGGTGTAAGCAAGGGAGTTCCCCAGAGAAGGACCAGGAGGCTTCTGTCAGATGAGGGGGCAGAAATGCCATGTGTCCAGATGCTCTGCCTTGGAGTGCTCCCTGTGCTGACCTCCAGGGTCGAGACAGACCTGCCCCAGGTCAGAGGAGGGGCCCCATTGCTCAGAGACCCACTCAGATGTTGCAGCCCAGGGAGGTCTCATCATGGGACGCCGGGAGGGCCCAGTCCTGAGACAGTCCAGGGCCGGGAGTGAAGGCTCTGTCCCAGAAGGGCCTGGCCCCTCTTGACGGTAGCATTTGGTGGGGTGGGCATGCCAGGAACCAGGGTGGGGGGCCGTGGACAGGGAGAGCCTGGAATTTGAGCTCAGAGAATCCCCGAGGCTTGGGGCATCCACCCCTGCTCTGCCACCTCATGGCTGTGTGAGGCCACATCCTCCTGTAGGGTCAGGAGAGTCTTCAGGGAAACTGCAAAATGGCTCTGAAACAGCAGAAAAGAACCATAGTCCAGGCAGAGGGGTGGTGGGACACAGAGGCCCTGTGGTGCGACACGGGCTATTGCATTCTCGGAAGAGCAGGTGGTGTAGCGTTTCTGGAAGAGGGAAAAAGGGTAAGGCTGGAGGGGTTGGGGGAATTAGTGGAACACCAATGGGCTTAGGGGTTTCCCAGGTGGCGCTGGTGGTAAAGAACTCACCTGTCAAAGCAGGAAAAATGAGAGGCAGGGTTCTATCCCTGGGTTGGGAAGATGCCCTGGAGGACAGCATGGCTAGCCACTCCAGTGTTCTTGCCTGGAACAATCCCATGGATGGAGGAGCCTGGTGGGCTACAGGCCATAGGGTTGCAGAAAAGTTGTGCAGGGCTGAAGCAACTTAGCATGCACGCACAGTGGGCTTGGAGGAGGAGAGGATTCTAGAGCTGAAATCCCAACTTGGCCACTAGCTAGCTGTGTGATCCTGTAAAAGTTACTCAACCTCTCTGAGTTAATCATGTGGTCTTGTACCAGTTACTCAAGACCTCCCCTCAGTTGGGCAAGCATTTCCGTGCCTGGAACACAGTGGTCAAAGTGCCTGTTTCTGAGAGCAGAATGAAGCTTACAGGAGGCAATGGAACTTACCCACCGTTGTTGGAGCCTAGCGTAGAACAAGAGCCTGACTATGGCCAGCAGCCCTGAGAGGCAAGCAGTATACTATGCCGTCTTCCAGATGAGGAAACTGAGGCCCAAATGAGGGCAAGACTGCCCAACGCTTGGAGCTGGCCAGCGGCAGAGCTAGAGCACTACTGTGGACCTAACCGACAGTTATTCCAGCCACCCCCTTCCTGGAATATGTCCCGTAAACAACGCCCAGTCAAGCTTCCTTGGGTGCCGTATGTACCCGTCAAGAGCAGGTCAGTTCAGGCACGCTCCTACCCCATTCACAGGCCAGCTTGCCACTGCCCCTTAGGTGTGCCCTGCCTTCCCAGCAGATTATAAAGAGTGGGCCTTGGGTTCCCAGGTGGCTCAGGGAGGCCAGGTGGGCATCCCCCACCACAGCCCCAGGTGTCTGCCTGGGCTTCAAGGGCAAGTCTCCTGCAACTTGGATTGATTCCCTCATCCGACCATCTGTACTGAGCCTCTGCAGACTGGTCCAGGTCCAAGCAGCAGGGAATGAGGGGTGGGATGGAGCTTGAGCCGGTCCCGGAAAGGCCCTGTCAGATCAGTTCAGCCCTGGGGATTTTCTTCTGATATTTGAGACAAAATCAGGAGCCTTAAAGAACGGAAGGTTTGAGAAGGAGGTAGTGAGTGAGGGGTGACTAGAAACCTATAACACAGGTTTTTAATATATTGGTTTACAATGCTGTGTTAATTTCTGCTGTTTAGCAAGATGATTCAGTTATACACACATGTACATTCTTTTTAATATTCTTTTCCATTATGTTTTACTCAAGGACATTGAATATGTCCCTGTGCTGTACAGTAGGACCTTGTTGTTTACCCATCCTATATATACTAGTTTGCATCTGCTAACCGCAAACTCAATCCATCCCTACCCCTCCTCCCCTGTGGCCAGCACAAGTCCGTTCTCTGTGTCTATGGTCTGTGAGTCTGCTTCTGTTTCGTAGATAAGTTCATTTGTATCTCTTTTTTTTTTTTGGCTGCACATGTGCCATGCAGGATCTCAGTTCCCTGGCCAGGGACTGAACCCATGCCCCCTGCAGTGGAACCAGGGAGTCTTAACCCCTGGACCACCAGGGAAGTCCCTGTGTCCTACTTTAGATTCAACATGTAAGTGACATCATCTGATACTTGTTTTCCTCTGTTTGACTTACTTCACTTCGTATGATAATCTCTAGTCCCATCCATGTTGCTCCAGATGGTGTTCTTTCCTTTTCATGGCTAAGGAATATTCCATTGTGTGTATATACTCCACCTTTATCCATTCATCTGCCAGTGGACATTTAGGTTGCTTCCATGTCTTGGCTGTTGTAAATACAATATGAACACAGGGGTGCCTTTTCAAATTAGAGGCAGTGGGATTGCTGAGTCACATGGCCACACTGTTTTTAGTGTTTTGAGGAACTGTGTACTGTTCTCCATAGTGGCCAAGTCAGTTTACATTCTCACTACACGCCCTCTCCAACATTTATTGTTTGTAGACGTTTTTGAGGATGCCCTTCTGAGCAGCGTGAAGTGGGATCTCACTTCTGATTTGCATTTCTCTTGTAATTAGCGGTGAATGGCACCCTTGCTGTCTGTGTGTGTGACTCAGGTGGTTGATGCTGGAGGGCAGCGCTGTGCCCTTCTGTCATCCAAGACACCAAGTGAGAAACTTTTCTTTGGAAAGGGGACCACATGTCAGGAGTGGCCCACACCTTCCCTTTCAGAGTGAGGCCCGGGCTCAGCAGAGTTGGGGAGGCCTGCTATCGGAAAAGCGGTGACTCCGTGGTTCCAGCTGTTGCAGGCTGGGTGCTGGGATCTGAGCTCACAGACACCGGCTGTAAGCAGAGTGGTGCGGAGGAGTCGGAACCCTGGGAGGAGGGACTCCCCCGGGAGCCACCTTTGGTGGTGACTGGGAATCCCAGGGCGGCCCAGAGAGGCAGGCCAGACTCTCAGGGGAAACGTGGGCCCAGTCTGTCCCCCACCAGATGGATTTCAGGAAAACGTCAGGGCCTTACAGGGAGGGGCCCCCAGCCCAGCCCAGCTGTGAAGCTGGTGCCTTGGGGGACAGCCCCCACATGCAGCCAGACCTCACCTCCCAAGAGAAGACTCCTTCTGAGGAGAGATGGGATCCACCGGATGGTTGTGGGACAGAGCCTCCAGGCACGTGCTCAGGGAGGAAGCCCCCCACGTGTGGAGAGTGGGAGAAGACCCTCCAGAGCCCCTCGGAGGCCCACCAGAAGAGCCAGGCCCGCAAGACGCCCTACACCTGCAGCGAGTGTGGGAAAGCCTTCGGCCGGAGCGCGCACCTGGCCCAGCACCGGGTGGTGCACACGGGGGCAAGCCCCACGCGTGCATGGAGTGCGGCAAGGCCTTCGGTCGGCTCACCCACCTGAGCCAGCACCGGAGGGTGCACACCAGTGAGACGCCCTCCGCCTGCGGAGAGTGGGGCAAGGCCTTCCGCCGCAGCACCCACCTCAGCCAGCCCCGGCGGACGCACGCGGGCGAGCGGCCCTACACGTGCGACGCGTGCGGCAAGGCCTTTAGCCAGAGCACGCGTCTGACCCGGCGCCAGCGCATGCACACCGGCGAGAAGCCCTCTGAGTGCAGCGCCTGCGGCCGTGCCTGCAGAGCCTGCTCCGCGCTGGTGCGGCACCCGCGGGCGCACTCCGGAGGAGCCCCTCCCTCCTGGAGCACCCGCGCGTGCCCACGGGCGAGAAGCCCTATCGGCGCAACGACCGCGGGAAGGCCTTCAGCCGCAGCTCAGCCCTCACGGCTCCCTGCGCCTCCACGTCAGCATCCTCCAGGGACGGGCGCGCCTCCCGCTGCGGCGCAGCACCGGCAAGGAACCTGAATTCCAGGGGAGCCAGGACAGCTGGACTGGGGACGGGTGCGTCCCCGAAGCGACAAGGGGCTCACGGGCAGAATCTGGGGCTGCCGGGGGACAGCGCTTCATTCAGGGATGTGGAAGGAGGCGCTTCAGGCCCGCCCGCGAAGCTCCCCGAAGCCCCCGGCTGCCCTCCGTTCCCCGCTCGGGGCCATCTCAGGACAGCTGGAGCCGGGGGCTGCGTTGGTCCTTGAAGCCAGGACAGCCCAGGTCTGACTGCTCTCAGGACTCAGGGCCCCCGGTGCTCAGGCGGGAGGCTCGTCTTCACACGCCCGCGTGGCTGCCCTCCCTGCCCGCCCCTCTCCTGTGTAACTGGGGCTGCCCGCGCCCCCCTGCTGCTTCACGCGCCCCGTCTCTCCGCCTGCTCCAGGCCGACTCCGAGGCCGGCCCGGGAGCTGCCTTTTCCACGAGGCCCTCTCCGGCCCTCGGCCTCGCTGGCACTTTCCCGGCCCTGAGGGCGCTCTTGCCCCTGCACAGCGCCCACGCCTCCCTGCCCGCTCCGTGCTCGGCCGGCCAGTCGTCAGGCTGCCGGCTTTACCGCCACCGCTCCGTCCCGCCCCCCGCCGTCACCTCCTGCGGGCCCGCATCCGCTGTCCCGGGATCCCAGCAGGGGCCTCCTTCCTGCCACCTTGCTGCCTTCATCACACACACACACACACACACCCACACACACACACACACACCCACACACCCACATGCGTACAGCGCACAAGCGCACTACGCACACACTTCTCCCCACCGCACACGCGTGCCGCGCACATACACTCCCCCACGCACAGAGCTCTCCCTCTCCACACGGGCCTCCAGCAGGCTCTTTCTACAGCCCGAATCTGATCTGTCTCCAGTCAGGGGAAGCTCTCCACTGCGTCACCTACAGCAAAGCTTCCTGAATGGTTTACAAGTTTGCCGAGACGTAAGTGGCTTTGGGTACCAGGCTCTCTCCAGCTACCTATGTGTTTATGAACGCTCATTTTGCTGTGTGTGCAGTGGAGTGGACGTGAGTCCACGTCACTCCCCGCGAGATGAACCTGAGGCTCCGTCAGCTGCCATTCGCGGCGTGTTGGTCTCCTGTGGCCCTGCCTCCCACACACCTGCTTGCAGAACAGGCACCCCGTGCAGGAGCCGTCCTTTCTCCCGCGGACGTGCCTCTGCCTCTGTGCCTGGAACCCTCCGCTCTCTCCTCCAGGGCGTTCCCCGTCCCCCCCCACGTCCCCACTTGCGCTCTCTGCTCCCCGAGAGCCTCCTCCTGCCTCCTGCCTCCCTCCTCCGTGTCACAGCTACTCCTCACAGAGCTGCGAGTCCGTCTTTCCCGAGGACCCTGCGCGTCCCGCAGCAGGCCCGCGTCTCACTGAGGGGCCGCGGCACGCGGGCCAGAGGCGCTGCCGATGCGTGACTGACGCCTTTCCGTGGGCGGTCACCACGCTCCACCGAGTCCTCCGCCGCTGACGCTGCTGTCCCCCCGGTTGTGGGCCCTCCAGGACACACTGCCCGATTCCTCCAGGGCCCCCGCGGCCAGACAAGCCGGCAGCCGTGGCTTCCTTACAGGGTGCCGAGCCAGCCCTCCCCACGGCCCCACAGCGGCACGGCTGCCGTGGCTGGCCATAAGCTCTCTGCCTCCCCTCTCAGCTCTGGGCCCCCAACCTGCTTGCAGGATCCATGTCTGTAACCAGCGTGGCAGCCTCTGTTCCTCTGTTCCTGTCAAGGCATCAGCCTTCTTCCCTGTTTCTCTGATGACGCTATGGTGTGTGAACCTGACCCCCACCACACAGCAGTGTATCGTGTACTGGTCATCGACACCATCTCTCCCTGTGTTTCTCCCTCTGTCTCGAATTCATTCCTTCTGTGTCATGAGTAAACAGACCTCTGAGGAGTGAGGTTCAGAGCAGGAGAGCTGAGACCCAGGGCGCTGGAGATCTGGCCAGGGTCTCAGAGAGTCCCAGATGCACACAGCCTGGCTGAGGCTCAGACGCTGAGGAACTGCCAGGATGTGAGCGAGGACTGAGAGGCGAGAGATGCGCGCCCCTGCCCTTAGGCCCCCAGCAGGCTGCAGGGGGCGGAAAAGCCGCCCTGGGGACCGCAGGTAGGTGACTTCCCTGAGCCTGAGTGACCGGCTCGGTCGGGAGAGGGGATGCAGAGCCCCGCCTCCTGTGGCACCGGATGCAGGCTCTGGGCACCGGCCCTGAGTGCAGGCATCTGACCCCCCCTTTCCGCCCCACCCTCCCGCTCTCTTTCACCGAGGAACTGAATCTCCTCCCCACCGCGACGCTTTGTCGTGAGATGTGTGTCTGCTTTGTTTATCCAAAGGAGAAGGAGTTCAGGGGAAGAAAGGAATCTTTATTAAGGTCTTACATCCCATTTAAATGGTAAAATATTAATTCTAAGTAGACTGTAAAGAGTTAAGTATGCATACTGTGATCCCAAGAGAAATCTTTTAAAAAGACTATACAAAGAGAATTCATTGGAATGACTGATGCTGAAGCTCCAATACTTTGGCCACCTGATGCAAACTGACTCATTGGAAAAGACCCTGATGCTGGGAAAGACTGAAGACAGGAGAAGGGGATGACAGAGGATGAGAGGGTTGGATGCCATCACCAACTCGATGGACATGAGTTTGAGCAAGCTCTGGGAGTTGGTGATGGACAGGGCATCCTGGCATACTGCAGTCCATGGGGCTCGCAAAGACTCAACACGACTGAGCGACTGAAATGAACTGAAACAGATGATCAGAAACTCAGATGAGTTAAAGAGGAAGCTGAGAAACAACCCAAAAGAAAGCAGGAAAGGGGAAACTGACAGATAACAAAAGGAACAAACAGGAAAGAAAAAGGCAGACCAAAGGGTAAGCTTATACATTGTTACATATAAGTGATCTAAACATCCCAATTAAAAGAGTTTGCCAGAATGAATTTTTTTAAAAAAGAAAATAAGAAACTTTTTTCAGTATGATGATATAGGGACTTCCCTGGTGGTCCAGGGGTTAAGAATCCACCTTGTAATTCAGGGGATGGGTTTGATCCCTGCTCAGGGAACTAGATCCCACATGCTGTGTAGAAACTGAGTACCACAACTACTGAGCCCACGTGCTCCAAAGCTGACAAGCCACAGCTAGACTTCATGTGTCCCAGGGAAAGATCCTGCATGATTCAACGAAGATCCTCAGGCTTCAACTAAGACCCAGTGCAGCCAAATAGATAAATATTTTAAAAATAAATATAATTATATAGGTAAGCTTAAGGTAAAAAAGTGGAGAAAGATATATATTATGAAATCTCCATTAAAAAAATGCTGCAATGGCTACATTACTATCAAACCAAGTAGACTTAAGAACAAGGAAAATTACTAGGAACAGAGAGAGAAGTTACCTAGTGATAAAGAGACAAGTCACCAAAAAGGCGTAACAGTTGCAAATAACGTTTGCATTTAACAACAAAGCCTTAAAATAACAGGAAATAAAACCTGATAGAACTGAAAGAAAATAATAGACAAATTCACAATTATAATTGGAGACTTCAACACCCCTCTCACAAGAATCAACAGAACAAACCAGAAAACAGGAAGGTTGCAAAAGAACTGACCAATGTCATCAACCAACTGGATGTAATGGATGAAACTGCCAAAGGTCAAACTTTGTTTATCCAGAAATAAGTAATTTCCCATGATTTAAGCTAAGATAAAGCTTTTTAAGTCTGATATTAAGCTGTTACTAATGTTTACCCCCCAAAGTGAATGGGCTAAGTTTCCACCTGAAGAAAATGAAAAAGAAATTAATTCAGAATTTAGTAAAGGAAGGGAATGATACAAGTAGAGATTCACAAAATAGAAAAGAGATGGTACCAAAATGAGCACTCTCAAAAGGCAATCTGTTCTTTGATAAAGATAAAGATAAATACAATTGATAAACCTCTAGCTAGACAGAGAGGGAGAAGGGACAGAGCATCAGTCATGAAAGAGGTGGCGTCACTACAGACCCTGCAGGCTCGAGAAGACTACAGCAGTGCCAAGAGCAACTCTGTGCCAGACAATCGGACCTCTCTGTTCAAGAAATAGGCAAATTTCTTGCAAAAACAGTTTACCAAGCATTAGTTGATAATGCTAGCCTTACTCACAACTGATGTATGTCGGCACTTGGAGGGCCAGGCTAGGGCGGGTCAGTGGTCCAGGAGGGGTCCGGTTAGGGGACCGTGGGGAAGAGCAAAGAGGACTCCTGCCTCCCGCGGCCTTGGGCTGCAGGTGGGCGGCCCGGTCTCGGCACGGGACACAGCCCCGCATCGCCACCTGGTGGCCGCTGAGCCGGGAAGTTCAGTTCAGTTCAGTTCAGTTCAGTTCAGTCTCTCAGTCGTGTCCGACTCTTTGCGACCCCATGAATCGCAGCACGCCAGGCCTCCCTGTCCATCACCATCTCCGGGAGCCGGGAAGAGAGAGCTGCAAAATGCAGCCTCTGAACCGCCTCCTATCCAGTCAAGGAGGTCCGGAGCCTCATCTGCCTCCCACACCTGTGGGGGCTGGACGGAGGGGACTGGGGAGCAGGAGGAAGCCTAATGGAGAAGGCAGGAGAAGGGGCCTCCATCCTCAGGATCCAGCCCAGAGCCCAGTCACCTTCAGGACTCAGGATCCCAGCCCCGGGGCTCCCGCCCCCCGCACCTGGACCACCATGGGCCAGAGACACGTCTTAAAGGCAGTCTGCACATTTATTAGTTCCTGGGACGGATTGGGGAGAGGTGGCCACTCCCCCTGCCCCCAGGGAGAACTCCAGCTTCCCGCTGCAGCACAAGGCATCGGAGGCAGGCTGGAGAAAGGACGTCCCGAGGATCCATCGGCACCCGGGTTGGCCACTGGGTCAGCTTCCTGGACCAAGTGGGCAAAAGTGATGGTGGGGAGGAAGGCTCCCTGCATCCTCCCTGATGAGTCAGGGTGGGCCTCGTTGAGGCCTCAGCAGGGCAGGGACTGGTCAGCTGCTCGCGAGGAAACACGCCCACCCCGCCCTGCCTTTCAGTCCCCCGACACACACACACCCAGCAGACACACACACCCAGCAGTCTAGGTGCGCGCGCGCACACCCACACCCACACACACACCCACACACCCACACACACACCCACACACACACACACACACCCACACACACCCACACACACACCCACACACACACACACACACACACACACACACCCCACACACACACACCCCAGCAGTCTAGGCCCACCAGCCAATGCCAGCGCTGGAGGGGCTCATGAAAGCGCAGCCCAGGAGGAGGGTACCATCTGGGCAAAGGCCTGGATCGCAACCCCCTCCTCCTGGGCCTTCAATTCACCTGCCACCTGGAGCTCCACCGGGTCGCTGAGCTCAGACAGCAAGGAGCGGGGCCCGCCGGTGCGGTAGCGGCAGCTGTATGTGCCGGCGTGCTGGCGGCCCACGTGCGTCAGCACCAGGTCCGCGGAGCGGTTGGTGGACCAAGACTTCGCCAAGGGCTCCTCTTCGCCCGCGCGCAGCAGCAGGAAGAAGACGTCGGGCACCTGGGCCTCGCAGCGCAGGACGGCATCGCGGCCCAGAGTCAAGGCCCCAGTCCACAGGGCCCGGAGCTGTGGCCTGGGCAGCGGTCCTGGGCGAGCGGCGGGAGGTCAAGTGAGTCCCCTCGGCCCCTCCGACCCTGGGCACTGCGCTGTAGCTAGCGGGCCTCCCCGCCCCACCCCCTAGACCTGCCATGAGGTCTGAGCCCCCCAGGGGTCCCCATCACGGGCACGCAGCGACCAGGAGGAAAACGCCACCCGCCCAGCGGAGTGGGGTTCCCGCGGAGGGCACAGCCGAGGCAGCGACCCGGAGGTGGGAACTGTGTCCGCAAGAGGCTCGGACGCGGAAATCCAAGGAGCACACAGACCCAAGGCCGGCGGGGGCTCGGCGAGAATTACACCTCGACCCTCCGCATAGGCACCTGGGCTCCAGGAGGGCTGGGGTCCTAATCTGACGACCACCGACAGGCGCGTGGCGCAGGGAACCAAGGCACGAGCCGGTGCAGAGCGGTTAGAAGTCTGAACCCTAAAAACTGGATCCGCCCTCCACGATCTCCAACAAAGCGCCCCACCTGCCCGGCGCTCAGGGCGGCGGCAGACAGGCCACCAGGCGGGGCGCCCCGGGACCCTGGCGGCCAACCCCCTCACCCCCTCAGGCCCCGGGCGCCTCCCGTCGGATCCCGGGACAGGCGCCCGGGTAGAAGGGGGCTCCGGGCGGCCGTGCCCGCAGCTCACCGTCAACGCGCAGCTCCAGGGTCGCGCTAGGCTTGGAACCCGCGAAGGGCGGAGACGTGTCCGCGTAGACGCAGCTGTAGTTACCCGAGTCCACCGCCGAGACACCGCGCAGCTCGAATTGGGCCTCGGGGCCCGCGGGGCTCAGGACGCGCTGCACCCGGCTCCCGCCCGCGTCCTTGCGCACCAGGGCGAAGCGCACGCCAGCGCGGGGTGCCCGGCACCGCAGCTGCACCAGCGCGCCCGGCGTGGGACTCAGGATCGCGGGTTCGGCCGACAGCTCCGGCGCGGGGAGCGTCCCTGCGGGGAGCGCGCGGGAGGCTGGCGCACAAACCGGATCCTCCCCCGGAAAGATCCGCCCCGCTCCCTCCTGGGAGGCCGGCGGGGACCACCCCCGAGCCTTCCTTCCGACCCGCTCCGGTCCTCGCCGGGCGCGGACGTTCCTACGCTCTCCGCACTAGTCCGTAAGCGCAGGAAAACGGGGTGCGGGCGCATTTTGTGGAGGGAGCAGCCCCGAGCGCCCGACGGCTGCGCCCTCCCCTGAGCTTTAGGGCCTGGCCCGAGTGCTTAGGGGCCCCGCAGCTCCCAACCCCCGGCTCCGCCCCCAGCGGCCTCGGGGCCCACCGGGGCTGGCCCTGCGCTCCTCGCCCTCGGCTCGCGACGGAGAGCGCGCCCCGGGCACGGGCAGGGCCGCGTCCAGGCTCTGTCCCGGCTCTCGCAGCCCCGCGGTCTCATCCCGCAGGCTCACCGTCGCTCAGCACCAGCTCGGCCGGCGCACTGTCCCGGGACCAGGCCGCCAGCTCGCTGCGCAGCCGGTAGCGGCAGGTGTAGCCGCCTCCGTCGCCCGCGGCCAGTGCGCTCAGCAGGAAGAAGATGCGGTCCGGACTGGTGCTGGCACGGGGTACCAGCTGCTCCTCCGTGCCCCGCCGCAGCTGGAAGTCCACGTCGCTCAGGGGCGCCACACAGGTGAGCGAGGCAGGCGAGCCCGGCCGCAGGACCTGGGCCGACTCCCTGTCCACCGTCAGCGTGGGCGCCGGCGGCGCGGCTGCGGGGAGGGGTGTGTCACTGGGGCGGCCGCTGGGGGTCCCAGCCTCCAGACCTCTGTCCCAGAACAGCCTGCCTGTGGTGGGCTCCGACGCCGCTCCCCAGGCAGGCCGCTGCTTCCGGCAGCCGTCCTGGGTGGGGCTGCTCAGGGTCCCCGGTAGTTGCTCGCCCTCCAGGAGCCTCCGCCCCCAGGAAGCCCTCTGGGGTGGCCCCCGCACTCACCCAGCCCCTCTATGATCACTGGGGCACTGGCCTCCGAGGGGGCGCCTGCCGCGTGGGTTCGGTAGCTGCAGCTGTAGTTCCCGGCCCGGTGGACCCGGAAGGAGGCTTGCGTGGTCTCTGGGGCCTCAGCCACCTCCACAAACTGGTCCTCGCCTTCCTGCCTCAGCAGGAAGGTCACACCTCGAAGTCCCGACAGGCACAGCAGCGTGATGTTCAGGCCAGGTGTGATCCAGGACACGGGACTGGTTGAGAGCGAGGGTGGGGGCAGGGGCTCTGCGGATGGGGCAGGGGTCACAGCGGGGCAGGGGTCTCGGGTGGCTCTGCCTGAGCTGGGAGACATGGGGGCCCAGCCTGAGCTGGACCTCCAAGCTCCTGATAGTGTGAGAGAGCCGGGAGATGGACGTCTTGATAGGGGCGTGAGCCCGGAATACAAGTGGAAGGCATGGGGCCGGCCTGCCCGCAGCTTCCTGGAGATTCAATCATTTATTCCTCACAGCCTTCTAGGGTTGGTGAAAACATCACCCTCTTTTTGTTCAGTCACTAAGTCTGTCCAATTGTTTGGCACCCCACGGACTGTAGCCCGCCAGGCTCCTCTGACCGTGGGGTTCCCCAGGCAAGGATACTGGAGCGGGTTGCCATGCCCTCCTCCAGGGGGTCTTCCCGACCCAGGGATTGAACTGGCCTCTCCTGCACTGGCAGGTGGAGTCCTTACTACTGAGCCACCGGGGAAGCCCAGTCTCCCTTATTTTACAGACGGGGACACTGGGCTCAGAGCCAGCACCTGAACTGCCCGAGGCCACCGGCTGCTCCAGAGCGGTGCAGGGAGGGTGAGATGTGGGCAGAGGAGCCTCCCCAGCAGCCCGCCTCTTGCCTCCAGGCCGTGGGCCACACTCACCTGCTCCCGTCACGTCCACCAGGTTGCTCGGGCTGATCCAATCGTCGTTGCCCTTGTAGCGGCAGCTGTAGAGGCCCCGGGTGGTGCTGGTCACTGGTCCCAGCGGGAACCTGTGCTCGAGAGCAGGGGACTCCAGGTGCACCGGTTCCTGGCCCACGCCATCCTTGAGGAGCTGGAACTCAAGGGTTGGCAGCGGGCTCTGGCAGGTCAGCGTCACGTTGGCCCAGGGTGCCAGCGGTGAGCTGGCCTCGGCCCACAGGGATGGCCTGGGGTCGAAGACTGCATGGGGGAGGCAATCAGAGCCGGGCACCCACCTGGGGGCTCACCCCGCAGCGCCCCCCGTGCCCAGGCCAGCCCACTCACACGTCGCCTGCTCAGTCACCGGGCTCAGGGCCAGACCTGCAGAGACCTGGCTGTTAGGCCTCACTGCCGTTCCCCCCGCCCCCAGCCACCCCAGGACCCAGCCTCACCCCAGAGCAGCAGGAGGGCTGCCCGAGCAGACATGGTCCACCTCCCGCAGCCTCGGGGCTGTCTGTGGGCTTATAAGGTGCAGCCGGGGCGGCGGGGCTGACCCCCACGTCCTTCCCGGAAAGCTGGGCTCCAGGGGCAAAGGGCGAACCTTGACCCCCAGAGGCTCAGCCACAGCAACAGCCAATAACCGCGCTGAATGGATTTGCTGCCTTCCGGTCAGTTTTGCAAATCTCTCACACGCAGTTCTGGGGACTAGCAGCGTCAGGATGCACGTTTCAGCCCCGGACATGTCAGGATTGGACACGGCTTCTTTTTAGGATCCCGCTGGCAGTCCTCGCGGGCAGGTCATTTTTCCCTTGGCTATCCCAACCACAAAAAACCTGCCTGCCAACAAGACTGGTTCAATCCCTGAGTCAGGAAGCTCCCCTGGAAAAGGGAATGGTAACCCACTCCAGTATTCTCACCTGGGAAATTCCACAGACAGAGGAGCCTGGAGGGCTATAGTCCAGGGGGTCCCAAAGAGCCAACACGACTTAGCAACTGAACAAAAAAAATCTCAACTACAGCAGCAGAGATGAATCAGTGGTCAGAGCTGAGGAAAAGGTTTTTGAGTGGAAATCAGCCACGGTGAATTGGTTAAAGGTGAGACTGCAGAGGAAGGCGCGTCCCGAGGACAGTGAGGGGCCACAGGAGCTGCAACCGCTCGTCCGGGGCTGCCTGCGGGGATCCGGAAGCTAAAAGCCCCGAGTAAGAGCGTCCCATCCGGTCCTGCGTTCGGCAAGTTGCTGGTCTGAGGCATTCCCCAGAAAAATAAGGCGGCCATATGGACAGGCAGGACCTGAGGTTCTCACACAGGTCACACATCACGCACACACGTGGCCATTGCACAATCTCCCGTCCCGTCCGGGCCTGTGTGGGCCTGGCCTCCAACCCAGGGAGTTGAAGGCTCTCCCCCATTGGTGGCATTGACCGGGTAATTCCTTGGAAATCCAGTGCCTCCCGTGCCCTGTGGCAACTCGCCACGCCCTGCCTCGGTCTCTCCACCTAACAAATTAGCCAGCTGGAGCTCGAGACCGAAGGGTGGGTGCTGAGCCCCTTCTCCAAGTAGGCGCGAGGGTATTCGGGTGCCGGTGAACACTGGCACGCCACGCCCCGTGCCAAACTGTCCTCAGGGCCCTGATGGTCACCCGTCACCATGTGGGAGGGTCTGGCGGAGAAGCCCCGCTTCCCCAGAGCTCAGGGGCTGGAGTCCGAGGATGCTCCTCCCAGGCGGGAGGCGGGCCGGCTGCCATGCCGCCTGCCCACCTGAGACACCGACCGTGCGGCTCCCAGAGAACGGGGCTGCGGGGAGCCGGGTGCGCTGGGGGACAGGCAGCCAGGGGCTCACCTGCCCACCGTCCCAGCAGCAGGTGGGAACAACCTGACCCACAGCGGATGCCAGCCAAGGCCGACGGCACTGGGGTCAGCAGCCGTGACTCCTGGGGGAGGTCAAGGGAGGTGTTTCTCTAGGAGTTGAAGCCTGTTGTGCAAGTAAGTGGACCAGCCGCAGGTTCCGAAAGGCGTCCCTCACGCCAGGACAGGCAGAGCGGTGGGCGGCAGGCCTGTCGTGTCACCCGCTGCGGCTTAACTGCTCAGGGGCATCCAGCACCCAGCCCACACAGTCTCCCCTGCCGAGGACAGGTGGGCGGGAAGAGCTGTCCGGGGAAGGGCAAGTGCAGAATGCACCCTCATGTGGCAGCTGGGAGTGGAAAACAGTGCAGCCAGCCACTGTGGACGGCCGCCCAGACATGTCCCCAGTGGCCAAACAGCACATCACATGTCCAGCCCTACATTTCCAGCTGAGAGAAATGGAAACAGGCGTTCAAGCAAACACTTGTACACTAATGTTCAATGCAGAATTTTCCCTAACTGCCAAAAGGTGGGAACAACCCAAATGTCCATCAACTGATGAATGGCTAAATGAATTGTGGTCTACCCAGAGGATGGAATATTACTTGGCAATAAAAAGGAATGAAATACTGGCACGTGGTCAGACCACAGAAAATATCACGGTCAGGGAAAGAAGCCAGACACCAAAAGGCCACATATTGTATGATTCCATTTATATGAGAAATCTAGAACAAGCAGATCCAAAGAGTGAATTAGTGGTTGCTAGGGGCTGAGGGGAGGAACAAAGGGGAGTAATGGCTTCATAAGCAGAGCTCCATTTTGGGGTGTGGAAATGCACTGGGATTAGTGACGACGACGATGGCACAGCACAGGAAATACGTGAACTGAAAAATATAACAAAAACAAAACCAGCCTGAATTGTACACTTTGAAATGGTTCACTTATGTGTTGTGAATTGCATCTCAGAAACAGAAGGCACTCAGAGCATAAGGTGTTCCTGCCTTTGGCGTGCTGGGGTGTCCACTTGAGGTGGCGGGGGCCAGCCCACCCACCAACATGCAGAAGTCATCCGAGCCCCGGCCACAGGGACCATTCTGCACTGACAGGAGAGGAGTGCATGTGTGTTTAAGCAATATTTTCATAATAAAAACAAGGTCTTGGGAATTGCTAGGTAAAATAAAACATCAGCTTCTTGTCCATGGTCAAGCTGACTGCACACCAAGCAGTTTTTACATCAGAAGATTAATGCGGGGTTGACAGCATTCTCCTCAGGGCACAGACTTCTCCTCAACCAGGTGTCTCTTCATCCGCTCGCTTCGAGAAGAAAATGTTTTGTGGGAAGATGGAGACACCTGCTGGGAATAATGGGCAGCGTGCTGGGGCGCAGGGCAATGCCCTGTGGAGGCCAAGCGCGGGGCACTTCAGTCACCAGAGATGAGGTGCTGCGACTCCGCGAGGCCTGACTCCAGCAGGATGTGCGGCTCAATCTGGCTGACCCCGGAGCCCTGGCTCCCACCGCTGCCCACCTCATTCAGCATCCGCCTCTCACAGGGGTCAGCCTTACTCTCTGGCAGGGGGGTGGTCTGCAGGGCAGGCCCAGGCTGCTACCTCCCCAGCCTTGCTTGAGTCTCTGCCTCTGCAGGTTTGACAGACTTCCTTGGTCTGCCTCCAAGAAGCCAGGCTGACCCTGCAGGGGACCAACTGCAGAGCTGCTGGGGCGGCTGCCAGGACCCTCTACTGATGGGGCCAGCCCAGGGACGCCAGCAGGCGAGGGTCTGGGGTCCCCACGCACAAGGGAGCCATGAGTGCTGATGTGGGGACCCCGCCCCGCCCTTCTCTTTGTACAGCTGCAACCCAAGCGTGAACCTGGCCCCTCACAGAGCAGGGGAACCCACAGGAGAGCCGAGCCTTCGGAGGCTGTGGCCCTGCCAACACCTTGATTCCAGATGCCTGGCCTGTGGAACTGAATCACGTCCTGTTGTTTCAAGCTGCCCAGTCAGTTGGAGCCACACGTGCAGAGACCAGCCCAGCACCCTCGACAGGATGGGTGGGTTGCATGGGGAGGCGGCCTCTCCTGACCCCCATGATGCCCTCAGATGACTGCTCAGTGCCGGACAGAGGGTCGCGGGTGACGGGGTAGTACCTGGAAGCCGCAGCCCCGTCTTGCAGGAAGGGGCCGTGTACTCACAGGAGGCAGGGCTGAGGACGCCTCCAGACACCCTGCCCCCACAGGTGGCTCCTCTGCACGTCTGCTGGGCCAGAAACCGGCCTCCCAGCACTAGAGCTGGCAGATGGAAGCTGCAGAGCGTGGCTGTGTCTCTGCGTCTCCTGCCCTGCTCCGAGGCTGCACCATCGAGCCGCCTCTCCTGTACCTGACCACCTGCCAGCCACGGACCCGGGATCTGGGGCTGCGCTCGGCGAGGGCAGCCGGGAGCCTGGCCCTGACCGCGAACTGCAGTTGCTCCAGGTGTCTGACAGTAACCTCCCGTCTGCCCTGGGAGACCATGACCTCCACGCTGCGGGCTGGCCCAGCCTTCCTAACTGGCCCCCGGTGAACGAGATTAGGGCTCGAGGACCTTCGGGCCCGCAGGGCGGCTGGGGGGCCAAAGTCTCCCGGGCCGCGTCCCGCAGAACCGCATGCCAGCTTCCGTGGGAAAGAGGTGAGCGAGGCTCAGCATCCTCAGCACCTGGACACGACCCCTGAGGCTGATAAGATTTTCCTGGAAATCAACAGAGCCAGCTTGGAAGCGCGGAGGGCAGGCCGGGGGCGGCTCCACCGCCTCTTATCTTAAGCCAACCGCACCCCCGCCGAGGGCCCCGGAGAGCCCTGGCGTCTGTCCCCGCACGGGAGGGCGGAGCAGGACGCACAGCAGGGCGGGAGGAGCGCGGTCTGCGTGCGGCCAAACTCCCTCCCACGCCCGTCCTCCCGGGGGTGCAGCCGCCCGGGCCTCGGCCTGCACGACCGGAACGCGGGAGCCGGAGCCAGAAACACAGGACAGGCCCGCCCGGAACTGAACGGCCGACAGCGGCGCCCGCCCGGGCCGGAGCCCGCGGACCGGAAGTCCGCCCCCGCCGGGACCCCGCGTGCGGCGCCGGGGGCGCGGCCGTGAATGGCGCCCTGGGCGCCCCGCTTGCAGGCTGGGGTCGCGGGAACGCGCGAGACGCCCGCTACTCGCCGGGGTGGCCGGCGCGGGTCCCCGCGTCCCCGCCCGCTCGCAGCGCGGAGCCTTCCACCCTCCTGCTCCGGGCCGCGGCTCTGAAGCGGGGCGCGGCTGCGAGGACGGGCGGGACCCCCACCCCACCCCCAGCCGCCGCGGGTGCGCTCTCAGTACCTTCAGTGGCGTCCGACTCCTTGCGGACCCATGGGCCGCAGCCCGCAGCCTCCTCTGTCCATAGGATTCTCCAGGCAAGAACACTGGAGCAGGCTGCCGTGCCCGCCCCCAGGGGATCTTCCCGACCCAGGGATCGAACCCGGGTCTCTGAGTCTCGGCACTGCGAGCTGATTCTCGACCCACCGAGCCGTCTGGTACGCCCCGCTCGCGGGGGCTGCTGGGAAGTGTAGTCCTGCCGCGCCTGGCTCTCCGTCCGCCCCAGGACTCCGGTTGCCGTGGTAACGGGCGCCTGCGAGGAGGGACCCCGCGTCGTCGCCAAGGCGATGGCGTCCGGGACCTGGCACTCGCCGGCGCACCTGGCCCGGGAGAAGCTGGTGACTGGCCAGGACGATGCTTAATAGTCCTTGTCCCCTGTCAGACTTCTGGGACATACGGACTGGGAAAGGCGTGGAAGGGTCGCGGGTGGAAACACCCGGGCTGCTCTGAAACGTCCTGGTGAGCGGGTCGCTCCCAGAGGTGAAATCAGAATCTCGGAGCGGGGCTCGGGCATCTGGGTGTCAGAGCTCCGGGGCAGATTCTAGTATGTGCAGCCGCGTTCCAGAGCCGCGACCCCCGGGCCCCCACAGGTGCCGCTGAGCCTGCTCTCTCTGCTGGGCGGAATGTGCCGATTAGGCCCCCCAACCACGATGTAGCCCGCGTCGGTGCCCGCCCTTCCCGGGACTCCTGCGCCGCAACCACACGGACACACGTGACGATGTCGGCCGATGTGGCCCCCAGGTGGCACTCAGCGGCCCCGAAGGTCTGCTCCCGCTGTGTGTCCCCTTCTCCATCCTTGTGGGTGTCTGGACATCGAATGCCCTGCTTCACTGAAGCCTGTCTCCCTGCCCAGCGGCAGTGTCAGCGCTTGCTTGAAGCTTGCCCACGTGCCTACCCTGGTGGAACAGGAAGGCCTTGCCAGAGTGGCTGCAGAGGAGGGAAGGTGCGTGGGTGCCCCCGGGGTGTGGGCAGGCCCCAGCACTAGCTGAAGACTCTTGTGCTGAAGACATGGTCTCCCCAGGGCTCAACAGGCTTACAGAATTGGGACCTCTCCAGCTTGTGGGTGCACTGTTGCTGAAGGAGCTTCTTGCAAAAGGGCCTCCTGCTCTGGGTGCACAGAAAGGGCCTCTCCCTGGAGTGAATTATCTGCTGCCTCAAGCCCGCCCCCCAAAGGCCCTGTTGCTGTTGGGCAGTCCCAGAGGGTGGCCGTGGGCACCTGTGTGAGGGACTTGTTTGGCTGGGGTTGGCTGCAGGGTCTGCTTGACAGAAGCTGGTTGCTTAAGATGACCTCCTGTCCCACCCCCTGCCCCCTAGGGCTTCTGCTGGGAACAGCACCCGAGAAGTACTTGAGTGCCCTGGTGGGCTACAGGGGGTTTTTAGGGGCAAGACCCCTGGCCACACAGGGAACTGAAAAGGGAGTTCCCGCGTGAGGTCCCTTTAAATATCAGGCTCCTGGATCAGGGCTCACACCTGGATCAGGGCTCACACCTGGATCAGGGCTCACACC
>NW_024070197.1:152879-168244 GCF_014754425.2 Oryx dammah | reverse complement strand
GGGCTCACACCTGGATCAGGGCTCACACCTGGATCAGGGCTCACACCGGGATCAGGGCTCACACCTGGATCAGGGCTCACACCGGGATCAGGGCTCACACCGGGATCAGGGCTCACACCGGGATCAGGGCTCACACAGGACTCCCCAGCCCTGGGAGCCTGTGCCCTGGGCCAGCTGTCCTGCCCCCCCCCCCCCCACATACACAGGAGGGGGTCTCTTAGCTCTGTCTGCTGGGGGCCCAGGCTCCACCTCGGCCTCACCTGAGGTCCCAGGACAGCTCATGGGGCATCAGCCTGCTCAGGGCACTTGGCTGGAGCATCCACCCTGGGGTCAGCCTCCAACTCAGGAGTCCTCCTTGCGGGACATGGAAGAGCTGAGGAATGGAGAGGCTGGCCGTTCCTAAGAGGGGAAAAGCAAACTTCAGTGACTGAGGGATTCTGGATGACTTGGCCGGATTTCCTTAAGAGTCTTGAAAGCAGTAAAAAGGGGAAAGACATAAAGAAAGGAGTTTCAGGGCCTTCCCTGGTAGTCTAGTGATTAGGACTCCATGCAGCAGGCATGGGTTCAATCCCTGGTTGGGGAACTAAGATCCACAAGCTGCTCGGATTAGCAAAAAAAAAAAGAAAAAAGCAGGAGCTGAAGGCAGCCAGTTCAGTGGACTGAAGTATGTGGTCCGGAGGCAGCTCCTGGCCTCTCCAGGCTTGGTTTCTCCCTTCCCCTCCACTGTCCTCTCTCACCCCTGCGACACCTAGCCCTGTGCTGACCTCCACCTTCCTCAGACCCACCCTCTTCACCAGCTGTCCTGAGCATCCTCCCAGACTGCCCAGCTGACAAGTCACCCTCCGTGCTTGTCATTTGGTGGCTGTGCCAGCCCCACAGTGGGACTGCTGCTGACCAGCGTGTAGAGTGCAGTGTGTACGTGTGGTCAGCAGAATAACGGACTCCAACTAGATCCACGTCCTCATCTCCAGAGCCTGTGAGTGTGCCGCCTCATATGGCAAAGAGGACTTTGCAGATCTGATAAGCGATCAGGAGAGGAGTGTCCTGAATCATCCGGGAGGGCCCTGAATGTGGTCACAATGCTCCATATGAGAGAGGCTGGAGAGCCGGTCAGCAGAGGCAGTGTGATGGCAGAAACAGCGCAGAGTGACGCGGCCGCAGGGACGAGCGGGGGCCTCTGGCCTGTCCCTCCCCATTCAGCTCCACGCAGACCCCGGAGTGGCCTGAAACTCCACACTGAAGTTGCCCAGTGGAAACAAAGGATGCGAAACAGCTCACAAGGAAAGGGTTTCTGGCACTCAGCTCCCTGTCGCTGCCTCTGGGTGGGTCTGGGGCTGTGGGCCATCTCTTTATACCTCTGTGATCATAACTTTTCCATCTCTTCTCCATAAGCAGGTATTAGGAAATTGGAAAGCATCCCATTTTTGCTTTTACAACATTTCAGTGGCCCGCTTGTCCTAACATCTGGGCAGTTATCTACGATTGAGTAACAAAGCACCCCAATATATGTATCCTCCACTCTTAAAAAGTTTGCTTTATGCCACTTTGCTGTGAAGAAAGATCTACATTAGAATCTATTTTTGCTAAATGAAAGAAATCTTTGAGGAGGATTTTCACCTTTAAGAAAAGTTAAAAAGGGAAAACTTCATTCCCCATTTGTTTTGCAGGGAGCTAAGTGACAGAGGAAGCAGACGCATAAAGTAAGCAGGTGACAATGTGCAGCCTTGACAGACTCCTTTTCCTGTTTGGAGTCTGTTGTTCCGTGTCCAGTTCTAACTGTTGCTTCCTGACCTGCATACAGATTTCTCAGGAGACAGGTGAGGTGGTCTGATATTTCCATCTCTTTAAGAATTTCCCACAGTTTATTGTGATCCACACGGTCAAAGGCTTTGGCATAGTTAATAAAGCAGAAATAGATGTTTTTTTGGAACTCTCTTCCTTTTTCCATGATCCAATGGATGTTGGCAATTTGATTTCTGGTTCCTCTGCCTTTTCTAAATCCAGCTTGAACATCTGGAAGTTAATGGTTCACGTACTGTTGGAGCCTCGCTTGGAGAGTTTTGAGCATTACTTTGCTAGTGTATGAGATGCGTGAAATTGTGCGGTAGTTTGAGCATTCTTTGGCATTGCCTTTCTTTGGGATTGGAATGAAAACTGACCTTGTCCAGTCCTGTGGCCACTGCTGAGTTTTCCAAATGTGCTGGCATATTGAGTGCAGCACTTTCACAGCATCATCTTTCAGGATTTGAAACAGCTCAACTGTAATTCCATCACCTCCACTAGCTTTGTCCGTAGTGATGCTTCCTAAGGCCCACTTGACTTCCATTCCAGGATGTCTGGCTCTAGGTGAGTGATCACACCATCGTGATTATCTGGGTCGTGAAGCTCTTTTTTGTACAGTTCTTCTGTGTATTCTTGCCACCTCCTTTTAATATCTTCTGCTTCTGTTAGGTCCATACCATGTCTGTCCTTTATTGAGCCCATCTTTGCATGAAATGTTCCCTGGGTATCATTAACTTTCTTGAAGAGATCTCTAGTCTTTCCCATTCTGTTGTTTTCCTCTATTTCTTTTCACTGATCACTGAGGAAGGTGTTCTTATCTCTCCTTGCTATTCTTTGGAACTGTGCATTCAAACGGTTATATCTTTGCTTTTCTCCTTTGCCTTTAGCTTCTCTTTTTCAGCTATTTGTAAGGCCTCCTCAGAGAACCATTTTGCCTTTTTCCATTTCTTTTTCTTGGGGATGGTTTTGATCCCTGCCTCCTGTACAATGTCATGAACCTCCATCCATAGTTCATCAGGCACTCTGTCTATCAGATCTAATCCCTTGAATCTGTTTGTCACTTCCACTGTATAATTGTAAGGGATTTGATTTAGGTCATACCTGATGGTCTAGTGGTTTTCCCTACTTCAATGTAAGTCTGAATTTGGCAATAAGGAGTCATGATCTGAGCCACAGTCAGCTCCTGGTCTTGTTTTTGCTGAATGTGAAGAGCTTCTCCATCTTTGGCTGCAAAGAATATAATCAATCTGATTTCAGAATTGACCATCTGGTGATGCCCATGTGCAGAGTCTTCTCTTGTGTTTTTGGAAGAGGATGTCAGTGAGTTCTCTTGGCAAAACTCTGTTAGCCTTTGCCCTGCTTCATTCTGTACTCCAAGGCCAAATTTGCCTGTTACTCCAGGTGTCTCTTGACTTCCTACTTTTGCATTCCAGTCCCCTATTATGAAAAGGACATTTTAGGAGGTGTTAGTTTTAGGTCTTGTAGGTCTTCATAGAGCCGCTCAACTTCAGCTTCTTCAGCGTTACTGGTTGGGGCATAGACTTGGATTACCGTGATATTGAATGGTTTGCCTTGGAGACGAACAGAGGTCATTCTGTCTCTTTTGAGATTGTACCCAAGTACTGCATTTCGGACTCTATTGTTGACTATGATGGCTACTCCATTTCTTCTAAGGGAGTCTAAGGGATTCTTGCCCACAGTAGTAGATATAATGGTCATCTGAGTTAAAGTCGTCCGTTCCAGTCCATTTTAGTTCACTGATTCCTAAAATGTCGATGTTCACGCTTGCCATCTCCTGTTTGACCACTTCCAATTTGCCTTGATTCATGGACCTAACATTCCAGGTTCTTATGCAATATTGTTTTTTGCAGCATTGGATTTTACTTCCATCACCAGTTACATCCCCACTTCACAGATGGGAAAACTGAGGCCCAGACAAGAAAGCCACGCATCCTGGGCTGGACCCATGCAGCCAGACGCGCAGCCACGGCCCACGACCGGGGGCTGATCTGCCCCAAACCCTCACCCCAGCTCCGTGGCCCCGCCCCATCCCCTAACGGGCGTAAGGGTGCGACCCCCACCCCACCCCAGGGCAGCACCCACGCGCTACCGCCTCCCTCTCGGGGTTCAGCGGCTGAGCACCCAGCGGGAGAGGAGTCGGCGATCGTCTCCGGGCTTGGCCAGGCCTGCCGGTTACCGTGGCCACCACCGCCTTTTCCGCGCCCCAGCCCATCTCCGCAGGCGGCGGTAGGTACTCCAGCGTCCGGGTAAAGCTGGAGCCTTCCTGCGATTCGCCATCGCCTTGGAGACACATGGCGTCACCCAGCTGGCAATCACTTCCACGCTAGTGATTGGTCGTGCCCAGGGGAGGGCGGGGCTTTCGGTGTGGGTCCCGGCTGTTAGTCGGTTCCACGAGCCGGACAGGGGGAGGGCGGAGCGTTCACCCGAACGTTTGAACTGTGCCCTTAACCACCCCCGACCCCGAGAAATCCTCAGGGCCGGGTCCTCCTGCTCCGGCCTAATTTAAGTTCCCGCCTCTAGTTCGGACGAGTCCGGATGCCAGATTCTACCCCAGTTCCTGCCATTGGGTCCCACCCCCCAAATCCATGCATCCGTTTCTCACCCAGTTAAGGAGTTGGGTTCCCCCTCCTCGAGTCCCGTGCCCCTTTCTCTCCGAATTTGTGCCCTGCATCTCCAGATCGCAGCCGCTAGTGTCTGTCTCTGTGAGACTTCTGAATTCATACATCTGGCCTCCAAAATTTGAGACCCTGTACCCACTAACCCTGGATATTGGAAGCTCGAAGTGTGTTTCTGGACTTGTCCTTAACCCAAGCCCCTGAGAGCCCCCATTAATGCCCTAAGTGCTGCCAAGCGAGGAGACAGGGCTGCAGCTGCTCCGGCATCGCCACCCCAGCCCTGCACGCTCTGTCCTGTGCCCCCTCTGGCCCTCATTCCGAAGAGCCACCCTGAACATGTGGTCCTGATTTACAACTAAGCAAATTGAGGACGGGGAATGGGCTTAGACTAGCCCACCTAGAAGGTGAGCTGGCCCAGGCACCTCCCTTGCCTTGAGCTCTAGTCCTATAACAAGCATCCTGGACAAGCCACCCATCCCTGTGAGCCCAAACCGATGCTCAGTGGCCAGGGCAGTGGGAAAGATCAACCTGCTCTCTGCCAAGGAGATGGGTGCGGTTGTTGTGTACGTGCGGGGCGGGGCGGGGGGCAGGAAGGATAAATAAGCTTGTTTGTTCACATTCATTTGTTCCTTTGAGCCCGTTTGAAATCAAAGAGACCATCCTTCCTTGGTAATTATATGGTTACTGTTCATGAACCTTTTCTTTAATAAGGGAGGAGCTTAGGGGGCAGAAAGAGCCCCTCTCTGAATCATGCCAGATCCAGTGGAAAGGCCTAGAGTTGACTGGACTCATTTGTTCATTGGACACATATTTATTGGGCACTCTGTAGGTACTGAGCTCCCTGGCGCTGGGGGAGACATGAGGCAGAGAAGTGGAGAGCCCAGCTGAGGGAGGAGAGGTCAGGTTCTGGGGCAACCAGCTTAGAATTCCAACTCTGCCCCCTTTTGCTGTGTGACGCTGGGTGAGTTACTGTGCCTCTCTGGGCCTCCATGACTACCTAATAAAGTTGCTCTGAAGAGCAAATGGTCTGATTCCTAGATTCCTCATGCCTACCTGGGATTAGGAAGGGGTTTCTCACGGCCGACCTCGATTAAGAGGAGGCCAGGAGGGCTTCCCGGAGGTCCAGTGGCTGAGACTCTGTGCTCCCGAGGCAGGGGGCCAGGGTTGGATCCCTGGTCAAGGAACTAGATCCTACATGCCACAACTAAACCGGTGTAGCCAAATAAAAATAAAAATAAATTTTTTTAAAGAGGTGGCCAGGAAGAGGGACAGAACCAGGTGAGGAGGTGTTCTGAACAGGGGACAGAAGGACTATGGGTCTGAAATTGGTGTCTCATGGAGGAAGGAAGCCCAGTGACTCGGTGTCTGCCTGAAGCCCACAGTGGGAGCAGCAAGACTGGAGACATGCCACATCCATCCTTCCATCCATCATTTATCCAGCAATTACTGTGAGCAGAGGCTGTACTTCCAGCTGGGGATACACAGAGAACAAGCCTGACATTCCACCCTCACGGAGCAGTTGGAAAACCAGGGCTGAGGATGGCCTGGGTTCCTTAGCCCAGAGTGAACCTGCTGCCCCAGGAATTGGGGGTGGGGTGGGGTTTGCAGAGCCTTGCCCCCTCCAGCCTAGAGAACACAGTACCAGCATCCCGAGGCTTACAGGATCAGACTCTGGACTTTGTGCCTGTGTCGGGATCTGGACAGGTGGGACTACCTTGTTGCTGCTGCTAAGTCTCTTCAGTCGTGTCCGACTCTGTGCAACCCCAGAGATGGCAGCCTACCAGACTCTTCTGTCCCTGGGATTCTCCAGGCAAGAACACTGGAGTGGGTTGCCATTTCCTTCTCCAATGCATGAGAGTGAAAAGTGAAAGTGAAGTCGCTCAGTCGTGTCCAACTTCGAGATCCCCTGGACTGCAGCCCACCAGGCTCCTCTGTCCATGGGATTTTCCAAGCAAGAGTACTAGAGTGGGGTGCCATTGCCTTCTCTGGGGACTACCCTAGCCCTGGCAAATAGTGTGTGATCTTCAGCTAAGCAAGGTGACCCCCGACCCCCCACCACAGAGGGCTTTACTGCAGGTCCTCCCACCTGCTCTTCACTGCACGGTGGTCACTCTTGTCAGGTCTATAAAGATGTCCATTATCAAGTGACCACTGATGGCCAGGCCACAGACTCCTTACTCACCTTGTTTGATTTAGTTCTCATTTTCACAGACAGGGGAAACAGGTTCAGAGGGTTAGGGTTAGAGGCAGGGTTTGGGAGGAGGGCCTCTGGATCCTACTGAGTGAGGGTGCCCAATGCCTACTCCTAGCATCCTGCTTTCCCCTGGGAAGGACTTCCCCAGCTGCATCCCCCAGGACCAGACAGAGGCTACTCAGCCCCTCCCCATCCCCACAGACCTTGGTGGGAAGCCCAACTGCTGCTATGCACAGAGCAGGGCAGAGGCCAGGGGAAGGCCACAGGCTGCAGGCTTGGCCTCTGGGCGCAGCTCCCAGACTTCCATCCCCCAGAGCCTGAGGTCTGATTCCCTGCGCAGACCAGCTTCAAGGCCCGTGTCCCCCTGGACAAAGACATAAGCTGCGATTGAGACAGTCCAGAGTTTCTGAAAAGCTTCAGGAATTGAGATGGGGTGAGAGCGAGTCTTTATAGTCAGCAGTCAGTCAGTCAACAAACATCGCAGCTTCTGAGCACCCGCAAGGCATATGCCGGAACGGTGGGCAAGTGGGGCTGCTGGAGACAAATGAAGGACCGCCTGAGTCACGAGGCTGAGCCTCTTCGGGTCTCAGAAAGGGAACTCCCACCGGTGGAGGTTGAGATGGGCACTTGGAGGTGAGGAAGCTCAGGAGACTCAGTTCCGCCAGGTGCTGCTTCCTGCCATCTGCAGTCAGCACGGGTGTACAGCTGGTGGTCGCTGCGTCTGCGAAGCCCGCCGAGGAGGCGTCCACCTCCCAGCTCGGCTCCAGGGTCTAGGCTGGGCGTGTGACTCTTGGCACGTGCTCTCCACGCCGATCGCCGGGGTCACTGAGTGCAGCTGCAGAGTGGACAGGGCACGCATCACGGTGCGGCCCATGCACTCGACTAGAGACCTCAACAGCACAGGCCCTAGCTGAATCAGAAAGGGAGGGAGCTGTCCCGCAGAACCCCTCCCCGATCTCCTCCCGCACGCGGAATGGGTCAGGAAACGCGGGCACTAAGGAGAGACACTGGGGGGAGGACCCCGGCAGGGGGTGAAGCGAGGGGTCCCCCCTCGGAGGCTCAGGCCCCAAGCAACCCCGGCCGCGGGAGTGTGGGGGTGGCGGACGTTCGAGTGGAGCCTGGCCACACGCTCGGGGCCGGGACCACAGAGGAGCGCAGTCGAGACGCCCCGGCACCACTCAGCAGACCCGGCCTGCAACGCGTGCGTGTAGGTGTAGCGATCCCCGCGGGCCAGACTTCTGACCTCATTAGACATGGCGGCGTTGGCCTCAAAGAACCTCTGCGCCTGTGCAAGTGCCCCTCGACGGGCTTTCAAGGGCTGGAAGTTGGACTTCCGCCAGACTGGCTTTAGGCCCCACTTCTGCGAGAACGCATGCGCTTAATGTATACGTGTTCCGTCTGGCCCTGAGGGCGCGTTTACATACTCGTTCCGGATTGGTCCATTACTAGGCCGTGTCCGTATGCGCACGCGCCACCTTCGCTGACCCGGAAGTTCTCGCCTCAGTTAAAGGCCTCGGCCCGCGGTGCGCGGCCTCTTCCTGTCTGTGCCTGGGCGGCGCGTGGTCAACGCCGAGCGGTAGAGACGCCTCGGCTGTGTCTTCAGGTGAGGCTGCTGCGGAGTAGGGGGTCTGAGGGGCGATCCTGGGTCTTCCGGAAGCTGTGGGTGCGCCGCGCGCCCGGGGGCTTTCCTCGTGCGGGTGACCGGATGGAGGCGCGGGGAAAGTTACCCTCGCCCTCTCGCTTCAGCCCCGCCGCCGCCGTAGCCTTGCCTCGCGGCGTACTGGAGAAGTTGCTGGCGGTTGCCTTGGTCTCTGCAGTTGTACTTTATTTACGTAATAAAATTCCTTACATACAAGACTAACACTTTGGAGACGCTTCCTCCTAAATAACAGCCCCTAATGATCACCTCGGGGTCGGACTCCAACTTTTGTATGGGTAAAACACGGAACTCTTACGCTTGACTGATGAGGGAGCTGAGTCCAGAGGAGAGTTGTGGACCTGTAGGTTCACAGAGCTCTGGAAGAACATGGTTGGGGTTTGAATTCTAGCGGATGCAGCGTCAGGGCATTTGGACTCAACCTGCCCATCCCTGGGCCGCCCTGCAACTGCTGAGGGGGTGCCTGTCAGCTCTGGGCCTCAGGATTTCTGGGTAAGAGACAGGTGTGGCTTGCTGACAGATGAGTGGTTTTTCTAGGATTCAACACGGTGGCCCCAGATACTCCCAGCGTTATTTGGTTGCTGGAATTTCCCACTTCTCAGGTTGTGCTCTAAGCTGGCCTCAGAGTCAGTGATAAGTATGCCTGCGCTTTGACGATTTTTATCCCTAGGATGACGGAGTGGGAAACAGCTGCCCCTGCAGTAGCAGAGACCCCCGACATCAAGCTTTTTGGAAAGTGGAGCACCGATGACGTGCAGATCAATGACATTTCTCTGCAGGTGTGGAGGGTGTTACGCTTATGTTCCCCAGCTGGGGGCGGGGTCACTTGAAACGTGTAGCCTTCTCCCTAGTAGAGTTGAAGGTGGGACAGGTAAAGGAGGGATTCCTGGACCACCACACCCACCACATCTGGTTTTCTTTGTATCCTGTTAGAGGTTGCTACAGTTCTTCCCAGGAGATGGTTCCTTCCACGGTAATTATCACCTCCCACAGGTGGTTTAGTTTTTTTGTGTTGTAGTGAAATAAACAGAAAACTTAGTTTTTAGTTTTATACATTTTGTTTTTTAAAGGTGTTTCTTATTTTACTCAAGTATTGAAAATGGCAAAGGCAATACTATTTCGTTCAGGCTATAACATTTGAATTATATATTTTAGAATTAAATAAAAATGGGCAGTATTCATCAAGTTCAGAAGTTGTGCCCTGGAGAGAAGAGTCAAATTACAAAGATTCAAATGCCTGAAAATCTACACACTTCCCAGTTGTCCCTCAGTGTCTGAGGACATGTTGGCTCCAGGAGCCCTAAGTTTACCAAAACCCTCAGGTGCTCACGTCCCTCCACGTGCACAAGTATTTTAAGTGTACGAGCCCCAAATTATTATTTTTTGTGAGGAAATCCAGTTGTCCTAGCACATTTGATTTTTGTCTTTTGGAGTTTTGTGCATCTTAACAAATGTACGCCATAAAATGTTACTTAAGTCTCATTTATATGGTATATGTATGTATCCCGCACCATTTGTTGAAGGGACTGTTCATCCCATTGAATAGTCTTGGCACTGTTGTTGAATATCAATTCAGCAAAGATGGAAGCGTTTATTTTTGGATTCTGAACTCTATTTCCTTGGTCTCTATGCCTTTTTTTTTTTTTTGCCAGTATCACAATATTAATTACTACAGCTTTGTAATAGGTTTTGAAATTGGTAAATTTGAGTTCTCCACTGCAGTGTTGGCCCCCACATTGTTTTACAGTTGGGCTCATTAGGACATTTGTGGGGCCTTTATAAAAAGAAATTTATGTTTTGTGACTGCGTTAGTATTGTTGTTCAGGGGCTAAGTCATGTTTGACTCTTTGTGACCCCATGAACTGCAGCACATCAGGCTTTGTCCTTCACTGTCTCGGAGTTCTCTGAAACTCAGGTCCATTGTGATGTCTCCCAACCAGCATTGCTATTTGTTGCTTCTAGGCAATGCAGGGAACCCCGGTTGGATTCCTGCATCGGGAAGATCCGCTGGAGAAGGGATAGGTTACCCACTCCAGTATTCTGGCCTGGAGAATTCCATATAGTCCATGGGGTCACAAAAAGTCGGACACAACTGAGTAACTTTCACTTTTCATGTATATTACAGTACCTAGGCACTGAGCCCAACAGAAAATTCAAACCTGTTTTTTACTCTGAGTGTCTTCTAGAGCTGTTTTATTTCATGGGTTTGTTGGAGGTTTGCAAACTTAAAATGACCAGATAGTCAGTGTTTTAGTCTTGGCAGGTCACATGATGGTCTGTCACACGTGTGTTTGCCTTTGTTTATTTTTTCCTTCTTGCTTTTTTTGGTACAAAGCTTTACTAGTGTAAAAACAATTTTTCACTTTTCCCTGGTGTTCTCTGAGAGGCTGGGGAAGCAGAAGTCAGCATGGTATCAAAATTCTCACCATCAGACTTCCCTGGTGGTCCAGTGGCTAAGACTCTGCACTCCCCGTGGAGGGGGCCCAGGTTCAGTCCCTGGTCAGGGAACTAGATCCCACATGCTGCAACTATGACCCTGTGCAGTCAAATAAATAAATATTAAAAAAAAACAAATGTCTCACTACGAAGCTGTATTGGACTCTACCATGGGGCCCAGCAGCTTACCCAAATGCTTGCTGGGGTGTTTGGTATATTCACAGGTTCTTGCACAGTGCGAGTCTCTGCATGTACACCCCTCTGTATAGTTTTGTTTGTGCAGACGGTTCTCTCCAGATGAGACTCGAGTCTGTCATGCCTCTGTCAGAATCCTGTATTCTTTCCTGTCCATCTTCGGTTTTGTAGAAACTCATTGTTTGTATATGTTCTCCTTTGTATGTGGTAGAGTGACTTTTTAATGTAGGGTTCATCCTGGAAATAGCTCAGAAATAGTCCTTTTCAGGTACGTGGAGTCCTCTGACTCGGCCCCTCCCCCAGTGATTTAGTGTTTACCAGATATTGTCTTGGGACCTGTATATATTCATAGGCAAGATTGTTGAATGACTTTTTTAAAACAGTGGTTCTCTGGGATGGGTCCCCCGTCAGCCCTTGGGGAACACTAGGCGATGTCTCGGCACATGTTTGGGTGTCAGTGGTGAGTGCTTCTAAGTACCCTGCAGTGCACAGGACAGCAAAGAATTATTTGATACAAAATGTCAGCGAAGAGTGAAGGACGCTTTTAAAACTGGAGTTGTGAGCTGTCATCTCCTCAGTTCTCCACAACCTTCCTCCCATTATCAGGAGAGTACTCTTCTGGTGACCTTGTGAAGACACTTTATTGTTCAGTTGCTAACTCTGTCTGACGCTTTGCAGCCCCATGGACTGCAGCACACCAGGCTTCCCTCTCTTTCACTGTGCCCCAGAGTTCGCTCAGATTTGTGTCCATTAAGTCGGTGATACCATCCAGCTATCTCATCCTCTGTCCTCCCCTTCTCCTCCCGCCTTCAATCTTTCCCAGCATCAGGGTCTTTTCCAATGAGTCAGTTCTTAGCATCAGGTGGCCAAAGTATTGGAGTTTCAGTATCAGTCCTTCCAATGAATATTCAGGGTTGATTTCCTTTAGGATTGACTGGTTTGCTCTCCTTGCAGCCCACGGGACTCTCAAGAGTCTTCTCCAGCACCACACAGTTTGAAAGCATCAGTTCTTCGGCGCTCAGCCTTCTTTATGGTCCAACTCTCACATCTGTACATATTGGAAAAACCACAGCTTTTAACTATACAGGCCTTTGTTGGCAAAGTGATGTCTCTTCTTTTTAATACTCTGTCTAGGTTGTCATAGCTTTCCTTCCAAGGGTCACTTGCTTACATTTTAATTTTTGTGGCAGGCAGGGGCTCACATCCAAAGCCCCACAGGTGGGTGGGGGCTCCCATAAGCGGGTGTTGGGTCCCCCTGCTACCCTCGGATGTCCTTCCTGCTCTTGAGTGAGCTCCCGCCGTCCCCTCTTCCGCTGCCCCAGGACTACATTGCTGTCAAGGAGAAGTACGCCAAGTACCTGCCCCACAGCGCGGGCCGCTACGCGGCCAAGCGCTTCCGCAAGGCGCAGTGCCCCATCGTGGAGCGCCTCACCAGCTCCATGATGATGCACGGCCGCAACAACGGCAAGAAGCTCATGACCGTGCGCATCGTGAAGCACGCCTTCGAGATCATCCACCTGCTCACTGGTGAGGTAGGGCCTGGGGCCAGGCAGGGAGAGCGCCCTCAGGCACCCGAAGCCAACAGCACCCCCCCACCCCGTAGGCATGCTGGGGTCCTCCAGGGACGGGGAGGGCCGCGGGCTGGGCGTCTGGCTCCCGCGCGCCCCCCCCCCCCGCCCCCCAGAACCCCCTGCAGGTCCTGGTGAACGCCATCATCAACAGCGGCCCCCGGGAGGACTCCACCCGCATTGGGCGAGCTGGAACAGTGAGGCGGCAGGCCGTGGACGTGTCCCCACTGCGCCGTGTGAACCAGGTGGGCTGGGGCCTTTGGGCACACGTGGGCCCCCAGGAGCAGCCACCAGGCTGGGTCAGAATGCTGCCTGGGGCAGAGGCTAGCACCTGGGGGTGTGCTCCTCTGTCTGCATGTTTAACCTGAGTGTCATTTCCTCCAGGAAGCCTCCCAGGGTTCCCAGCCCACAGAGTACATCCGTGCTCCGGCCCTCTCCTGGGCACCATTTGCCTGAAGGGCCAGTTTTATTGGGGTGTATGTTTTTATGTTGTTTTCTATTTTCTTGGCCCGCCTGAGAACCCACCCATTGCAGGTGTTGTGACCATTTTTCTGTTACCGCTGCAGCGGGCGTCTTCAGTCTAGTCTGTCCGCACCGTCACCTGTAACAGCAGTCTGTGCACGTTGCATCACCCGTCCAGTTTGTGGAGCCGTCCCCAGCACACCCTTTATAGTTGTCTGTTTTCAGTCAAGGCTTCCGGGCCAGGAGCACACGTTGCCTCCCCGTCTCAGCCGGTTTAAATCTGCTGCCATCAGGGACCCAGGCCTCAGCCCTTGACACCTTTTCTGTGGCGCGCGCTCTGACCCCAGCCCCAGCGGCCTGCTCTGGGCGGCACCATGGACTCCCACTGCCGTGCTCGGTGGGCCTGCGGGTGGCAGCGTGGTTGGCAGGGTGTGTGAGAGGGCCCGGTACCCGAGAACTGTGGGCCCTCCCGGTGTGGGGGCACCTTTTCAGCTGGCCCCCTGCCCCTAGGCCATCTGGCTGCTATGCACCGGCGCCCGGGAGGCCGCCTTCCGGAACATCAAGACCATTGCTGAGTGTCTGGCGGATGAACTCATCAACGCAGCTAAGGTGGGCGAGGACGCTGCAGGGGCCGGGGCAGGGGGTCTCCAGGGGAAGCGGGTCCGTGTTGAGCTAAGCGTCTCTTCCTTCAGGGTTCGTCCAACTCCTACGCCATCAAGAAGAAGGACGAGCTGGAGCGCGTGGCCAAGTCTAACCGCTGAGCGCTGGCTGCGGCCACAATAAAGTCGCTCGCCCTGTGGGGTGGCCCCTTCTCCCTTGTCTGTCCTTGGCGGGGGCTGAGTGGGAGCTGAGGGTGAGGGGCGGGCTGAGCCTGGTGCCTAAGGAGTTGGCCGCATTCATTCCTGGCGTGTCTTCGGCCTGTGGGGACCTGGATTCACCAGGGAGGACTCAGCTCGGGAAGCAGCGCTGACTCAGAAACTGCGGCACCCTGGGCTGCAGGCCTGGCTGCCTGGACCGTCCCGGCAGGTGTCGGAAATGAGAGGGGTGGGGTTGTCCTGGCAGAGGTGGCACTGGGCGGGCACTTGGGAGGTGCAGCCCACCCTGAGAGTTGCCAGGGAGCAGCCAGGGTCAGGGCCTGGGTTCTGGGCTACAACAGGGTCTCCCCGTGTCTGCTGGCCGCACGGCAGTGACCCAGTCCAGTGCACTGTGGGGTCTGCCCGCCTTCAACCCCCAGGACCCCAGAAAGGGGCTCTAGGCATGCTGTCCCCCCCCAGGTCTCCCCGCCATGGGCACACTGGTACCTCCAATAGCTCTCATCCCACAGTGACTAGGTGGAAGGTTCATGAGCTGGGGAAGGCTGGAGGTGGCAGGGGTCCCCCTCCCAGGCCCTGGACTGTCATGCCCTCGCCAGCCTGCGCCCCCAGCCACCCGCGACACTCCGCTGAGGTCAGGCTTGTGCGCTCAGTCCTGTCGGGAGCTTCCTGGGCGCGGTCGGACAGGTCCGGTGGGAACCTGGAGGGCGCGGCGCCACGGCGCTCCGCCCACGGGGAGGGGCGAGCAGTGTCCACCTGCAGGCAGGTCTAGGGATGGGGTCAGAACCCGCGCTGAAGTGTCAGCCCGAGGGCGGAGGCGCCACCAGGTAGGTAGGAAGAGGCTGCTGGCGCCTGTGCTCCGGGAACCTGGCCTGGTGGGCTGCGGGCCCGACGTCCTGAGGCTTGGGGCCCCTCCCTCCCCTGCTTCTCCCTTGATCTGTAGTGTCCCACCCCCCCCACCCCGGGTCTATCTCTGCCCAGCTCTCCTGGGAGCCCGTCGGGTCTTTTCTGAAGTCCCTCAGGTCCACTCTGCTCCCGCCTGGGGGTCCCCAAGTCTGGCTCTGAGGCCGCGGTGCTCCGCCTCTAGACCTCACCCGCCCACCGGCGGCCTCGGGTCCACATCGCCCGCCGCTCCCCGCACCCTCCCCCCGGCTCTGATCCTCTTGCCGCCCTTCCCCGTGTCGGTGGTCCCTCCAGAGCCAGGCCGCTGACCGCCTCTCCCCGCAGGCCGGCCCGGATGCCCTGCCCTCGGCCGCCCTGGCTCCGCCGCCCGCGGGCCCCCCGGCGCTCGGGCCCCAGCACCCCGGGCTCCCCCGGCAGGGGGCCGGATGAGGACGAGGGCGGCGAGGAGGAAGCGGGCGGCAGCCCGGGCCCCATGCTGGCCCCCGCCTCCCCGGTGGAGTGCCTCATCTGCGTGTCGCCCTTCGACGGCGTGTTCAAGCTGCCCAAGAGCCTGGACTGCGGCCACGTCTTCTGCCTCGAGTGCCTGGCGCGCCTGTCGCTGGCCACGGCGGGTGGCGGCGCGGCGGTGGCCTGCCCGGTGTGCCGCGCGCCCACGCGCCTGGCCCCGCGCCGCGGGCTCCCCGCGCTGCCCACGCAGCTCGGCCTGCTGCCCGGCCCCGC
>NW_024070197.1:85523-152479 GCF_014754425.2 Oryx dammah | reverse complement strand
GGATGAGGAAGAAGATGTAGACGCCCGAAACCACGAGCCCCGCGGCCGCCCGCTGTCGCGCCGCCTGTCGCTGGCGCGCTCGGCTTGGCTCTTCCACGCGGCCGTCGTCCTGGCCGTGCTGGTGGCCGCGGGGCTCGTGGTTTCGGGCGTCTACATCTTCTTCCTCATCCCGCGCGCCACCACCTCCCACCCCGCGCGGCCCCAGCTCGTGGCGCTCGCTCCGGCGCCCGGCCTCTCCTGGTTCCCGCCCCGGCCCACCGCCCAGGCGCTCCGGACCCCCGGCTGGACGCCGCTCCCCGCGGCCCCCGACCCGCACTCGAGTCCTGACCCGGACGCTGCCCCATCGGGGGTCTCGCAGGACGCGCTGGAGCCCGAGGGGCTCCCCAAGGACACAGAGACACTTGCGGGGCCCTCGGGGCGCGCGCGGGGGGGCGGAGGCTGGCCCTGACCGGACCCCGCGGGCACGGGGCGTGGGGACCCGGGGGCAGTCCCAAGGCCCCCCTCCCGATCCCCGCGGAGACCTTGGCGGGCGCGGGGCAAGGGCGGCTCCAGCGAGGCCCAGCGGCTCATTCCGGGCGTCCTCGGGAGGCAGGGACCCTCCCAAAGAGCAGCCCTGACTGCAGTCCCCGTGGGCCACTGCTGGGGGAGCCCCGTGGGAGTCGAGGCCCCGCGAGGAGGCAGAAAGGGCCAGGGGTGCCCTTGGTCCCCATCTCTCCTGGAACTGCAGCCCCCTGGGCAGCATCCCGCAGGGCCCTGCTAGGGGCACCCCCCAACCCTGAGCCTCAGAAGTGCCCCCCGAGCCTTCAGCGCCCCAGGAGGATGTCCAGCCCTGGCTGGCACTGGGGCCGCGGCCTCTGATTTGACTCATCCTTTGGGCTTTCGCTGGGTCCCTGGCCACGTCTGCGAGTGGCTGGGACCAACCACCCTGCTCCTCCCTGGGCTGGGGAGTTTGTTCTCCACTCTGCTGGGCCTGGGTGGGATCCAGCCGTCTCCAGGCAGGGCCTGCGTGGCGGCCTTGTGCACCGGGCTGGGGCTGGGGCCCGCCCGGGAGGGGCCCGGGCCTCCCAGATGGCCTCCCATCTGGGCCCTCGCTCCCGCTGTGGGGGGTGGCTTCTGGAGTTCTCTAGAAGCCTCCTCTTGTGAGGGCAGCTGTGGTCTGGCTCAGAGCGGCCAAGGTTGCCTCCAGGTCAGGCCGTGTCGGTGGGGATCTCTCCCGACATTCCTGGCCGGCCCCGAGAGTTCCTGGCCCGTCTCCCCACCACGAGCCCCCATCACCCGCGTCTCCACCCGCCGAATGCTCAGGGTCAGTCTCTGCCCTCCTCCAGGACTCCTTCAGCACCTTGTCAGCACTGAGGGCAAGGGGCCTCCGCCCTCCCTGTGGACGGCAGCTTGCAAGGAAGGGGTCCTCCTCCCGGAAGCCTTCCTGAATTATCACGGTGGGGCAGACGGCAGCCCCTCGCCACACAAACTGGACCAGGGCCTTCTGTCTCCCCCGCAGGCCCTGGGGCCCCTGTCTGCCTCACGTCACCCAGTGCTGGCGTGCTGTGCGGCAGAGCGGCGTCCAGCATTTTCCAGGGAGAAATGTCACTTCTTTGGGGATGGGGGCGCCTGGTTGATTGTTTACGTGTGTGCCCTCAGGACCTGGCACACAACGGGTGCCGAACAGCTCTGTAGGGAGGGACGGCCCTGCAGGGACTGCTGCCGGCGCCTCGGTTCACCCGGCTCCGGGCATCCTCACCCAGGCGGGTCAGCAGAGCTGCTTCCGATGGGATCTGCTGCTTCGTCTGAGGGAGTGTCTCCCTGGACCAGTTCCTGTCCAACATCTGGGCCAATGAGGCCTGCAGGGGCCTGGAGCAGGGTGCTGCGTCACAGAGCAGGCCCAGCAGGCCCACAGGGAGGAGACTGGTCAGGCAGGAGCAGGGCTGACTGGTGGTCTGTATAGGTTTGCCCAGCTGCTGCAACAAATCACCACTGACTCAGTTCCTTACAACAGCACACGGCAGTTATCTCCCTCACTTTCCTGCTGCACTGTTCCTGAAAAGGACACCAGGACTGCGCTGAGCCCGCAGATAAGCGAGGACACCTCCAACTCCGTACCCTTAAGTTCATCACCTCTGTAAAGCCCATCTTTCCTGTTAAGTAACAGATTCGCATTCTAGATATTCGGGGGCCATTATTCAGCTTTCATAGGGTCTCAAATACCAACCTCCTCATCCCTCACCTCCTCCACTACAGGCTGGGAAGAGCTGAGGTGAGGGCATAGAATGAGCAGAAATGGGCCCGGCCGCAGGGGCACTCAGAAAGGGGTCCTTGCCGTCGGGTGCACAGACGAGAAGGAGATGCTGGTTTCTGCCTGAAGGTGCTCAAGGAAGGCTGCCTGGAGGAATAGTACCTTCAAGAATGCTCAGGGGGAGGGGACTTCCCTGTTGGTCCAGTGGTTAAGACTCTCAGCTCCCAATGCTCCCAATGCAAGGGGCCCAAGTTTGATCCCTGGTCAGGGAACTAGATCCCACATGCAGCAACTAAGACCTGGTGCAGCCAATAAATGAATAAGTATTAAAAAAAAAAAAAAAAAGAAAAAATGCTCAGGGGAGCGTCATCTGGCACTCAGGCAGGGGGACCTGGGGGAGGGAGCTGGTGGCTCAGGGCAGCTGGCAGGGCTGGCTCCTCCTTGCGAAGCAGAGCAGGACCTTGCTCCCAGACCTTGTTATCTGCCTGCCCTTTGCCTGTGGGTAAGTCTAGTCCAAGAAGAGATTTAATCAGGGGAGCGAGAAACAAAGGCAAGCAGTCTAAGGAGACTAATAGTGGTGTAGCCATTAAGTGCATTCAGGGGCCTCGGCTCTTTCTCAAGGGCTGTAGGTACCGTTCTGAGCCATATCCTGTGAGCGTCTTACAGACACTGAAACACCAGCTGCAGAAGCTGGTCACCAGGTACGTGATGACCAGACTGTGCCCAGGGCTTGAGCTCCACAATTCTGAGAACTGATCACAAAGAATTGGGAACAAGTGCACGGAATAACTGTACTTAAAACAACGAAGATGATGCTGGTCAGACCACTGATGACCAGTTTGAAGCGGACTGTCAGGGATGGCGGTGCTGTGTCTGCCTGTTGTCCCCCCACCCCAACAACTTTGTCTATAAAAGCTCTCACTGCCTGCTTGTCAGACGGGGGAGTTGGCCTTTGGACAGATGGCTGCCACCCTCTCCTCCACTTGCCAGCATCTTAAATAAAAAACTTTCTTTCCACCAACCTGCCCTGCTTATTGGCTTTTGAGCAGTGAGCAGCCAGACACCCCCAACGCATACGTTTTGGTAACACTTGTCCTAACCTGCTTCCCCCTCCAAACCGTGGGGAGTGGTTGCTTCTCTGCCCCCCCAGAGGGGAGCCTGAAACCTCGTTCTCTCTTCCTGTAAAATGCAGCTGATGACAGAGCCCGGGGTCGCTGAGCGGCCCCGTTTGCTGATGACTGCCTTGATGTGCAACGCCCGCTCCTCCTGAACAAAGGGACTGCCTGCAACCACCACGCGGGCCAGGGCTGCTGGACACCCGGCGCCGTGCCCTTCAAGCGCGCCTGGGCCCGCTCCATCCCTGCGGGGTGCACCCTCCACGCCTGCCCCAGGCTCGCTCCTCCTCTTAATGGTCCCGATGCCCGTGAACACGGGGTAGGGGGAGATGGCTGGTGGGGGGTGGTGGGCGTCTCAATGCCCGGCATGGTGCCAGGGAGACCTGTACCCATCACACTTTATTCTATCTTCTGTAAAACGGGAGATGGTAAACGTGCAGGAAGAATTTTTCATTTCTCCACAAGCATTTATTGAGCGCCTGCTCTGTACTTCCGGCGCACTGGAGGCGCCATCGGAACTAGGGACACGGCAGGGCAGTAGATGCCCAGAGGGCGAGAGGCAGCCATCGTCTTGGACACACGACCTCTCCCTGCAGGCTCACCGGGCCCTCCGCTCCCCAAACCTTTCCCAGGCCCTCCCAGGCCCCCTCCCCTTGCAAACAAGGTGCGCAGGACGCTCCACACCACCAGGACCCAGCCGGCCTCTCTTCATGGGGGCCAGGGAGGCCTCTGGCCACACTCCACACGTTTCTGGCCCTGGGTTAGCCTCTTATGTTGAGGTTGAGGGCGCAGGGCCATGGGGGGCTCTCGCTGTATACTAAGAGCAGAAGTGTCCAGCTTAGAGATGGGAAATCAGGCTGAGGGAAGGACAGGGCACAGACTCTAGCAGGGACCAGAGAGCCTTCTGAAGAACAACTCCTTTCAAGTCCACTCCCTGGCCCCAGCCAGGAAGAGCCTTGCTCTTCCTTCCTCCTGGGGCCCAGCAGCTGCAACTCTCTCCTCCATAGGCCAGTTTCCCAACCTCTTTATCCTTCCTGCTCACAAACCTAAGTGGCCATAGGACTGGAAAAGGTCAGTTTCGTTCCAATCCCAAAGAAGGGCAATGCCAAAGAAACCTCACACTATTGCACGGTTGCACTCATCTCACACGCTAGCAAAGTAATGCTTAAAATTCTCCAAGCCAGGCTTCAACAGTACATGAACTGAGAACTTCCAGATGTTCAAGCTGGATTTAGAAAAGGCAAAGGAACCAGAGATCAAATTGCCAACATCCGTTGGATCATACAAAAAGCAAGAGAATTCCAGAAAAAACATCTACTTCTGCTTCATGGACTACATGAAAGCTTTTGACTGGGTGGATCAAACAGACTGTGGAAAATTCTTCAAGAGATGGGACCAGACCACCTGACCTGCCTCCTGAGAAATCTGTATGCAGGTCAAGAATCAACAGTTAGAACAGGACGTGGAACAGACTGGTTCAAAATATGGAAAGGAGTACATCAAGGCTGTATGTTGTCACTCTGCTTATTTAACTTATATGCAGAGCACATCATGAGAAATGCCAGGCTGGATGAAGCACAAACACAAGCTGGAATCCAGATTGCCAGAAGAAATATCAATTACCTCAGATATGCAGATGACACCACCATTATGGCAGAAAGCAAACAAGAACTAAAGAGCCTCTTGATGAAAGTGCAAGAGGAGAGTGAAAAAGTTGGCTTAAAGCTCAACATTCAGAAAACAAAGAGCATGGCATCTGGTCCCATCCCTTCATGGCAAATAGATGGGGAAACAGTGGAAACAGGGTCAGACTATTTTCTTGGGCTCCACCTGCAGTTGCAGATGATGACTGCAGCCATGAAAGTAGAGGATGCTTGATCCTTGGCAGAAAAGCTACGACCAACCTAGTGAAAGTGAAAGTCGCTCAGTTGTGTCCAAAGCTTGGTGACCCCATGGACTGTATAGTCTATGGAATTCTCCAGGCCAGAATACTGGGGTGGGTAGCTGTTCCCTTCTCCAGAGGATCTTCGCAACCCAGAGATGGAAGCCTCCCTCATTGCAGGCGGATTCTTTACCAGCTGAGCCACCATGCCCAACCCAGACAGCATATTCAAAAGCAGAAACGTTACTTTGCCGACACAGGTCCGTCTAGTCAAGGCTGTGGCTTTTCCAGTGGTCATGTACAGATGTGAGAGTTGGACCATAAAGAAAGCTGAGGGCCAAAGAATTGATGCTTTTGAACTGTGGTGTTGGAGAAGACTCTTCACAGTCCTTTGGACTGCAAGGAGATCCAACCAGTCCATCCTAAAGGAGATCAACGCTGACTGTTCATTGGAAGGACTGATGCTGAAGCTGAAGCTCCAATACTTTAGCCACCTGATGCGAAGAACTGACTCACTGGAAAAGACCCTGATGCTGGGAAAGACTGAAGGCAGGAGAAGGGGACGACGGAGGATGGTTGGATGGCATCACTCACTTGATGGACCTGAGTTTGAGTTCAGTTCAGTTCAATCACTTAGTCGTGTCCGACTCTTTGCGACCCCATGAATCGCAGCACACCAGGCCTCTCTGTCCATCACCAACTCCCGGAGTTCACTCAGACTCACATCCATCGACTCAGTGATGCCATCCAGCCATCTCATCCTCTGTCATCCCCTTCTCCTTCTGCCCCCAATCCCTCCCAGCATCAGAGTCTTTTCCAGTGAGTCAACTCTTCACATGAGGTGGCCAAAGTACTGGAGTTTCAGCTTTAGCATGATTCCTTCCAAAGAAATCCCAGGGTTGATCTCCTTCAGAATGGACTGGTTGGATCTCCTTGTAGTGCAAGGGACTCTCAAGAGTCTTCTCCAACACCACAGTTCAAAAGCATCAATTCTTCAGCACTCAGCCTTCTTCACAGTCCAAGTCTCACATCCATACATGACCACAGGAAAAACCATAGCCTTGACTAGACGGACCTTAGTTGGCAAAGTAATGTCTCTGCTTTTGAATATGCTATCTAGCTTGGTCATAACTTTCCTTCCAAGGAGTAAGGGTCTTTTAATTTCATGGCTGCAGTCATCATCTGCAGTGATTTTGGAGCCCAAATAAAGTCTGACACTGTTTCCACTGTTTCCCCATCTATTTCCCATGAAGTGATGGGACCGGATGCCATGATCTTCGTTTTCTGAATGTTGAGCTTTAAGCCAACTTTTTCACTCTCCTCTTTCACTTTCATCAAGAGGCTTTTGAGTTCCTCTTCACTTTCTGCCCTAAGGGTGGTGTCATCTGCATATCTGAGGTTATTGATATTTCTCCCAGCAATCTTGATTCCAGCTTGTGTTTCTTCCAGTCCAGCGTTTCTCATGATGTGCTCTGCATAGAAGTTACATAAGCAGGGTGACAATATACAGCCTTGACGTACTCCTTTTCCTATTTGGAACCAGTCTGTTGTTCCATGTTCAGTTCTAACTGTTGCTTCCTGACCTGCATACAGATTTCTCAAGAGGCAGGTCAGGTGGTCTGGTATTCCCATCTCTCTCAGAATTTTCCACAGTTTATTGTGATCCACACAGTCAAAGGCTTTGGCATAGTCAATAAAGCAAAAATAGATGTTTTTCTGTAATTTTCTTGCCTTTTCCATGATCCAGCGGATGTTGGCAATTTGATATCTGATTCCTCTGCCTTTTCTAAAACCAGCTTGAACATCAGGAAGTTCACGGTTCATGTACTGCTGAAGCCTGGCTTAGAGAATTTTGAGCATTACTTTACTAGCATGTGAGATGAGTGCAATTGTGTGGTAGTTTGAGCATTCTTTGGCATTGCCTTTCTTTGGGACTGGAATGAAAACTGACCTTTTCCAGTCCTGTGGCCACTGCTGAGTTTTCCAAATGTGCTGGCATATTGAGAGCAGCACTTTCACAGCATCATCTTTCAGGATTTGAAATAGCTCATAGGAATTCCATCACCTCCACTAGCTTTGTTCATAGTGATGCTTTCTAAGGCCCACTTGACTTCACATTCCAGGATGTCTGGCTGTAGCTGAGTGATCACACCATCGTGATTATCTTGGTCGTGAAAATCTTTTTTGTACAGTTCTTCCGTGTATTCTTGCCACCTCTTCTTAATATCTTTTGCTTCTGTTAGGTCCATACCATTTCCATCCTTTATCGAGCCCATCTTTGCATGAAATGTTCCCTTGAGTTTGAGTAAGCTCCGGGAATCGGTGATGGACAGGGAAGCCCGGCGTGCTGCAGTCCTTGGGGTCGCAAAGAGTCGGAAAGGACTGATCGATGGAACTGAACTGAACCTCAGCGGTGTTCGAGGCGGGGAAAGCTAAGGAGGGGTGTCAGCAACGCGGACCAATCGGAGGCCGCATTGCGGGCTGGGGGCGTGACCGTGGTTGCCCTGGCAACTTGGCCCGCCTCGCCGCGCTGCTCCGTGGACTGCGCGTGCGTCTCACGCTCCCCGCGCCGGTGGGAGGGAGGAGACGCTCCCGCGCTGACAGCCGGAGGGGCGGCCGCGGCCGGCGTCGCTGTGGCGATTTGCCCCGCACCCGGCCCCGAGCGCGGTAGCGCTGCGCGCACGGCGCTCAGGAGGGAGAGCCTGCGGGAGGCGGCTGTGCCCAGTCAGTCAAGGGCGGGAACCTGCAGCGAAGCTGTCAAGACGCCCTCTGGACGCTTTCGGCAGCCCGGCCGCGGGGCCGCGGGGCCGCTGGAGGAGGCAGTGATCCGGCTTATCGCGCCGGGGCGCCTCCGCTGAGCGCGAGGCTCAGCGCACTGGACAGCCTCGTGCCCGCCCTCGCGGTCCCTGGTGCTCAGCTCGGTGCTCATCTCATGCATTTTGACGCAGGCTAGTGCGAACACAGGTAGATTCGACTACAAAGGAAGGGCGTGACCCAGATGTGCTCTCCGCAACCCTAACCCCAACCCCTGGCCGACCGGGGAAGTGCTGGGATCCTCCGTCCCAAGGGGAAAGCAGGCTCGGATGGGGAGCCTCTCCCCTAGGGACACTCCTTGGCAGGGCAGCTGGGCATGTCCTCCTACGCTGTGGCTTTCTCTGCCCTCTCAGTCTCTGCAGAGGCTGGGGCAGAGGAGCCAGGAGGGACCCGAGAGCTGCATGCCGCTCGCTGGGCATGGGTATTTCCACTCTAGTGGCCATGCTAAACTCCACATTGGATATGGGACTTTTCCAAGGAATCTTCCAGAAATTTTCTTGTTTTTATTTTTAATAATAGGTTTCTTGAAATGTAATCTAAACACAATACGTTTCTTGAAATGTAATCTAAACACATTCATACAGTTTGCCCAGAGTCTACTATTCATTTTGTTGTTAATATGATCACATAGTTATGCAACCATCACCACTAATTCCAGAACATTTTCAAGAAGCCCCATCCTGATTCAAGTCATGTCCCATTTCTCCTTCCCCTTAATCCCTGGCAACCATGTCTACTGTTTGTCTCTCTGGATTTACTATTGTGGGCATTTCATACCAATAAAATCCTACATAAGCAGAAATCCACCCTTTACAACAGCAGCCTGTGGATTGTTCTTCCCAGCCAGTGGAACCAACTCAGCCATGCATGTGAACTCTGGAGCCAAAGAGATGTGGGTGTGAATGCTACTTCCATTATAGCCTTGTTCTTAGCCCTTCTGCAACTCACTCTTCACTTGGGAATGGTGGGGGTGGGGTACACTTGGCCTTGGGTGTGCCTGGCTTCACACAGGCTGCGCTCCCTGCTCTCCGGTACCCGTGGGCTGTGAGAGGACTGTGGGCCTCTGCTGGGTCTAAAAAAAACACAAAAAGATTATTTTATTTTTCGGCTGTGTTGGTTCTTCATTGCTGCACGCGGGCTTTCTCTAGTTGTGGTAAGTGGGGGCTACACTTTGCTGTTGTGCTTGGGCTTCCCATTGCGGTGGCTTCTTGATGCAGAGCAAGGCTGTAGGTGCCTGGGCTCAGTAATTGCGGTGCACTTGAGCTTAGCTGCTCTGAGGCACATGGGATCTTCCTGGACTGGGGATGAAACCAGTGTTCCTTGCATTGCAAGGCGGATTCTAAACCATTGCTTCCCAGGTGGCGCTAGTGGCAAAGAACATGCCTGCCAATGCAGGATCCATGCGTCAGTCAGTCCGGCAGTTCAGTCGCTCAGTCGTGTCAGACTCTGCTGCCCCAAGGACTGCATCACGCCAGGCTTCCCTGTCCATCACCAACTCCAGTAGCTTGCTCAAACTCATGTCCATCAAATTGGTGATGCCATCCAACCATCTCATCCTCTGTCGTCCCCTTCTCCTCCCACCTTCAATCTTTCCCAGCATCAGGGGCTCTTCCAATGAGTCTGTTCTTCGCATGAGGTGGCCAAAGTATTGGAACGTCAGTTTCAGCATCAGTACTCCCAGTGAATATTCAGGACTGATTTCCTTTAGGACAGACTGGTTGGATCTCCTTGCAGACCAAGGGACTCTCAAGAGTCTTCTCCAACACCACAGTTCAAAAGCATCAATTCTTCGGCGTTCAGCTTTCTTTATAGTCCAACTCTCACATCCATACATGACTACTGGAAAAACCATAGCTTTGACTAGGTGGACCTTTGTTGGCAAAGTAATGTCTCTGCTTTTCTAGTATGCTCTCTAGCTTGGTCATAGCTTTTCTTCCAAGGAGTAAGCGTCTTTTAATTTCATGGCTTCAGTCACCATCTGCAGTGATTTTAGAGCCCCCCCCCCAAATAAGGTCTCTCACTGTTTCCATTGTTTCCCCATCTATTTGCCATAAAGTGATGGGACCAGAGGCCATGATCTTAGTTTTCTGAATGTTGAGCTTTAAGCCAAATTTTTCACTCTCCTCTTGCACTTTCATCAAGAGGCTCTTTAGTTTTTCTTCATTTTTTCGGCCATAAAGGTGGTGTCATCTGCGTATCTGAGGTTATTGATATTTCTCCCAGCAATCTTGACTTCAGCATGTGAAAGAAAGAGAGGAAGAAAAAAATGAAGGAAGAACGCCTTTCTCAGTGATCAATGCAAAAATAGAGGAAAACAATAGAATGGGAAAGACTAGATATCTCTTCAAGAAAATTAGAGATACCAAGGGAACATTTCATGAAAAGATGGGCACAATTAGTGACAGAAATGGTATGGACCAACAGAAGCAGAAGATATTAAAAAGAGGCGGCAAGAATACACAGAAGAGCTGTGCAAAAAAGAGCTTCACGACCCAGGTAATGCCAGTGGTGTGATCACTCACCTAGAGCCAGACCTCCTGGAACGGGAAGTCAAGTGGGCCTTAGGAAGCATCACTATGAACAAAGCTAGTGGAGGTGATGGAATTCCAGTTGAGGTATTTCAAATCCTAAAAGATGATGCTGTGAAAGTGCTGCACTCAATATGCCAGCAAATACGGAAAACTCAGCAATAGCCACAGGACTGGAAAAGGTCAGTTTTCATTCCAATCCCAAAGAAAGGCAATGCCAAAGAATCAGACTACCACACAATCGCACTCATCTCACATGCTAGCAAAGTAGTGCTGAAAATTCTCCAAGCCAAAACAAAACAAAACAAAACAAAACAAAAAAAAGAAAATTCTCCCAGCCAGGCTTCAATAGTAGTGAACTGAGTACATGAGCAGTACATGAAACGTTCAAGCTGGATTTAGAAAAGGCAGAGGAACCAGAGGTCAAATTGCCAACATCCGCTGGATCATCAAGAAAGCAAGAGAGTTCCAGAAAAACATCTACTTCTGATTTATTGACTACGCCAAAGCCTTTGACTATGTAGATCACAACAAACTGGAAAATTCTAAAAGAGATGGGAATACCAGACCACCTGACCTGCCTCCTGAGAAATCTGTACGCAGGTCAAGAAGCAACAGTTAGAACTGGACATAGGACAACAGACTGGTTCCAAATAGGGAAAAGAGTACATCAAGGCTGTAGATCGTCACCCTGCTTATTTAAGTTATATGCAGAGTACATCATGCGAAATGCCGGGCTGGATGAAGCACAAGCTGGAATTAAGATTGCCAGGAGAAATATCAATAACCTCAGATATGCAGATGACACCATACTTACCCATAAGAGACACGGGTTCAATCCCTGGGTTGGGAAGATCCCCTGGAAGAGGACATGGCAAGCCACCCCATATTCTTGCCTGGGGAATCCCATAGACAGAGGAGCCTGGCAGGCTACAACCCATACAGCTGCACAGAGTTGGACGCAACTGAAGCAACTTAGCACGCATGCACAGACCCCCGGGGAAGCCCTGATGTCAGTTTTCAAAGGGCAATGGCGACTTCCCTGGAGGTCCAGTGGTTAAGACTGGGTGCTGGGAACTAAGACTCCCGCATGCCACGTGGTGCAGCCAAAAAAAGAAAAAAGAAAAACAAGAGATTTGGATATCACACCAAAGAAGACGCCCAGATGGCAGAGAGAAGCAGGTGAAAATATTCTGAACATCATATGCCATTATAGAATTTCAAATTGAAACAATATCACTACCTATCTATTCGAATGGCTGAAATCCAAAATACTGACAAGCTGTACCAGAACTCTACTGCTGTCCAGAGTGCAAAACTATATAGCCCTTGGAAGGAAAGTTATGACCACCCTAGATAGCATATTCAAAAGCAGAGACATTACTTTGCCAACAAAGGTCCATCTAGTCAAGGCTATGGTTTTTCCAGTGGTCATGTATGGATGTGAGAGTTGGACTGTTGAGAAAGCTGAGCACCGAAGAATTGATGCTTTTGAACTGTGGTGTTGGAGAAGACTCTTGAGAGCCCCTTGGTCTGCAAGGAGATCCAACCAGTCCATTCTAAAGGAGATCAGCCCTGGGTGTTCTTTGCAAGGAACGATGCTAAAGCTGAAACTCCAGTACTTTGGCTACCTCATGCGAAGAGTTGACTCATTGGAAAAGACTCTGATGCTGGGAGGGATTGGAGGCAGGAGGAGAAGGGGACGACAGAGGATGAGATGGCTGGATGGCATCACTGACTCGATGGACGTGAGTTTGAGTGAACTCCGGGAGTTGGTGATGAACAGGGAGGCCTGGCGTGCTGCAATTCACGGGGTCGCGAAGAGTTGGACACGACTGAGAGACTGAACTGAACTGAACTGAACTAGGAAGACAATTGGTAGTTTCTTATAAATTTAAATACACTCCTATTATGTGATCCATCTACCACGCGCCTAGGTATTTACAGAAATGTATTGAAAATATGTCCACACAGACAGTGGAACAGGAATGTTTATGGCAAATTTATCCGTAATTGCTTAGAACTGGAGTCAAACTGAGATGCTTTTCCATGGGTAAATAAATAAGGAAATTGGTACATTCATGCAGTGGAATATTATTTAGCAATAAAAAGAACTGTGCTTTGGCGCCACAAAGCAAGCACGGCGGAACCTTGAATGTGTATTCCTCAGTGGAAACGTCAGCTGAAAAAGGTACATACTGTACGGTTCCAACTTTATGACATTTTGGGAAAGGTAAAACTAGAGAGAGTGAAACAGTGGTTGCCGAGGTCTCAGGGGAAGGGAGGGAGGGCTGAACAGATGGAACCGAGGAGATTTTTCATGCAGCAAAACTATCCTGTACTGTACTGTAATGACTGACGTGTATAAAAAAGTGTAAATTCATAGTTCCTACTTTAAAAGCAACAAAACCAGTATAATTACACTCTTCGGTCTGTAACAAACACATACATTTGCCAATAACGAAAGGCAGCTGGGGGGCCCAGCTGTCCGCCCGCGACCCGGCGCACACGCCCCGCCGGAAGGCCCGGGCCCGCCCCCGCCGCTCTCCCGGAAACGCCCCTCTCCGGCTGCCCCGGGCTGCGTCGGCACGGACGCAGCCTGCGACGTCAGTTACGCGACAGGGGGTTCGCGCGCGCCCCCGACGGGCCACGGGCGACCCGCGAGTCGGGCTAGTGGAGGCGCACGGACGGAGGGGCCGCCTGGCGGCGCCGGGCGGCCGGGCCTTCCGGCGTCGCTGTCGGCGGTCCGTTTGGCCTCCGCTGGCGGCCCCTGCGTCGCGGGGAGGGCAGTGGGGCTGGGCTTCCGGCGTTGCCCCGCGCTGTGAGGCACGTTGAGGGCAGCGCTCTCACCGCGGAGACCGTCACCGCGCCTTTGCTCGCCCCGTGACCCGGGCCATGAGTCCCTGTGGCTGAGACTTGCTGTTGTCCCCCCGAGAACCTCCTGAAGCGGCTCCTGGTCTTCGGTCGGCCGGGGGCTCGGGCGGGCGGGCGGGTACGGATCTCAGCTGAGCCCGCTGAAACTCTCCGCCATTCGGTTCCGATGGCAGAGGAGGCGCAGGTGAGTGGGAGGTGCGCCCAGGTTCTCAGCACCCGGAGGTCTGGACTCTGAATGGCCTGTGAGAGGTGAGGAAGGCTGTGACAGGTGAAGGGACAGTCTGCAGAGACAGAGACGGAGGAGGGACGGGGATCTGGGAGCTACGTGTGTGGTGTGGTTCCCGGCGACAGAGGGTTGCAGGGTGAGGAGGTCCTCTGTGCAGAGCCGGGGGGTACCTTGGCCGTGGGCCGTTGGAGGTGCGGCGGGGCGGGGGCGAGGCAGGATGGACTTGAAATTGCTCCCCGTGGTAGCACCCGGGAGACACCAGTGTGCACAGTGGCATGCGAGAGTTGCCAGTGGGGTGGACTGGTGAGGTTGTGCTGAGGGTGTGGAGTTGTACCGTGCTGCCGTACAGTTGCGTGCCTGGCGTGCAGGAAGGCAAAGTGGAGGGCCTTTGGAGTATGGTACTCAGGCCTGAGAGAGAGACGGTACCGTGGGTTTTGTGGCTTCCGAATGGTGATCCCTGGGAGACAGGGAATTGACTGGCAGGAAATAGGACGGACCTGTGTGTTTCTAGGCGTCCATCGATGGCAGCCTGTTGTTGTGGGCTGGATGCAGAGTTTAATAGCAACAAGGTGAGAGAGGCACCAGTGGTCCTGGGGGCCCTGGGAATCCTCTGAGCTAGGGGTCTTAGGAGGAGAGAGGTATGAGGGCTTGTGAGTGGTGGGGGCTCACAGGGAAGCATGACGGCAGTGAGGGATGTGGCCGGGCCTGAGGCACCTGTCAAGGGCGTGGCTGTGTTTCTCTGTCCATATTTTGGTTGTCTTTCTGCCGATTATTGACCCTAAGACTCAGTGGAATTTATCATTACAGGGCCCGGTGACTTTTGAGGATGTAGCTGTGTATTTCTCCCGGGAGGAGTGGGGTCTCCTTAATTTGACCCAGAGGAGCCTGTACCGTGATGTTATGCTGGAGAACTTTGCACTCATTGGCTCACTAGGTAAGTCACACTTTGCCCCAACAGACAGACCACCTCTACCTTTCCGCTATGGGAAGTTCCGTTTATCCTAAAGCCCACAGAGTCTGTGCGCCCTTCCCTGTCTCTCTGAGCAGCCCTGTTGGCAGCTTTGACACCTGTTGCCCCACAGGCTCCTGGAGTAGGGCTTGGGGTTCACATGTTTATAGTTTGCCTAACAAATCCCAGCTCTCCCTCTTTCTGGCATTGTGACTTTGCTGAAGCTTTGGCCCCTCTGTGCTCTGAGTTTTGCCTTCCTCCTCCAAAAGAAATTTTATAGGACCCTCCCTGGGCCAGATGTCAACCATGAATTGAAATCAGTAGATCAGTTTGGGCAGGATAGCCACTTTTTTTTTTTGCTGCTTTGAGTGGTTTGTGGGCTTTTAGTTACCCATCAGGGATTGAAGCTGCACCCTTGACAGGGAAAGCGTGGAGTCCTAACCATTAGACCTCCAGAAAATTCCAGGACTGCCATCTTTAATATCTTTCAATCCATAAACATGAATGTATTTCTGTTTATTTAGCTCCATATATTAAAAAAATAATTTGATATATGTATTTATTTTGGGCTGTGCTGGGTCTCGTTGCTGCGGGTGGGCTTTCTTTAGTCGCGGCACTTGGGCCACTCTTCCTTGCCACATGCGGCACTGAGGCGGCTTCTCTTGCCGCAGAGTGTGGGCTGTAGGGCAGATGGGCTTCAGCAGTTGCAGCAAGTGAGCTCAGTAATTCCAGCTCCCAGGCTCTAGAGCACAGGCTCAGTAGCTGTGGCTCAGGAGCTTCGTTGCCCCACAGCATGTGGGATCTTCCCGGACCAGAGATGGAACCTGTCTCCTGCACTGGCAGAAGGATTCTTTACCACTGAACCACCGTGGAAACCCACTAGCTCTAATTTTTTAAACTGTTTTTAATATACAAGGCTAAATTTATTTCTAAGTATTTTATTCATTTTGATGCTCTTTCCCCCTCTCCTTTTAATCTTTTTTTTAATGCTCTTTTAAATGGAATTTTTTCTTAATTTCATTTTAGATTATACATTGCTAGTGTATAGAATGGAGAAGGCAATGGCACCCCACTGCAGTACTCTTGCCTGGAAAATCCCATGGACGGAGGAGCCTGGTGGGCTGCAGTCCATGGGGTCGCTCAGAGTCGGACATGACTGAGCGACTTCCCTTTCACTTTTCACTTTCATGCATTGGAGAAGGAAATGGCAACCCACTCCAGTGTTCTTGCCTGGAGAATCCCAGGGACGGGGGAGCCTGGTGGGCTGCCGTCTCTGGGGTCGCACAGAGTCGGACACGACTGAAGCGACTCAGCAGCAGTGTATAGAAATGTAATTGGTTTCCTATACAGACCTTGTACTCTGCAACTTGCTAGATTCATTTATTAGTTTGAATAGTTCTTTCAGTGGATTGTTTGGTATTTTCTATATTATATAATGTCAGGACATCTGTGAGTAGAGATGTTTCTACTTCTTCCTTTGCCTAACCACCTTGGCTATTGGACATGAATTGTAAGAGTAGACGTCTTTTCTTGTCCCAGTTCTTACAGGAAGAGCGCTCATCAGTCTTTCACTAGTGAGTACGATGGCAGCTATGAGTTCATCGCTTACGCCCTATCCAGGTGAGGAAGGCCTCCTGCTGAGTGCATTCATTGTGAAGAGTCGCTAGGTTTCGTGCAGCGCTTTTCCGTATCTATTGAAATGAACATGTGATTCTTGTCCTTTATTCTATTAATGTGGTGTATTACAGTAATTGATTTTCTGTATTCACAAGAGTTATCAGTGGTCCAGTTTTCTTTTCTTGTATCTTTATTTGGATTGAGTATGAGGATAATTTTGGCTTCAGTGGATGAATTGGGGAATGTCCCCTTCTCCTCTTCTGTTTTATGAACAGTTTCTGAAACACTGGCATCAATTCTCATTTCTGTGTTAATACTAACCTACGACGCCATCTCAGCCCAGCCTGTGGGGAAGTGGTCTTTCCTTAAGTCTGTTCAGCTATTCTGTTTCTTCTTCACTCAGTCTATCTCTGCTCTTTCTTTTTTTTTTCTTAATTGTCTTCCTTCTACTTTCGGGTTTTTTTTCTTCTTTGTGTTCCTTGAAGTATAAACTTAGGATATGGGTTGAAGGTCTTTTTCTAAAAATTCATCTTCTAATTGAAACGCAGTTGGTTCACAGTGTTTCAGGGACAGCAGTGACTCAGTCACACGTAGAGAGAGCTTTCTTATTATGTGTGTTGTGACAATGTAAGAAATGTGTATTTTGTCTTTGTTCCCAAGTCTTTGGCATGCAGCTCCTAAAACTTTTGGAATCTCTGGAGTGATGAGATGCTTCTGTATGCTTATGAACACTGACAGTTGCTGGGGACCCCTGGATAGTTTCAGAATAGGGGCTGGTCACCAGAAATATCAGGGGATGATTGGAAGGTTGGATTTTCAGTTACTCCCAGCCTCCTCCTCTCACTTCCCTACCCTGACTTTTGGGGGCGGGGGAGGGGCTGGAGTTTGGGCCAATCATCAATGGCCAGTGATTCAATCAGTCATGCCTATGTGAGGAAACATCCATAAAAACTCCAAAATGACCAGTTCAGAGAGCTTCTGGGTTAATGGACACATCTGAGATGCTAGGAGAATGGTGCCACCAAGGGCATGGATCCTTCTTACCCTCTGCATCCTCAGTCTCCACCCTTTGGCATACCCTACCCTTTTCATTTCTTCCACTGGGCTGTTCCTGAGTTATAGCCTTTAAAATAAATCGGTAATAGTAAGTAAATTCTTTTCCTGAGTTATCTGATCTGTTCTAGCAACTTATTAAACCTGAAGAGGAATCAATAATTGTGAGAATCCCAGATTTACAGCTATCAGAAGTATGGGAGGCAAGGGACTTCAATTGATGCCTGAGGTAGGGGCAGTCTTGTGAGACCAAGCCTGTAACCTGTGGGATCTGGTGCTAATTCCACATATTTGGTGTCAGAATTGAATTGAATCCTTGAACACCCAGTTGGAGTTGGAGAAATGGTATGGAAAACCCCCATGGATTTGGTGTCAGAGGTATTGTGAATAAGACAGCTCAGAGGTGTTGCTATAATTTTCCTTCTAAGCAAGACTTTTCCCCATAACTTTTGGTATGTTGTGTTCTCTTTCATTTATCTCGAAGTGTTTTATAATTTTCCTTGTGGTGATTTAGGAGTACTTTAATTTCCATAAATTTGTGAGTTTTCCAGATTCACAGACATGGAGAACTGACTTTTGGTTGCCAGGGGATGGGGCAAGGAGCAGGAGAGGGGTGGATTGGAGTTTGTGACTAGCAGATGCAGATTATTATATATAGAATGGATAAACAACAAAGTCGTATTCTATAGCATAGGAAAGTATATTCATATCTTGTAACAAACCATGATGAGAAAGAATTCTAAAATATTTGTAAATTTCCCCATTTTTCTTCTGTTGTTGCTTTCTACTCTGAAGTTCACTGAGGCTTGTTTCATGTCCTAGCACATGGTCTCTTTTGGAGAATGTTTCATGTGCCTGTCAGAATGGAGGAGACTATGTATTCTGTTAAGTAGCATGTTCTATAGATGTCTTAGAGGTCTAGTTGATTTTCAGTGTTATTCAAGTGTTATATCCTTCTTCATTTTCTGCCTAGTGGTCCTATCCATTTATGAAAGTTAGAAATTGAAGTCTCTATTATTGCTTAATTCTTTATTTAATTATTGTCAGTTTTGCCTCACAGGCGGTTCTTTTCTAGAAAACTGTGGTAAAACAAACCATGATATGTTCAGTATCTTCTAATAACCTATAATGGAAAATAATCTGAAAAAGATACACACATATATAACTGAATCACTTTGCTGTACACCAGAAACTAATACAGTACTGTAATTCAACTATATTTCAATTTAAAGAAATAAATAAAAAACAAATGAACATTCAATTGCCTCTGACAATTTTTTTTAAAAATGTAGAGTCCCAGGTTCTAATACTTGATTTCCTTCATGGTTGCTATGGTGACACGAGCTTCCTCTGTTTTTGTAGGGTGGGTCAGCCTTATTACTCCTCACCCTGTTAGGCTTTGCACCTTCAAGGTCCCCCAAGGTTGCCCATATGGAGGGTGAGGAAGAGGCCTGGGTGGTGGTGTCCAACATGGGGGACAGTGTGGTCAGCAGAGCAGAGGCCAGGAAGGGTCCCAGACCCAGCGACTGGGGCTAGGGGAGGCCTCGGTCTCAGTGACGCGTATCTCTCTGCACTGGCATTTGGGCGCTGGAGCCAGTGACCACAGCTTACTCCCACCTTGCCCCTCTTCTGGACTCACGTGTGGTCTTGCAGTCTCTCCTGAGGCCTCTGTCTTGTTGCTCCCTCTTCTCTGTGCAGAGCTGTCCACTGTGACCTGCTCTGCAGGTGACTTGGGGTGCACATGTCCTTGCGCGATCCATGGACCCTGGCTGCTGTCAGCCATCTTTTCACTGGGGCAGCCATCCTCTCCGCAGAGCTTGCTGCCATCAGCATCACTGGCCCAGCTGAAGCCCTCGGCAGAGCAGGACTTGAAGAGCGTGACCCCTTCCTGCAGCGCTGCTGTGTCTGTCTCCTGGTCCCTGTCGCGGTTTCCCTGTTCGGGGGTTAGGCAGAGCCCTGTTCCCCTGGACCAGCCCTTCCTCATCCGAACCTTTCCCTGCAACCTCCTGCAAGCCTGTGGACACCTCCGTGGGTGTGTGCCACAGGCACCGGTGCTGAAGGTGCCTCCTCCCTGCAGGCCCGCTCTCAGTGCCCACCTCTTCTGTCCCAGGTTGTCTGTGTAGACTGCAGGATGAGGACGCCCCTCGCGAGCTGGGAGAGAGCTGCCGAGTCTGCCTGTCAGAGAAGCCCTCTCTGTGTGGGACGTCTGGACGGGCCTTCCCTGCCACTTTAGGCCTCCTCCAGTCTCAGGCTGCCCGCAGAGAGGGGGCACCCTGCGGGAGCCCCGAGCGCAGTGAGGCCTGCCCACCCGGCTCCACTGGTCAGCGGCAGCAGGGCGGCCATGCAGCACAGACGCCCTTCCGGTGCAGTGACTGTGGGCAGGCCTTCCCCCAGGCCTTCATGCTCCTCGACCACCTCGTTGCTCACGCCAGAGAGAGGCCCTTCAGGGGCCCAGCAGGTGGAAGCAGCCCCACGGAGAACTCAACCCTGGTTCCTCACTGGAACGCTCACCCTGGAGAGGCGCCCCATGTGTGCAGTGAGTGTGGCAGGGCCTTCAGTTACCCGTCTAAACTGAGGAAGCACCAGAAGGTTCACACTGGCATCAAGCCTTTCAAGTGTGCCGAGTGCGGGAAGACCTTCAACCGCAAGGACGCGCTCGTCCTGCACCAGAGAATCCACACCGGAGAGCGGCCTTACCAGTGCGGCGAGTGCGGGAAGGCCTTTAGCGTGCTGTCCACTCTCATTCGGCACCGGAAGGTGCACATCGGAGACAGGCCGTACGAGTGCCGGCAGTGCGGGAAGCTCTTCAAATACAACCAAAGCTTCGTCCTGCACCAGAGGGTGCATACGGGAGAGAGGCCCTACGGCTGCGGCGAGTGTGGGAAGGCCTACGTGACCCGCTCGGGGCTGTACCAGCACCGGAAGGTCCACACCGGCGAGCGCCCCTACGAGTGTGGCCTGTGCGGGAAGACCTACACTACCAGGTCCTACCGCAACCGCCACCAGCGCTTCCACACCGAGGAGCGGGCCCACGAGTGCCCCGAGTGCGGTCGTGCCTTCAAACACGGCTCGACCCTCCTCCAGCACAGGAAGGTCCACGCTGCAGGAAGGCCGTAGCGGGCCAGCATCGGCCACGGCTGGCGCCTGCTCAGGTTCTCGGTCCAGAAGGGAGGCTGGGGAGAGGGGACGTCGGCAAGCGGAACCCGCCGCCCGCCGCCCACCCCGACTGGGGCAGGTGCGCTGCGCTCCGGCCCGGCCGGCTGTTTTCTGTGTTGGGCCATTGCCAGTTCCTGTGACAGGAGCCGTCCCACCCCTCCGAGCCGGCAGCTCCTATGGTGCGCATCAGTGACTGTGCTCTGGGAAGCCGCTCTCTCCTCCATAAGGGAGAGTCATGTGCGCTGGATTCCATATGGGGTCTTATTCCCTCCCCACAGCCAGTTCAGGTGTGGACATGACCTAGCTCTGGCCAAGAGTAGCTAAGCAGTGGCTGCAGGGACCTCCAGGGGAGGTTAGCCATCTTTATGGACTCTGTGGATGCCACGTTTGGTCCCTGTCGTGGGTTTATCCAGCCCTTGGACTGACTGTCTCACGCGGTTCTGGAATGTCTAATAAAGACCTTTTTGTGTATGCCACCCTTAATCTGTGGGCTCTGATCTGTGTGTGTGTCAGAGGACTGAGAACCAAACTGGGCTCATGAATAGAGGGCGCTGTTTCTCTGGAGGTCCCTGACTGTTGTCTGCCTCAGTGGGGACAGCAGGATGGCAGAGGCCAACTCCAGTCAAGGTTGGCTGAGTTTGCACTGGAGCTTCAGACCTCCGGGGGGAGACTGAAGGGTTCTGTGGGTGGATCCCTGGCCTGGATGTCAGGTGTAGCTCTGGGCCCAGAGCTTGCCTGAAGAATGGAGTGGTGGGTAGAAGATCCCCGTGTGACTGGGGACAGGTACCAGCTGGGCTCCTTGTTTCTGGGGAAAGTTCTGCAACCTTCAGTGCTGGTCAGGAGAAGCTGCTTCTAGAATCAGCTCAGAAGCTGAGCTCTCTGAAACTGAGAACATGGAGGTAAGTTTGAGAGTGGCCATATGTCCTGCAGGAGCTGCTGGGCAGAATGAGTGGGCACAGGAGCAGAAAGAGGAGTCCTGTGGAGCGGGGGGCCTGGCACATGTGAGGCTTGAGCTGGTTCGAAAGAGGAATCCATGGATGTGCCGGGAACGTGGTTTCAGGGGGTGAGGCGGGCAGTTTCTCAGGAATTTCAAGCCTGTTCCCAGTGTCCAAGGTCACTGTCAGCAAATAACCTACAGGTTCCTTGGATCCTCAGAGCCTTTCTGGGCATGTCCACTTCCTGGCCGTCGCCCTGGGGCTGAGAGGATCCCGTCATACTGGGATGCAGCTTTCGTGGCCTGGCTGGGATTCCCGGTGTCTGCACACTGCAGCCTTGGCTTTTTGCTGTTGCTCTCACAGGGCTCCAGGGAAGGAAGTTGATCCACGTGTAGATCCGGATCTGCTGGCTGTGGGCCCTCTGATTTTAAAATGTTGGAAACTACTCTTTTACAAGGTAAATGTCAGTTCAGCGAAACTTGTTATGTGGTTGTCACTGTGTCTCGGGTCTACAAACAGTGCTTCAAGAAGAAAACGTTTGTGGAGGCGTGTCTGGGGAGAGCCAACCCCAGCCTGGAGGCTTGGGGCCGAGTGGTACTCAGCCAGGGCCATGTGTCGGGGTTGGAGCATAAAGGCTGCTTCCGCCTTCAGCTGCAGCAGTTCCTCTCAGACACCCCGCTGGTAGGAGGGGTGGCAGCCACGGGGGCAGGAAGTTCCTGGCCAGTCTGCTCTGCGTTTCCAGCGCCGTAAGGCACACGCCACCCCAGGCCTGCTTGGGCCACGTGTGCGTAATCCCTGTGTGTGGTAACTGTCTACCTTTGAGAGAGTCATTTCCTAGGCAGGTTGATAAGAACTCTAGCGGTCCCCAAGGAGAGAGGGGTCTGCAATTCTCAAAGAGGGAAAAGAGGACAAACTTTCTTTTTTCCTCTGCATTCTTTAGGATTATGTATCCTGCCTGAGGACAGTCTCTGGATTAAACCTGTTTAATCATGTTATCTTAAAATGTAAATTATCGGGGTCAGTTCAGTTCAGTCACTCAGTCGTCTCTGACTTTGCGACCCCATGAACTGCAGCACGCCAGGCCTCCCTGTACATCACCAACTCCCAGAGTTCACTCAGATTCACGTCCATCGAGTCTGTGATGCCATCCAGCCATCTCATCCTCGGTCGTCCCCTTCTCCTCCTGCCCCCAATCCTTCCCAGCATCACAGTCTTTTCCAATGAGTCAACTCTTCGCATGAGGTGGCCAAAGTACTGGAGTTTCAGCTTTAGCATCATTCCTTCCAAAGAAATCCCAGGGCTGATCTCCTTCAGAATGGACTGGTTGGATCTCCTTGCAGTCCAAGGGACTCTCAAGAGTCTTCTCCAACACCACAGTTCAAAAGCATCAATTCTTCAGCGCTCAGCCTTCTTCACAGTCCCAACTCTCACATCCATACATGACCACAGGAAAAACCATAGCCTTGACTAGACGGACCTTAGTCAGCCAAGTAATGTCTCTGCTTTTGAATATGCTGTCTAGGTTAATCATAGCTTTTCTTCCAAGGAGTAAGCGTCTTTTAATTTCATGGCTGCAGTCACCATCTGCAGTGATTTTGGAGCCCCCAAAAATAAAGTCTGACACTGTTTCCACTGTTTCCCCATCTATTTCCCATGAAGTGATGGGACCAGATGCCATGATCTTCGTTTTCTGAATGTTGAGCTTTAAGCCAACTTTTTCACTCCCCTCTTTCACTTTCATCAAGAGGCTTTTGAGTTCCTCTTCACTTTCTGCCCTAAGGGTGGTGTCATCTGCATATCTGAGGTTATTGATATTTCTCCCAGCAATCCTGATTCCAGCTTGTGTTTCTTCCAGCCCAGCGTTTCTCATGATGTACTCTGCATAGAAGTGAAATAAGCAGGGTGACAATATACAGCCTTGATATACTCCTTTTCCTATTTGGAACCAGTCTGTTGTTCCATGTCCAGTTCTAACTATTCCTTCCTGACCTGCATACAGGTTTCTCAAGAGGCAGGTCAGGTGGTCTGTTATTCCCATCTCTCAGAATTTTCCAGTTTATTGTGATCCACACAGTCAAAGGCTTTGGCATAGTCAATAAAGCAGAAATAGATGTTTTTCTGAACTCTCTTGCTTTTTCCATGATCCAGAGGATGTTGTCAATTTGATCTCTGGTTCCTCTGCCTTTTCTAAAACCAGCTTGAACATCAGGGAGTTTATGGTTCATGTATTGCTGAAGCCTGGCTTGGAGAATTTTGAGCATTACTTTACTAGCATGTGAGATGAGTGCAACTGTGTGGTAGTTTGAGCATTCTTTGGCATTGCCTTTCTTTGGGATTGGAATGAAAACTGACCTTTTCCAGTCCTGTGGCTACTGCTGAGTTTTCCAAATGTGCTGGCATATTGAGTGCAGCATCATCTTTCAGGATTTGAAAGACCTCAACTGGAATGCCATCACCTCCACTAGCTTTGTTCGTAGTGATGCTTTCTAAGGCCCACTTGACTTCACATTCCAGGATGTCTGGCTGTAGATGAGTGATCACACCATCGTGATTATCTGGGTCATGAAGATCTTTTTTTGTGTGTGTGTGAAGATCTTTTTTGTACAGTTCTTCCGTGTATTCTTGCCACCTCTTCTTAATATCTTCTGCTTCTGTTAGGTCCATACCTTTTCTGTCCTTTATCGAGCCCATCTTTGCATGAAATGTTCCCTTGGTATCTCTAAGTTTCTTGAAGAGATCTGTAGTCTTTCCCATTCTGTTGTTTTCCTCTATTTCTTTGCATTAATCGCTGAAGAAGTCTTTCTTATCTCTTCTTGCTATTCTTTGGAATTCTGCATTCAGATGCTTATATCTTTCTTTTTCTCCTTGGCTTTTCGCTTCTCTTCTTTTCACAGCTATTTGTAAGGCCTCCCCAGACAGCCATTTGCTTTTTTGCATTTCTTTTCCATGGGGATGGTCTTTATCCCTGTCTCCTGTACAATGTCACGAACCTCATTCTATAGTTCATCAGGCACTCTATCTATCAGATCTAGGCCCTTAAATCTATTTCTCACTTCCACTGTATAATCATAAGGGATTTGATTTAGGTCATACTTGAATGGTCTAGCGGTTTTCCCTACTTTCTTCAATTTGAGTCTGAATTTGGTAATAAGGAGTTCATGATCTGAGCCACAGTCAGCTCCTGGTCTTGTTTTTGTTGACTGTATAGAGCTTCTCCATCTTTGGCTGCAAAGAATATAATCAGTCTGATTTCAGTGTTGACCATCTGGTGATGTCCATGTATAGAGTCTTCTCTTGTGTTGTTGGAAGAGGGTGTTTGCTATGAACAGTGGATTTTCTTGGCAAAACTCTATTAGTCTTTGCCCTGCTTCATTCCGCATTCCAAGGCCAAATTTTCCTGTTACTCCAGGTGTTTCTTGACTTCCTACTTTTGCATTCCAGTCCCCTAAAATGAGAAGGACATCTTTTTTAGGTGTTAGTTCTAAAAGGTCTTGTAGGTCTTCATAGAACCGTTCAACTTCAGCTTCTTCAGCGTTAATGGTTGAGGCATAGACTTGGATTACCGTGATATTGAATGGTTGGCCCTGGAGACGAACAGAGGTCATTCTGTCATTTTTGAGATTGCATCCAAGTACTGCATTTTGGACTCTCTCATTGACCATGATGGCTACTCCATTTCTTCTGAGGGATTCCTGCCTGCAGTAGTAGATATAATGGTCATCTGAGTTAAATTCACCCATTCCAGTCCATTTTAGTTTGCTGATTCCTACAATGTCAACTTCACTCTTGCCATCTTGTTTGAGCACTTCCAATTTGCCTTGATTCATGGACCTGACATTCCAGGTTCCTATGCAATATTGCTCTTTACAGCATCGGACCTTGCTTCTATCACCAGTCCCATCCACAGCTGGGTATTGTTTTTGCTTTGGCTCCATCCCTTCATTCTTTCTAGAGTTATTTCTCCAGTGATCTCCAGTAGCATATTGGGCACCTACTGACCTGGGGAGTTCCTCTTTCAGTATCCTATCATTTTGCCTTTTCATACATTTCATGGGGTTCTCAAGGCAAGAATACTGAAGTGGTTTGCCATTCCCTTCTCCAGTGGACCACACTGGGAATGGTAAACCACTTCAGTATTATGGGGATAGGTCTGGTCTTTACAAGGATTATATAACAATAATATATCCTGCCTGAAGGCAGTCTCTGGATTAAACCTTCTAGCTAATTCTGTTATCTTAAAATGTAAATTATGGGAGTAGGTCTGGTGAGATCTTTACAACCTCCAGACATTCTTTGGATTCATTGGAGAGTATATAACTCCATTGCTAACACTAGCAAGGGGGTACTCTTTCTACCCGCTTCTGATGTCTATGTCAGAAGCTGTCTCTATCTCCTTTATACTTTAAGAAAACTTTATTACACAAAAGCTCTGAGTGATCAAGCCTTGTCACTGGCCCTGGATTGACTTATTCTCCTCCAGAGGCCAAGGATCCCGGCGTCTTTGTGTGATTCAGCAACAAACTCACCTTCAGCATGGAGGTCTGTATGGAGCAGAGTCAAAGTCTGGCAGGGCAAAATAGGGCCCAGATGTCCAGGCAGGTGAGGGTTAGGGCAGACTGACCAGACTCCTCACCCCACCAACAGGGCAGCGTGACCCGTCTCCTGACCTCTCGGCCTGCTCCTCCCCTGTGGCCCCTCCATGGGTCATCTCTGCTGGGTGCCTCTGCACTGCCTCTCCTGGCTGAAGAGGTTCCTGGAGTTGCCGCCTCCGATTTTCCGGCCCACCTAGAAGCGAGCAGTAGCGGCTGCCACTGTCACTCTTACCTGGGCTTCACTCTCTTAGAGCTGCGGTTGCTCTGCAGTGACCCTGTTCTTTAGTCCCTTTGCACAGTAAATCTCTGTACTGCACATCAGATGGAGGTGAAATGCATCTACCACGGAGCTCAGGCAAAAGCCTGGCACCCAGTAGGACCCCGGGGGAATCTCTGGTGGCCCTGAGGGATGGTACTTGGCCCAGATCACAGCCCTCTCAGAGCTGACCCTGGGGAGCAAGAAGGTAGGAGACCCCAGGGAAAGAGTGGTGCTTACCCCATCCTGCACTCACCAGAGTGCAGGCACACCTGTCCCAGGCTGTGAGCAGCTGCTGAGCCCTACAGACTTCAGTCCCCTGGCAGGACGAAATCCACAGGCCCCTCCTGCGTGAAACTGACATTGTAGTAGGGTGGTATACCGAATGCTGTGTCCCCCCACAATACCTAGGTTAAAGCCTAACCCACTCAGTGTTCTGTATTTGGAGGTGGGGCCTTTGGGAGGTTGATGAGGTCATGAAGGAGGAACCCTTGTGACTGGGATTAGTGGTCTCATAAGAGGCTCCCAAGGACCCCCTCTCCTTCACTGTGAGGACACAGAGGACGGCTGTCAACCAGGATCCTCACCTGACACCAAATATCCCGGCACTGTGACCTTGGATTTTCCAGTCTCCAGGACTGTGAGAAACTTCTGTTATTTTTAAGCCTCCCAGTTTACAGTATTTGGTACATCAGTTGCAATGGACTAAGACATGGGAGACAGACATCCCTCAAGAGAGCACACAACTGGCAGCTGTGAGCAGGGCTGTGAAGGGCCCTTCAGTGTGTGAGTGAGGCCCCTCCTGGTGCACCTTATCTCAGGACCCCCGAGTCTGTCCTTATGTCTCTCTTCTGGGGGCTCACATGACCCTGCAGTTGGCTTTTACCTTGCAGTGAAGAAAAACTTCATGGCCTGGAGTCATGTCTGCTTCTTTTGTTGGAACTTAAAAAACCTGGCATTTAATGAATCTACAATCCACAAGGCTTATTAAGATCTCACCAGTGTCCATGGACACACACGTCTCCCTTGGTATAGTTTTAGGGACATCCTGCATATTTTCATATGCTCTTTTCATTTTCATTCCAGGTAGTTTCAAATTCTTCTTTTGATTTCATCTTTGACCATGGATTATTTATAAGTGTGATAGTCAGTTTCTGAATGAGGGTTTTCCACACATCATTCTGTTCTTGATTTCTTATTGAATCCTGTTCCAGTCAAGGTCCATACCGTGTATTATTTCTTTTCCCTTTATCAGGCCTTCTTTTATGGCCCAGAATATGCTCCATTTTGGTAAATGTTCTATGTGAATGTGAAAAAAAAAAAAGTCTATTCTGTCCTCTTGGACAGGAAGTTCTATGAATACAGGTTAGGTCAAGCTGGTTGAAAGTGCCATCTTCCACGCCTTCACTGATTATCTGGGAGGGTGTGAGCGTCCCCAAGTATAACTGTGAGTCTGTCTATTGCTCCCTGCAGTTCTGGCAGTTTCTGCTTCATGTACCCTGAAGCACTGTTAGGTACATTCATGTGTAGGACTGCCATGTGTCTTTACTAATTTGTCTCTCAACCAGCATGGGGTCAGTTCATTCCCTGATCCTCTCAGAGGCAACAGGCAGCTAGAAAGAGGTTTACGCTCCAGAGGGGAGACAGTGCTATGTAGGTTCCTAGGCCACTCGGAAAGGGCAGGGTAGCTTCTGAAGGTATTTCCACATCAGTGACACATTAGGGAATTTCTCTGTAGTCTGCTGCCTGAAGCTTGATGTGGCTGTAGATCTCCCAAAGACCATCTCCATAAGGCTCCACTCAGCTGTGGATCCTTCTATGCTGTGCAAGGTTGCAGAGGCGGCTGAAGATTTTCCCACAGTGGCCACACTCGTAAGTCCGCTCTCTGGTGTGAACCATCTGGTGTCGAGCGAGTGTGGACCTTTCACTAAAGGCCTTCCCGCACTGGCTGCATTCGTGGGGCCTTTCCTGGGTGTGCACTCTCTGGTGGCGGATGAGGTGCGAGTTGCTGCTGAAGGCCCTGCCGCATGCACTGCACTCGTAAGGCCTTTCCCCAGTGTGGACTCTCCAGTGGTAGATGAGGCTGGATTTACGGCTGAAGAACTTGCCACATTTAGTGCACTCGTAAGGCCTTTCCCCAGTGTGAACTTTCTGATGCTTCGTAAGGATAGACTTTTGGCTAAAGAACTTCCCACATTCATGACACTCATAAGGCCTTTCTCTGGTGTGGACTCTCCAGTGCTCAATGAGACTGGAACTGTGAGCAAAGGCTTTCCCACATTCGCTGCACTCGTAAGGCTTTTCCCCAGTGTGAGTTCTCCAGTGCTGAACTAGGCTGGAGTTGCGACTGAAGGCTTTTCTGCACTCACTGCACCTGTAAGGCCTTTGTCCAGTATGTACTTTCTGGTGTTGAATGAGGGTGGAGCTATTGCTGAAGGTTTTCCCACATTCACCACATGCAAAAGGCCGTTCTCCGGTGTGGACTTTCTGATGGCGAAGGAGGTGAGAACTCTGGCTGAAGTCTCTCCCACACTCATTGCATCCGAAAGGCCGTTCTCCGGTGTGAACCTTCTGGTGCTGAGCGAGGTTGGAGTTGTTGTTAAAAGCTCTCCCACACTCACTGCACTCAAATGGCCGTTCTCCAGTGTGAACTCGCCAGTGCTGCATGAGCGCAGAGCTGCGACTGAAGGCTTTCCCACACTGACTGCACTCATAAGGTTTTATGTGGGTGTGGACTTTCTGGTGCCGAAGGAAATTGGAGCTTTGGCTGAAGGCTCTTCCACATTTGCTGCACTTGAAGGGCCTTTCTCCTGTGTGAACTTTCTCATGCCGAGCGAGGTGTGACCTGTTATTGAAGGCTTTCCCACATTCACTGCATGCATAAGGCCTTTCTCCTGTGTGGATTCTCTGGTGATGAATAAGGGTGAGTTTGTGGCTGAAAGTTTTCCCACAGTCGCTGCATGCATAATCTTTTACTCCTGTGTGGAATTTCTGATGCTTCCTCAGTTTATATGGGTGACTGAAAGCCTTGCCACACTCTTTACATACATGAGATGTTTCTCCAGTGTGAAACCATTGGTCACTAGGAAGGGCTGATTTCTCCTCTAAGGAATTTTCAACTCTTGGGCATCTAAATGGTGTCTCTTCAGAGTGAGCACTCAGGTGGCTGAGGAGGACAGAAGTCTTCTGGAAAGCTTTCCCACTGTCACTGCAGTTGAAGGGCTTCTGTGAGGGCTGGACCTCTGGGAGCTGCCCAGAATTGAAAGGGTGCAGTGAGGCCTCCCTGCCCTTTGTGCTGCTTTGTGGCTCCCCACTGCCATCCAAGCCCGGGGGCTGGAGGAGGTCATGGCCGTCTGAGACATCCTGGCTACCTAACCCACATGTATTGGGTTTATCTGACAGAGGAGAGCCTGTGGAGCTCTTCACAAACAAGTCCCTGTCTCTGTTCCATTGGAAGGGCTTTTCTCCATTGTACTCTGGATGCTGGTGAAGATTTCCACCAAACCAAAACTCTCTTCCATATGCTAAACATGTGCAGGGAGTCTCTCCAGTATGTCCTTGATGGTTGTCCAGCTGCAAAATGTCTTTCAAGAGTGGCTCACACGTGTCACAGCTGTCAGCCTTCTGCATGCAAGGAGGTACACTGGGAGTTCCGACCTGTGACACCACTTCTCCAGAAGCATTCCTCTCAGAAGGCACCTCCTCATCTTCCACCACAGGCCAACAGCCTGAAAGCCGAGAAATTTCTGGTTAACGCGAGTGCTCCACTCAGTGAAAAGGGCGACTTCCTTAGCACTGTGTCACTGACACATACAGGAATGGCCAAGGGTTTGCCGATAGGCCAGGGGGGCAGAGTTAGAGTGAAAGGCTCACTGGTGGGGCAGGGCCCTCACCAGAGGCGAAGGACCTGAAAAGACATTTTTCACAAAAAGAGATGTACACACAAATGGACAAAAAGTAAATGAAAAGGAGCTCAGCATCATGAGTCATTGTGTGTACACTGTTTGCTCAGTCATGTCCAACTCTGTGAATAATTTTTTATTATTCAGCCATAAAAATGAAAGAAGTGTTACTGATACGTTCCATAACATGGATGAACCTCAGCAACATTATGTCAAGAAAAAGCCAGTCACAGAAAACACATATGGTATAATTCCATTTGTATGAAATATCTAGTAATAGAATAAGCAAATCTGTACAGTCAGAAAGCAGATTAGTGGTTGCCTAGGACTCAGGACAGGATGAGGGAGGATGAAGAGTGACTACTAAAGGGTACAGAGTTTCCTTTAGGTAATGAAAATGTTCTAAAATTAGAGTATGGTGATATTAGTTTATTGAAAAAGTGAAAGTCAAGTTGCTCAGTTGTGTCCGACTCTTAGCGACCCCATGGACTGTAGCCTACCAGGCTCCTCCGTCCATGGGATTTTCCAGGCAAGAGGACTGGAGTGGGCTGCCATTTCCTTCTCCAGGAGAGCTTCCTGACCCAGGGAATGAACCCGGGTCTCCAAGTTGTAGGCAGACACTATACCATCTGAGCCACCAGGAAAAGTCCATTTGTTTATTATTATCCTTAATTTTTAAAAAATTTATTAAGTTCTGCCATAAAGCAAACTGCCTCAGTTATACATATGTTCTTTTTCATATTCTTTCCTATTATAGTTCGCTGTGCTATGCAGTAGGACCTAATGTTTATCCATTCTATATATAATAGGTTGTATTTCCTAATTCTAATCCATCCCTCTCCCAACCCCCACTGCTGGCAACCACAAGTCTGTTCTCTATACCTGTGAGACTCTTTCTGCTTTATAGCTCTGTTCCTTTGTGTTGTCTTTTGGATTCCACATATAGGAGACATCACACAGCACTTGTCTTTTCTCCCTATGACCTATGACCTGCGTCACTTCGGGTGATCATCTCTAGGCTCCCCCACACTGCTGCAAGTGGCATCAATTCTTTTCTGTGGTGAGTAGCATTCCATTGCACACACACCACATCTTCTTTGCCATTCATCTGCCAATAGAGTTTATGTTGCTTCCATGTCCTGGCTGCCGTCAATAGTGCTAGAGTAAACTTACCCTTTCGAATTGCTGTTTTTTCTCCAGATATACGCCCAGGAGTGAGACTGCTGGATCATATGGCACACTGTTTTCATTTTTTAGGAAGCTCCATGCTTGTTTCCACGGTGGCTGCACCAATTTACATTCCCACCAGCAGTGCAGGAGGGTTCCTTTTTCCACGTGCTGTCTAGCATGTGTTATGTGTAGCCTTTTTAATGATGGCTATTCTGACTGGTGTGAGGTGACACCTCATTATAGTTTTCATTTGAATTTCTCTAATAATAAGCAGTGTTGAACACCTTTTTACATGCTTTTTGGCCATCTGTATGTCTTCTTTGGAGAAATGTCTATTTAGGTCTTCTGCCCATTTTTCAATGGGGTTATTTTCTTGTTATTGACTTGTATGAGCTGTTTGTATATTTTGGAAATTAAAACCCTTGTCAATCATATCATTTACAAATATTTTCTCCCAGTTTCTAAGTTGTATTTTCATTTTGTTTATGAAAATGAACGTTTTTGCTGTGCAAAAACTTGTAAGTTTTATTAGGTTCCATTTGTTTGTTTTTATTTCTGTTGCTTTGGGAGACTGACTTAAGAAAACACTGGTATGATTTATGTAAGAGAATATTTTGCCTATGTTCTCTTCAAGGAGTTCTATGGAGTATGGTGAGATTTATACACTGAAAACATGAAAACCCACTAAACAGTACACTTTAAAAGGGTGAACGTTAAAATTGACTTTCGTAAAAGAAAAATAAATAAAAGGGTGAATGTTATGATATATATCAGTAAAGCCATTAAAAAAAATGTTTCTGGGGAAGGGGCAGAACCTTGGCATGGCCCTACACTAGATCAGCCAGTCAGGCACTGGTCAAGTTGAGCAGGACCCTTCAGGCAGGCCAGAATGCCCGATCCCCAACCTCTGCTCCCACAAGGCCCCCGTGGGACCTAATAGCTGTTAGGACTCCTCCTGAGGCTGCTCAGGGAGAAATGGGGGTGCACGCGGCCCAGGCCCAGCACTCACAGCAGCTGCAGCAGGAAACCTGGGCAGGAAGCAGTGTCCCTGGTCCAGCTTGGGGATGGGGAGAAGACAAAAGGCAGATGCTGGCCCCCAGGCCAGGGCAGGGCATGAGGGCCTTACCAAGTGAGGTCACGAGCTCCAAGGTCTCCAGCATCACAGTGCGGTACAGCTGCCTCTGGGCCTCATCGAGGAGCTCCCACTCCTCCCTGGAGAAGCGCATGGCCACCTCCTCAAAGGCCACCAGGCTCCCCCATGAGGGGACGGCGAGGCCAGGGGGCCAGCAGGTGGGCTGGAAAACAAACGAAGCGGTCTGGCGGGCACATTCAGGCCCTTGAGGTGTGACTCAGAGTTCTGCCCCGTGTCCCACCAGCATCTCCTCTCCTCATGACCCCCGTCCATCCTCCCTCCACCCGCCTGCAGCTCACCCCCTTCACCAGGCCCTCACCTCCAAGAAGACCACAGGTGCTGGCCCCACTGGTGTCCTGCTGTCCTCACAGTCCCACTGGCCACTGTTTCCAGACCAATCCTAATGAGAGAGACAAAAGGAAGGTGGGCAGATGGATGCTGTTTGAGCTCTCCTCTCCCTACTACCTGACTTCCCTTGTGTCCTTCAGGTCACCCCTTCCAAATCTAAGAAAATCTGGGCTCTCTTTTCTTCCTTAAGCCTCTGTATCAGGCCTCATTCCCTTTCCATGTACACATCAATCCTCATACCTCTACTTCCCACATCCCACAATACCACTGTCCCTCTCCCTGGCCACACCACAGGCACGTTGCGCTGTACTCATTTACCACTACGCACTTAGCTTGCAGAGGCAAACAGGATCCGATGCTAACCTTGGACTGTCCTTGACTGCAAAAACTTCCCACTAAGAGAGAGCCATCACCTCTCTAGATAAAGCCTCCCTTCTTGGCTCTGTTGCTCCAACCTTGCACCCCAGAACCAGGAGTAATAATCTCAAACACCCTTTTTCTCTTCCAGCTCTAACCTTAGGCATGCTGTCCCTTCACCAGTCCTAGCTGTCCTTGCCTTTCCTAATACACAAATCCCTGACCTGCTGTCCCCACTCTTGGCGTGGCAACTCTTAGCTTGGGCTGAGCCTTTTTGTCCCTGATACTACAGCAGCCTAATAAACCCCCTGGACGTAGGGAGGATGGCCACAAATCTCTGTGAGCTGTAGAAAGGTAAAACAATCTAAACTCAGGCCCCACTGTCACCCTACCTTCCTTCCTTCTGTGCTTTTTCTTTTTTTTTTATTTGGCTGTGCTGTGTCTTAGTTGCATTGTGTGGGATCTTAGTTGTGGCAGGTGGAATCTAGTTCCCTGACCAGGGACTGGACCCAGGTCCCCTCCATTGAGAACATGGAGTCTTGGCCACTGGACCACCAAGGAAGACTCTGTGCTTCATTTTTTCATCCCATGTCTACACTCTACTCAGAGGCTTGTTCATCATCCTGAACCCAGCTCACAGCTGCAGACAGCGTACAAGCACAAGCCTCTAGCCGGCAGACACCTCTAGTCTCCACGTGGCGTGAAATACACTTGACATCTCAATTTGGCAGTCTCGATGACATTCCAAATATGAGATGGCCAAAACAGTTATTTTCCCTCTGAAATCTACTCCTCGAACCATCTTCCATATCCGAAAAAATATTCAGGGTCAACCATATTTCCCTGCCACACATCAGGAAATCTCAGTTCAGTTCAGTTGCTCAGTCGTGTCTGACTCTTTGCAACCCCATGAACCTCAGCACGGCAGGCCTCCCGGTCCATCACCAACTCCTGGAGTTCACCCAAACCCATGTCCATCGAGTCAGTAATGCCATCTAACCATCTCATCTTCTGTTGTCCCCTTCTCCTCCTGCCCTCAATCTTTCCCAGCATCAGGGTCTGTTCAAATGAGTCAGCTCTTTGCATCAGGTGGCCAAAGTATTGGAGTTTCAGCTTCAACATCAGTCCTCCCAGTGAACACTCAGGACCGATCTCCTTTAGGATGGACTGGTTGGCTCTCCTTGCAGTCCAAGGGACTCTCAAGAGTCTTCTCCAACACCACAGTTCAAAAGCATCAACTCTTCAGTGCTCAGCTTTCTTTATAGTCCAACTCTCACATCCATACAGGACTACCGGAAAAATCATAGTCTTGATGGACCTTTGTTGGCAAAATAATGTCTCTGCCTTTGAATATGCTATCTAGGTTGGTCATAACTTTCCTTTCAAGGAGTAAGCGTTTTTTAATTTCATGGCTGCAATCACCATCTGCAGTAATTTTGGAGCACAGAAACATAAAGTCAGCGACTATTTCCACTGTTTCCCCATCTATTTGTCATGAAGTGATCAGGAAATCTCGTCCACCCTAAAAATTACATCCAGCAGTCAGCCACTTCTCCTACCTTACAGGCGCCTCCCTGCTCTAGCCACCAAAACCACACACAGGGACTACTGCAGTCACCTGCTCCATGATCTTCGGGCCTCCAACCTCTCCTCATCTTCCAGTCTCTTCACCCAGCATCCTCAGGCTTGTTAAGATCTGATTCAGATCACCTCGTCCTCTGCTGTAAACTTCCCGTGACTTGCACCACACTGCGAACAGAGGCCCAGCACCCCAGCCTCCCTTTCCTGGCCTGTCTCCAGTCCCCCTGCTCTCTATTTCCACCAGAAGAAATGGAGATCTGTCGTTCCCCTCAACACTGTCACCTTATGCCCACCTCTGAACAACTGGCACATGCTGGTCTCTGTCACGGGCACCTTTCCAGACCTTATCCCATGCGATCCGCTCCACGTAACTTCTGGCCTAGGTCCAGGATGCCAGGGGAAAGTGACTCTCAGGGGCCCGGATTCATGTGCAGGCCGAGTTGGGGACGCCACCATTCCCTAACAGACCCCAGGGTCACAAGGGCGGGGGTCTCAGCAGGTGAGGACCTGTGTCCTCTCACCTGGCACTCACCTGCCCCGGGTCCATCAGCGACTCTGCAGGACCGGTCACAGCCTGTGGGCTGGGCGGGGCCGTGTCAGGCGGCGGCCGTGACCAGCCTGCGGGCTCACCCGAACCCCCCCCCCCAAACACTGGGAGGGGTGACGCAGGTTGATGGTCGCACTCAGTGCTTCGACCGTCCCCAGGATGAAACGGAAGCTGCCTCCCCGGAACTTGGGACGAAGGCGGGGCGCGGAGAAACCGAGGCTTAGGAAGGAGGGGCGGTGAGCCGAGAGTAAAAGGGAGTGCCAACGTGCGAAGAGGGTCCCAGAACGTCCCCCAGGGGGCCTTCGCCTCACGTCCCAGGGTGTGTCTCCTGCAGCCCCACCAGGCTCACAACCAAGGCTGCAATGGCGACGCCGGAAGTCCCGCCCCACCCTCTGAGGCCGGGCGAAAACGCCCACATCCCGACCCTCACTGGCTCCAGGCTCGCGGACGTCCATGACGCTTTTTCCTGAGCCTATCGCGGGGCCGCTGAGTCGTTGCCTAGGTGACTAGGCAGGACGCACCGCCGAAGAACTGATGCTTTTGAGCTGTGGTGTTGGAGAAGACTCTTGAGAGGCCCTTGGACGGCAAGGAGATCCAACCAGTCCATTCTGAAGGAGATCGGCCCTGGGATTTCTTTGGAAGGAATGATGCTGAACTGAAGCTCCAGTACTTTGGCCACCTCATGAGAAGAGTTGACTCCTTGGAAAAGACTCTGATGCTGGGAGGGATTGGGGGCAGGAGGAGAAGGGGACGACCGAGGATGGGATGGCTGGATGGCGTCACGGACTCGATGGACGTGAGTCTGAGTGAACTGCGGGAGATGGTGATGGACAGGGAGGCCTGACGTGCTGCGATTCACGGGGTCGCCAAGAGTCGGACACGACTGAGCGACTGAACGGAACTGAACGGAACCGCATCACGGCTCACGCGACATGAACTGCACTACCCAGAACTGCCCTCTCCGCGCGTTTACACCCGCATTGACCATTGGTAGCCTAGGAGATAGGCGTTTCCGGGACGGCCCCGCCGTGGAGGGCGGGACTTCCGGGCTCAGACGGTTGCTTCTCTGTCCTGCTTCCTCGTCGGCCGCGGGCGGGTGGGCCGAGTTGTTGGGCTGGGGCTGGTGTCTCGGGGGCTCCTCCGGCCCGCGGAAACGGGAGTGGGTAGGTCCGACATCCTAGGTGGCCCCACCTGTGCCCTGTCTGTCCCGTGACCTCAGCAAGCGTCCCGTCTCCCCGGGCCCTTGTGCCCTCGGCTGCCGGGGGACCGCCCGGCGCGGGGTTGTCCTGCGGGCCGTCCGTCAAGGCGCGTCTGTGCCCGGGGCCGACCCGGAGTCGTCCTGTGCGTCGTGTCCGCTTTACGGAGAAGGGCCCCAGGCTCCAAAGCCACCCGTTCCGAGGTCATGACCCAGCGTGTAGCTGGACTGCGGGCATGATAAGCGAGCCGGGTGAAGTAGGGTCTCCTGGCCTCCACCTGGGTGGACTCCGAACCCCAGTGCCGCAAGTCCCCGACTGAACCCCAGGCCTCGGTGCTCAGGACACTGGGGCGTTCATAGGTGGAAGTCTGCATTTCAGAGTCCAGTGTGGTAAAATGTGCAGGGTGCAGGCGGAGGGATGTGCGTGTGCGAAGACTCGGAGGTGAGACTGGCTGGGAGCATTCGGGAAAGTTCTGCAGTCTCCACTGCGGGGAACCGACAGCGTGAGCATGGGAGTCCTACCTCTTTTGACGGGCTTTGGATTCTGGGAGCCACAGATTTTCATTAGAATATGGATGGGCCATGATCTGAGTTAGGATTTTGAAACTGCGGGAACACAGACTTGTGGTGGGGGCTGAAAGCAGGCAGCTTCAGGAGGATGCTGCTGCAAATGTTTCTCCGGTGACCTCTCGAGAATAGAAGTATGAGGGGTGGGAGAAATAATCAGATTCCCGACACGTTTTTCAGAGTGGAGTCGATGGGATTTCCATTTATGAGTGCAGAGTGAATGTAGTGGAGGATAAAGGACTATCCCAAGTGTTACAGATAAAGAATGAGATGGAGAGCGGAGGTTGGCAGGAGTATGTTTGGCAGAAGAATAGTTGGATTATGTGGGAGTAGCGTCTGAGTTGAATGGAGAGCTCTAGGTGGAGCTGACCCGCGTGCCCATGAACAAACAGGAAATTTCCATTTGGCTTCCTGATGTCTAGACTGCCCTGCCCTTGTGGCCTGGACCAGGGAATGTCCTGAGATGGGATTTTGGAAGGGAAATCTCAGCTTGTGGTTCCAGATGGGCCCTGAGATGAGTGTGGGATGTCCAGGTGAAGGACCAGTAGCTGAGTGGAGGAGGTGGGAAAGAGAAACTGTCCAAACTCCGGTGGATGTGGGGACAGTGCACACCCAGGAGGAGGGCCCACACCCTCAGAGATGAAAGGGTGAGCAGGGGTGTCAGGGGATGGGGTTTTGGAGACGTACGGGGAGGTGTGGGCAGGACAGAGACCGGGGCCCGCGCCCAGTGCCCAGTGCCCCTTGCCTGCTGTTGCAGGACTTTTGAGGACAAGAGCACGTGCCTGTTTTGGGAAGAAGTAGGTCTCCTTAGTGAGGCCAGTGAGGCCTCTGCTGGGATGTGGTGCTGTCTTCACCGTCAGGCTGTCGTATTCCCCGGAGAGGTGCTGCTGGCCCTCCTGCTGGCTGTGTCCGGCTGCTCCTCCTCCCAAACCACGGTGTAAACAACCGCAGCGCTGTTTGCCTTGGGACCTTGACAGCCATGGTCCAAGATCAAAAGCATCCCAGCCTGCGTAGCAGCAGATCATTCGCCTTGGTTGTTTCCTGACCGGGTGGCCGAGTCCGGACCTGTGACGTTTCCCTCGCTCTGTCTCCTGTCCCCTGGCAGCACGCGGGGGCTCCGCTTCGTTGTAACGTTCAGGCTTCTCGTCGCGGTGGCTTCTGTGGTTGTGGACCACGGGCTACAGAGAGCGAGCGCTTCAGTACTTGTGGTGCACGGGCTTAGTTGCCCCGAGAAATAGATCCTCCTGGACCAGGGATCGAACCCATGCCTCCTGCATTGGCAGGCAGGCTCTCAACCACTGGACCAGCAGGGAAGCCTGGCAAGTTTTTGTGTAACTCCTTGGAAGCTCCCAAACCATTTTCCAAAGGGTCTGTGCGCTTTTATATTCCCAGCAGCACTGTAGGGCTGTTCCAGTTTTTCCACCTTGCCAACACAAGACAACTTGGTGCTGTCACCCTAGTGGGTATGAAATGGTATCTCAGTGGCTTTCTAAAAAGTCATGGCAAAATATACACAAAACTTACCATTTTAACCATTTTAAGGGTGTGGCTCGGTGGCGTTAAGTAAATTCAGTTGTGCCACTTTAACCCCTATACTTCTTCAGAACATTTTTATTATCTTGAACTGAAACTCTTTACCCTTGAAGCAGTCATCTCATTGGGCTTTTGATCTACATTTTTCTCATGAACAATGGTATTTTCATGTGCATGTTAACAGTCTGTTTTCTTTGATGAAACATCTATTCAGATCTTTTCCTTATTTCTAATTGGGTTGTCTTTTTATCTTTGAGCCATGAAGTTCTTCATAGATTCTGTGTTTAGAATCCATATATAAGTATTTTTTCTCAGTCTTTGGCTCATTTTTTTTAACTTCTATTTTATTTATTTGTGTTTTTATTTAAAAAAAAACTGTACTTTGTATTGGGGTGTAGCCAGTTAACAAACATTGCTGTGATGGTTTCAGGTGAACTGTGAAGGGGCTCAGCCATGCATATACGTATCTCCCTTATCACCCCCGCCAAACTCCCCTCCAGTCCAGGCTGTGTGTTCATCTTTTAATTTTCGGAATGGTGTCTTTTTAGAAAAAGATTTGTTTATTTGGCTGTGCTGGGTGTTCATTGTGGCATGTGGGATCTAGTTCCCCGACCAGAGGTCAAACCCAGGCCCCCTGCATGGGGAGCGCAGAGTCTTAGCCCCTGGGCCAGCAGGAAAGTTTCTTAATGATGTGTTTTGAAGAGCAAAATTTTACATTTTGATGTTAAAGTTTACACTCATTGTCTAATATATTAGTTTTTCTATTTATATATTGTCTTTGTGTCATACCTAAAAAATTATTTGCCTAGCCAAAAGTCAAAAAGTTCTCCTTTGTTTTCTTCTATAAATTTTATAGTCTTAGCTCTTACATTTATGATCTTTTTCATGGTAACTTTTATGTATATTTGAGATAAGGGTTTGAATTTATTTTTTTGCATGTGAATGCCTAGTTTTCCCAGAACCATTAGCTGAAAAGGCCATCTTTCCACGTTATACTTCTGTTGGAAATCAGTTAAGGGTATTTTGGTCTCTTAAATCTATTGATCTATGTGTCTGTCCTTACGACAGGACCACACTGTCTTGATTACCTTGGCTTTATAGACATTTTGAAGTTTAGTAAGGAAAGTGCAACTTTGTTTCTTGGCACAGTTGTTTTCCCTGTTGTGTTCTGCATGTCTATGAGTTAGGGTCAGCCTGTTAGTTTCTGCTCAGAATGTCGGCTGTGGTTTTGATAGGGATTGCACACTCAGAACCAGTGCACCTGGATTTGTTCTGGCACCACCAGTGAAACACGGGTGTTCCATGAAGTGCACAGAGCCTGGGTGGGGAGGGTAACAGGCAGGGGAAAGGCTTCTCCCAGGCATGGGAGGCAGTGCCATGAGGCCTCGCTGACCACAGCTGACCGCTCTAGTACAGGGAGCTGAGCCCACCCTTTGCTCAGAAGCCTGAGGCCCCAAGGCACATCTGACTGCAGCTCTGATCGCAAGCCCCCCTGTCAGCGGAAGGGAAGGTCTGAGTTCAGGGGACGCACTGACGCCTCCGAAAGCTGGGGAGAGCTCAGGCAGACAGGCCTGCAGGAGTGTCAGCTTCAGGGCGATGTCAGGGAGGGAGCGGAGAGGTGTCCTGAGAGCGGCCGCAGCATGCTGTGCAGCGAACCCTGGGCCCCGCGCCTTCCTGTCTGGGGACCCCTGGGCTCCTGGTTTGCCTTTTGTCCTGAGTCACAAATGATAGCCCCCAGAAACCAACTTATAGATAGCTCGCTCTATATATATAGAAAGAGTGGAGCTCATACATACCTATAAACTTTGAAGTTTGGGGGGGAATAGTCTTGAACCTTTATAAAATCAAAAAGCTCCACGTAAAACATGGATCTCTCACTCCTCTTGGAAAAACAGTGAATGGGACCACCAAATGTGGACCCCGCCATCCCCGCCCCTGTTCTGGGCCCCGCCTCAGTGGAAACCAGCAGATGACTAGGGCAGGTGCCCCCAGGCTCACCTGCAGTGCGCCTGGGCCCCTGAGATCCTGGCTGCAGACCTCTCAGCCCCAGGGCTCCTGCCTTGTGATGGCCTTGCTGGAAGCAAGCCCAGGGAGGCTGTGGAGGCCGCCTGCCTACAGACTGTCGTCCGGCCGCGAGCAGCATGCCGCGGTTCACACCTGTTCTCAGGTGGCCTCTGCACCCACTCTCAGGACAAGGGGAGCCTGCGCGGCACTTCCCCGCCAAGCGGAACCCCCCTCTCGCCCAGGGCTCTGCCAGCAAGTGTGGCAAGCGTGATACACCACAGCCATCCTGAGCTCAAACCTAGTGTGTCCGCACTCATGTGGGATCTTAGTTAGCACACCAGGGCTGGAACCTGTGTCCCTTGCATGGAAGCACGGAGTATTAACCGCTGGGGGTGGGGGTGGGGGGGTGGTGTGTGTGTGTACACACGCACGCACGTGTCACGCTCTGTCACATCCAATTCTTTGTGACCTCAAGGACTGTAGCCTGAGGCTTCTCTGTCCAAAGGATTCTCCAGGTGAGAACACTGGTGTGGGTTGCCATTTCCTTCTCCAGGGGAGCTTCCTGGACTAGGGATCAAGCCCGTGTCTCCTGCGTTGGAGGCGGGTTCTTTACCATCTGAGCCGCTGGGGAAGCGTTAGCTGCTGGGCCACCAGAGAGTGTGTGTGTGTGTGCATGTGCACGCTACTCGAACCCCCAGCTCCCACCTCTCTTGCATTGGTGGGTGGATTCTTTACCACTGGCGCCACCTGGGAAGCAGTAACTGCTGGAACACCAGGGAAATCCCTAAACTTTATTTTTTTTAACATGGACATTCTTTTTTTCTGGCCACTGCACCCTGTTCTTTCCTCTACTTTCTTCAATTTAACTCTGAATTGGCAATAAGGAATTTAAATCTGAATTTTGCAATCAGGAGTTCATGATCTGAACCACAGTCAGTTCTCAGTCTTGGTTTTGCTGACTGAATAGAACTCCATCTTCAGCTGCAAAGAATATTGTCAGTTTGATTCCAGTGTTGACCGTCTGGTGGTGTCCATGTGTAGAGGCCTCTCTCTTGTGCTGTTGTGTAATGACCAATGTGTTCTCTTGGCAAAACTCTGTTAGCCTTTGCCCTGCTTTATTCTGTACTCCAAGGCCAGACTTGCCTGCTACTCTGGGTATTTCTTGACTTCCTATTTTGACTTCCATCTGTGCTATCTTTTTTAGTTAGCATAGAAATCAAGTTAAATCATATAAGCAAGAATGACTTCCCTAGCCCTCAGTATGTGAACGTTTCTTCCTTTAACATCTACCAGAATAAAAAGTGCACGCATTCTTGATGTAACAAGTAGCCAAGTAGGCAATGCTTAACTTTTGTGTAAGTATACTTACGGTAGGCGGGGCTTCCCAGGTGGCTCAGCGGGTAAAGAATCTGTGCAATGCAGGAGATGCTGGTTCGATCCCTGGGTCAGGACGATCCCCTGGAGGAGGATATGGCAGTCCACTCCAGTATTCTTGCCTGGAGAATCCCGTGGACGGAGGAGCCTGGTGGGCCACAGTCCACGGGGTCGCAAAGAGTCCGACAGGACTGAGGCGACTGAGCGTGCGTGGTAAGCAGACTAAAGCACCATTCCCGCCAAAGATGCAGAGGACTTAGCACCCAGAACATGTTGTTACAGGCAGGTGAAGGGAGGTCTCTCAGCCGTGCCCGGCTCTTGGCGACCCCACGGACTGTAGCCTCCCAGGCTCCTCCATCCATGGAATTCTCCAGGCAAGAGTCCTGGAGGGGGTTGCCATTTCCTTCTCCAGGGGATCTTCCCAACCCAGGGATCGAACCTGGGTCTCCCACACTTCAGGCGACGCTTTACCCTCTGAGCCCCTAGGAAGGGCCTACGTTTAGATGGTAGGTGGAAATAAGGTTGACAATCAGCTGACTTTGGGACATGGAGATCATTCTGGATTGTCTGAGGTTGGCAGGGTGGGAGGAAACCTCCTAATAACAAGGGTCCTTATAGTGGAAGAGGGAGGCATAGAGGTGGAGAGAGACCAAGTCAGAGTGATGTCATGTGAGAAAAACTCAAGTTGCCGTTGCTGGCTTTGAAGACAGAAAAGGCCAGGAACCAAGGAATGCTGACGGACCCTGGAGTCTGGAACAGGCAAGGAAACCCCTCTCCCCCCAGAAGCAATGCAGCCCTGCTGAGGCCTTGGTTTTAGAGCAGCTGACATGAGTGTCAGACCTAGGACATTCTTAGATTTAAAATATCTGTGTTGTGTTTTTCTGCTTTCAAGGGCTCATGTGATTATACTAGACAAATATTCCCACCTGTGGGCCACGTCAGGTAGCATGCTAACAGGTTCCAGGCAGTAGGGTGTGGGCGTTCTTGGAGAGCCGTGGTTCTGCCGACCACACTGAACTCGCTGGCTATTGCGCGTGCTCAGTCACTCAGTCGTGTCTGACTCTTGCGACCCCATGGACTGCAGCCCTCCAGTCTCCTCTGTCCATGGGATTCTCCAGGTAAGAATACTGGGGTGGGTTGCCACCTCCTTCTCCCGGCTGTCTTCCTGACCCAGGGGTTGAACCCATCTGCATCTGCAGGCGGATTCTTTACTACTGGACCATTGGGGAAGCTTTCTAGATTCTCATGGTATTAGATGTTGTAAAATAAGCGCTGCGCCTTCCCTGGCAGTCCAGTGGTTAAAACTCTGCACTTTCCACTGCAGGGGGTCTGGGTTCCATCCCTGGTTAGGGAGATAAGATTCCCTCATGCCGTGCAAGGCAGCCAAAAAATAAAACAGATGCAAAAATTACAAAAGCAGAGGTTTCCACAAAGAAATCTGAAGGTCTAGCTCCTCCAGGAAGTACACACCCAACAGAAGATCCTGAAACTGTGTTTACCTTTCCCACTTTCCTTTCTTCTCAGCTGTGCCTCTGCGCCCTGAGGCTGGACAGCCATGAAGGTCGTGACTGCTGAAGTCACCAGGAACCCAGCCTGGGCAACAGGAGCCTCCCTGGCTTTTGCTTGTGGGTGACAGCTCTCAGGAATGTGGCTCAGAAGACTGCAGGATTCAGGACAGCTTCCGCTGCTCAGTGACCTTGAGCGTGGTGTTCACAGCTAAGAGCTTGGCCCCTGTAGGTCTCACAGCCTGTGCCCTTGCCCACTGGGCTCTGGCATCCCCTGTTGCCTGTTCCTGTGCCCCACCATGCCCCATCTACAGAGAGGGGACCTGCCCTGTCTGCCTGGAGTGGTGATTACAGGGATCTGGTTTTTCTGGCCTGGCAGAGAAAGATGGCTCATCTCCAGCTGGTGGCCACGCTAAGATGCGCCTGGTTTGAGGGACCTGCTTCCTTATTCTCAGGACCGCTGTACCCCTCAAATCCAGTGATTACACCTCAGGTAAGCTCTGGGCACACAGGTGACTCAGATCCTGGCCACAGTGCTTTCCCTGGAGGGCTTGAAGTCACAAGACCCTTTGGACCACAAGAGGACAGAGTGCCTCCCCTGCCCTCCCACTCTGTCCCCAGAGGCACGTGGACATTGCTGTTCACCACTGAGAACCTGACCCCTCAGCACCCTGGCCATGACCCACAGCCCTGGCTCCAAGGTGATGTAACCCTTTCGGCTTTATTGTCACCGAGTCTGGAGGAGTTGGAAGGGAGTTGCCCCCCGGGACATTCCAGTTGCCTCCAGCAGAGTGACTCTGTTCAGGAAGCAGGGAAGACCCCCCCGGCGCTGCCAGGAGACCCTCTGTGGGGCCCTCGGCCAGAGAGGGTCAGTTCCCAGCTCCTGTGCAGTTAGGGCCTAACAAATTCCGACTCTTTGCCACCCCATGTCCATGGAATTTTTCAGGCAGAATACTAGAGTGGGTTGCCATTTCCTTCTCCAGGGGATCTTTGTAACCCAGGGATCGAAACAGTGCCTCCTGCCTTGGCAGGCAGATTCTTTACCGCTGAGTCACCTGGGAAGCCCCATTTGGTGTCCCGTAGCTATGTCTTTCTTTTAAAGGTTCTGTTGAAAAGAACCCCTCTGTCCAGTTTCAGAGGGATCACCATGTGCAGAGGCTTGGAGGAGGGTATGCAGGACACCTGAAGTCCTTTACCATGAAGTCCCAAGGGGGAAAGATTCATGTTAGGCCTTTATCCTAGGGTGGATGGGGGTGGGGCACCGGTTGGGGAGACATGATTGGAGGAGTGACTCGATCTGACAAGAATCCCTTTTGGGACTTTCCAGTGGTTAAGCGCCCACCTTGTAGTGTAGGGGATGCAAGTTTGATCCCTGGATAGGAAAATATGATCCCTCATGCTGAGATGCAAATAAGCCCGAGTGCCACAACTGCTGAGCCCACGTGCTCTGGAGCCCGCAAGCCACAGGGAAGATCCCGTATGCGTCAAATATGACCGGACACAGCCAAATAAATACATTTTATTTTATTTTATTTTTATTTTTATTTTTTTTCAAATAAATACATTTTAAAAAAGAACATCCGTTTGACATCCACGCAGGGAAGGGAGGGGGACTGGGTGAAGGTGGGGGGGATGGGCCCTCTTGAGCCTCCACATGTGACACATTTGGGCCAGGCCCTTCGGTTCAGCTGCCCCTTCCTGGTCAGCAGAATCATGTCCCCCACCAAAGATGTCCGCAGACTCCTAACCTGCCCGAGGGCCACCATGAACCCTGGAGTGGAGGAGGGTTGCCATCTGTACCAGTGGGGGTCAGTCTCACAGTCCAGGACCACCACACGGACCCAGAAAGCTGGAGAGCCCACCCCAGTGACACCTGTGTACACATCTTCAAAGACACCTGGTTGTAGGTGAAAGCCATGTACCCGGGGACGTGGCGGGGAGGCTCCTGGTTCAGCCCTAGCCTCCACCAACACCAAAGGCAGCGGAAGTGGGGGCACATGTAGGGCCCCTCCCCAGCCCCAGGGAAGCCGCATGACACGTCCACCAGCACCTTGACAGCGCTGAGGCTAATGGCAAAAGGTCAAAGAGTGGGCAGTGGCCCAGTTCCTGAGAATTCACCTTTTTCCGCAAATAGCTGGAAAAGCCCTTCCACTCATTAAATCTGTGAAGTTACGCAGCCCATAAAAGCTAATCGCCCCATGTTTTGGGGCCTCTCACTTCCTGAGATGGCCCACGCTGTGGAGTGTTTCTCCCGTGGTCTTTCCAGCCTCTTGAGGCTGACTGCATTCTATTTAGGGAATGTGTTTCTAAGTAAATCTACTTCTTAACTATCATTTTTGTATCTCACTGAATTCTTTCTGCGGCGAGACATAAAGAACCTGAACTTCATTAAATCCGGAGACCCGGTGTGTGATCTCAATTAAATGACCATGGGTTGGGGCTTGGCAGTCCAGTGGTTAAGACTCCGTGCTTTCGCTGCAGGGTGTGCAGGTTTGATCCCTGGTTGAAGGGATCCCTCTTGCTATGCCATGAAGCCGGGAAAATAGAAAAAGACCTTGCGTTCGAGTCCCAATATATGGGTTTAGGCTGGGTTTGTAGTCCAGACGTGGGTTCAAGGTGCACCCCAAATGGGGCTTAAATATTCTTTGTGTACAAGAATGGCAGGAAACATGTCCTACCCAGGTATACATTAGATTTTCTTCAGTATCAAGGTGAACAAAATTTAAGCCCAAATACTAATTGTATTGAGGAAATCAGTCCTGAATATTCATTGGAAGGACTGATTCTGAAGCTGAAGCTCCAATACTTTGGCCATATGATGCGAAGAACTGACTCATTGGAAAAGACCCTGATGCTGGGAAAGAGTGAAGGCAGGAGAAGGGGACGACAGAGGATGAGATGGATGGCATCACTAACTCGATGGACATGAGGAGTTTAAGCGAGTTCCGGGAGATGGTGATAGGGAAGCCTGGTGTGCTGCAGTCCACGGAGTCTTAAAGAGTCGGACACAAACTGAGCGACTGAACTGAACGCCAAAATGGATGTTACAAGGATTTACAAACAGCATCAATAATACAGACAGCGGGACGGCCGGCTACTCCACTTCCCAGCGCCCCTCGCGGTGACGCGTTGCCGTTGCCGTGGAGACAGGAGGGCCCCGCCCGCCGTGCCCGCAGGCAGGCGGAAGCCACGCCTCCCCGGAGTCTCTGCGCGTGCGTCGGCAACGCGCCACGGGCCAATGAGAGCTCACGAGATTGGACTTCGGGCGCCTGGGACTGTCACTTGGCTACCGGTGTCGGGCCACGCCGGTGACGGCCGGAGAGCGCAGGGTCGCGGCCGGCTTGGCTGGAGGGTCTTGTGACCCGAGGCGCGGGCAGCGAGGACGCGCGGGAGGAGACCCGAGGCGCGGGCGGCGGAGCCAGGAGGCCCACGACTCGTGGCCAGTCTCAGTTTCCCCGGGTTCCGCGTGGGCTGCCGCCGAGCCGCGCGCTCTCTGGTTTCCACGCAGCCCCGACGCGGCGCCCTTGACGGACGGGGAGAGTGAGGCCCGCGTCTGGGCGCCCGCCCTTTCTGCAGGTTCCAATGGCGGCGGCGGCGCAGCCCGACCAGGAGCAGGTGAGTAGCGAGAGCCCGGGAGCCCCACCCCACTTTGCCTCTTCCAGGGACCAGAGCCCCGAGCCGGGGAGGCACTTCACGTGATGTCTTCCCCTCGCGCTTCGCCCTCGGCCCTGGTGTTCCGGCCGGTTGGGCGTGCACTCGTGGGATCCCCACTTCTTGCAGCTAAGGGGGTGAGGTGTGAGTAGAACTTCCGAGGGCACGTTGCCCCGTGTACAAAAGCTAGGAGGGAAGCCTGAGTGTAGGCGCTTCCGAAACCGAAACTGCGGGACCGGGAGAGGATATGTCCGGAAGGACAGGCCGAGGAGTTAAGACTATCCCAGGGCACTGGGAGACTGGACATGCTCTAAGCCATGAGTTTTCAGGAAGCCCATCGTTTTCTGGATGGAGGGCAGCAGAGGGAGTGAGGCCGTGCAAGGAGCAGGCTGCGGCGAGTGCGGGCGGTGGAGAGGAGAATTCTGTGTAGATAGGCAGCTGTAGCAAGTGGGATGTGCGTGAGTGCCCGGTGGCGGGGCCACTCCAAGGCTTTCCGCGGAGCACCCGACAGCATGCAGGTGTGGGGCCAGGATTGGGGAGCTTGGCCTGAAATTGAAAATCCTTGATCACGTCCTTGCCCTGGGACTGTGTCCGTGACAACTGTCACTCAGTGGGACAGAGTGGGGGAGGGGGGAAGGAGGTGCTGTGGACAAAATTAGGCATTTGAAGGGAAAGTAGGTTTAAGGGGAAATTGGGAAGAGTCTATGGTATTTTAGAGTGGAGGTCACATGGACTTGGAATTGTAGCTCTTCAACGACAGTGTCCAGGAGTCCTGAGCAAGGCCGAGTCTTGGAATCAAACGTAGGAGGAGGGGATCTCATGGAGTCAGCCAGGGACAGGCATGGATACTTAGGGCTCTAGGGAGATGGAAATGGCTGGCAGTCCTGGGGCTCTTGGGGGAAGTCTGGCAGGCGGCTGAGGGAAAGGAGGCGGCAGCTGAGTGAGGAGGAAATAGAGGAGCTCTGACTGTAGGGGGAGGAGGGAAGTGGCTTCTGTGTGCCCGCCAGGGCCTTGGGATCTTGCCTATGGCGACTGCAGGGGGTCAGCCAGCCCTCTGGTTCAAAGAGCAGCCTCGAAATGTTTCAGCAGGAGAGGGCATCCCTGCAGGGATGGGCATGTCCTGGCCCTGCTGCCGTCACTTGCAGTTACTTGTAGAGGAGCAGCGGGGCACCTTTGGGGTGGCTCAGCATTTGCAAAGGCTGCAGAATGGCTGGGCACCAAGGGCTTCCCTTGGGTCTTCCTCTGGCTTTCTCATGTAAATGGCCAGGTGGGGTTAAAGAGGCATCTACGGCCAGGATAAGAAAGGTGGAGGGGTTCAGCCAGGTGAGGGACGTTCCACCTGCAGAGCCTTGTTGGGGGGGTGGGTAGCCGCTGAGAGGCGTGTACAGAGGTAGCCTTCGGGGCAGAGAGCTGGGTCTTGGGTCATAGCTTCATTGTGTCCACCTTCGGACTCTGGCAGGGCCTGATGGCCTTTGAGGATGTGGCCGTGCACTTCTCCCAGGAGGAATGGGGGCTCCTGGATGCAGCGCAGAGGGCCCTGTACCGCCGGGTGATGCTGGAGAACTTTGCCCTCCTGGCCTCGCTGGGTAAGCTCTGGGTCCCCACACGAAGCCAGGCTGGGCTGCCAGCACTAACCTCTCATCGCCTGGCAGCCTGGGAGCAGCCGTGTGCCCGCTGGCCGAGCATCCCTGTTAGCTGTGGTGTCTCAGCACTCAGTCCTCCTGCTGTTGCTGCCAGCACGGTTTTCCTTGCTCGTGGGAGGAGGTGTGACCCTGCCCTGGGGCGTGCCCTCGGCCTCCTCATCCTCACAGAGGGTGCCGTCTGTGTCCCACGAATCCCAGGCCCCTCCGTCTGCCCCTCACTCGGCCGTCTTCTCCTGCAGGCCTGTCTGTGTCCCGGCCCCGCGTGGTCACGCAGCTGGAGCGCGGCGACGAGCCCTGGGTTCTCAGTGGGGCGGATGTGATCCTGGCCCGGGATGCCCAGAGGAGGCCCCATCCCAGTGAGTGGGGCTCGGGGTGTGAGCTGGAGGCTAGCCTTTGAGTTGGCTCCGTCCCCTTCCTTCCCAGACACGGTCCTCTCTGGCTTCTCACCCTCCTGACTGTTCACCTTCAGCGTCTTCTAGAGGCTCTGACTTTGGCCACCCTTGAGGGTGGCTCTGGGGCTGCCCCCAGGCTGTGCGGACACCTGCCCAGAGTCCCACCCTCGGCCAGTGTGTTTGGCCTCACACCCTTCCAGTCTTCCCTCGCCACCTCATCCATGAGGCCATTTATTTATGGGTGCATGGTTTCTTGAGCACTTGGGGTGGCCAGCTCCATTCCAGGCAATGGGGACACAGTCTTGCCCAGAGCACTTGTGGTCTGGTCTTTGTGGGGTCCTGCACGGGAGAGGCAGTCAGTAAGTGCTGTGCTCAGGCAGGCAGTACCAGAGTTGGTGGTGAGGAGCAGAGCGGCCCGGGAGAACTGCGGGGCCAGCTCTGCGCCTGAAGGGAGTCAGGCCCCTGTCCGCCCCCCATCCACTCTGGGTCTGGGGTCCCCTCGCCCACTCCCACAGCCCGCCCAGGATGACCCAGTCGTCCACTGTTTCTTTGCCTGCAGGCTCCCCTCCTCTGGTGGAGGACGATGATGTTTCTGGAGAAGCCCCATTCCCAGGGGCCTTCGGGGCTAGTTCCCCTCTGGTGCCTGCCAGGGTCCTCCACACCGCGGGCGACTATGAGAGCGGGAAGATCCTGGAGGGTCGGCACGGCATCTCCCCTTCCCGGGAGAGGCGACCCACGGGAGTGTCCGTGATCTACTGGGAGCGGCTCCGGCTGGGGCCGGGCAGCGGCAACGCCAGCGTGAGCCTCCGGTTGACCTCTTCTCTGCGGCCGCTGCCCGGGGACAAGGCCCTCGCAGAGCACCCAGCGCCCAGCCAGCCGCCCCGGATGTCGGAGCGGCGGAAGCCCTGGGCACGCGAGGCCCCCGGGGGAGCCTTCTCGAGAGCGCCTGGGGCTCCAGGAGCGCGAGGAATGGGCCCGGCCTGGCGTGGGCCGCCTGGCTGGGCCGAGCTGGGAGAGGCGCTGCAGCCCGGGCCCGGCCTCCTCTCCGGGGAGAAGCCCTTCGAGTGCCGGGCGTGCAGCAAGGTGTTCGTGAAGAGCTCTGACCTGCTCAAGCACCTGCGCACACACACCGGGGAGCGGCCGTACGAGTGCACGCAGTGCGGCAAGGCCTTCAGCCAGACGTCGCACCTGACGCAGCACCAGCGCATCCACAGCGGGGAGACGCCCTACAGCTGCCCGGCCTGCGGGCAGGCTTTCCGGCACAGCTCGTCGCTGGTGCGGCACCAGCGCATCCACACGGCCGAGAAGGCCTTCCGCTGCGCCGAGTGCGGCAAGGCCTTCAGCCACCGCTCCAACCTCAGCCAGCACCGCAAGATCCACGCGGGCGGCCGGCCCTACGCGTGCGCGCGCTGCGGCCGCAGCTTCTGCCGCAACTCTCACCTCATCCAGCATGAGCGCACGCACACGGGCGAGAAGCCCTTCGCCTGCGCGCTCTGTGGGGCCGCCTTCAGCCAGGGCTCGTCGCTCTTCAAGCACCGGCGCGTGCACACGGGCGAGAAGCCCTTCGCCTGCCCGCAGTGCGGCCGCGCCTTCAGCCACAGCTCCAACCTGCGGCAGCACCGGCTGCTGCACACGGGCGAGCGGCCCTTCCGCTGCGCGGACTGCGGCAAGGCCTTCGCCAAGGGCGCCGTGCTGCTGAGCCACCGGCGCATCCACACGGGCGAGAAGCCCTTCGTGTGCGCGCACTGCGGCCGCGCCTTTCGCGAGCGCCCGGCCCTCTTCCACCACCAGAGGCTCCACACCGGCGAGAAGTCGGCGCGGCGGCCCGGGGCCGGCCCCCGCCCCCCGGCCAGGCCGCCTTCGGGGGCATCGCCCGAGGGTGCGCTGGGGCGGGAAGCCGGAGCCCCGCCGCCCCGGGCCCAGCTACCATCCTGAAAACCACTGAGGCCTGAGGGCGCGGCCCGACGTTCCTCGGCCGGTGGTTGGGCCCTTCCACGCACACAGGCCCGGTCCTCCGCAGAGGCCTCCACTCTGGAGGAGCTCGGCGCGGGCGCTGGGGTTCCTCCTGCAGCTGGTGACGAGATCTGCCGCTTGTCGGCCACAGCTCACCCCTCCAGCCTCAAGCGGTCTGGCTGCAGAAAGGACGGGGTAGGCCGGCAGGGTGCTGCCGGTTCACGCGTGTCTTCACTGTGGTACCAGAACGGGAGGTGCTGGGGGGCGTGGAGGTGGTCTGGAGACATTTCCGAGGTTTCCACCCAAACTAGAGGCTTTGTAGAGAACCGTTGCACCCCCGCCGCCGGGACATCCCCCACCCCAGGCCTCAGTTCAGCCCGGGCTTCCTGGGAGCGGGCCCGTGGACAGGAGGCCTTGTGGGAGGCGGCTGTTGGCTTTAGAACCAGTGGCTGGGCTCTGAGCCTCAGCTCCCGCCTCCGGGGAAGAGCAAACATTGAGGCTGCTGACGGCAGTCTGCAATCCCCGCAGGCTCCCGCCAGCTCCGCCAGCTCCGCCTCTGCCTGCGGCGGTTTCTCCTGACAACGCTGAGGGGCTGCTGTGGCTGGGGTCCCCATTCCCCAGAGGAGGCTGCGGCGCAGAGAGCTCGCCCCTTCACCCCACACTTAGCCTGCCAGCTTGGAGGGTGAAGCCTGCCTGGCTCCCTGCACGAGGCCGACCCTCAGGAGGAGGGGAGTCCCCAGGGAGCCGGGGGGCAAGGTTCGGAGCCAGGTTCCTGGCTATGCTTGTTCACGCGGATGGTGGTCCGGGCTTAGCGCCTCTGTCCTGCCCTCCCTGAAGTCAGCGCCATCCGAGCCTCTCCAGCCCCACTGTGCTGACGGGAGGTGACCACAGCAACAGGTTCAGAGGAGGCAGGTGGGCCACTTGCTTCTGTGGGATCCTGTGGCTGTGTGCCTGCCTGTGCCCCCCTCACGGGGCGGAAGACTTGCCACCGCCTGAAGCTGTGTGTGGCGCCCTTCTGAGACCTCTCCCCGGGGTGCCACAGCCCACCTGGGAGGACACTGAGGCAGACAAATGGGCTGGGGGCCCGCTTGGCTTCTTGTGGCCTTCCACCTGGGGCATCTCCACTCGGGGTCTCACCTCCAGGGAAGTTAACAGTGCATTTATTGGAGGGGGAAAAGACTAGAAATTACGGCTTGGAAGCACGTTTTAAACTCTGCACGGCACTGTGCAGGTCTGCAGGCTCAGCCTCAGCCTCCAGGTCGTGGTTCAGAAGGTTCTGATAAGACAGAGTCCAGAGAGACTCCCTAATAAAGGTTTCTTTTTAGAAACATGAACAAAGTTGGCCTGAAGTGGGTTTCATCTCGGCGTGATGCACAGGTGTTGTCACACAGCTGCAGGGCCCTGGCCTCAGGCCTGGTCCCTGTGAGGGGCTGCAGGGTAGAGGTGTCTGTCTGTGCCCTGAGCAGTCGGGGACCCAGATGGGACGGGGCTGCCCCACGCTGCAGCTCTGCTGGGAGATGAGCCCTTGTGGGTCCAGACCCTGGAATCTGAGGCTGTGGCCATATGTGGTGATCCAGAAGGTTGACCCCAGCCCAGTGAGTGCTCCAGCTCCATCATCTCAAGACCTCACAGGTGTGAGGTCCGAGACATGATACCCTCAAGTCTCCACCTGCCAGCAGGCTGCCACCCCTGAAACCTCACAAGTCTTTGAAGGAAAGAGACTTGTGGGTAGAGAGAGGGTCACACAGGGCCAGGCTCCCCAAGACTCCTCAGCGGCAGGTCCTCTGAGCCAGTGTCCAGCCATCTTGGGCCCAGCCTCTCTGCCCTGGTCCTTGCCTTGGCTGGCTCTGTCTTGTCTCCCCCTAGGCGGGCCTCCACGAGGGAGCATTGAGCAGGTCACATCAGGGTCTGTTGGTGTGGCTGTGAGATGCAGGCAAACCCCACAGCCTATAGAGCACTGTGGTAGGAGCCCGTTGAGTATCAAACAGGTTCCCAGACAATCAGTCACATGCAAGCTCCTGGAACCTGGTTTCCCCCCTGAGCCCTGCTGACCCTCAGGCTGGGCCTGGCGCCCTGTCCAGCCCCCTTCCCGCTTCCCTGAGCTCTTCTTGCCATGTGGTTGCTCCTACTACCCCAGTTCCTCCACCCTCCACGAGTCCACCCTCCCAGTACCGAGGGGTGGTCAGAGGCTCCAGCACTGTTCCTATAGGAACAGCAACCATAAGTACCCCCTGCCCCCATGTCTTGGCTCCAGAGTTGTCCTCCAAACCTTTGTGGTCATGTTGGGCTGTGTCCTGCCAGGCTGACCCCTCAGCTTAACCCCGAATGTGTTATGACTGTAAGTTTTTGTCGGCTTTCTAGGTCAAGAGGATGGACTGAACACCTGCATCTGGGTCCAGACCCACTGAAACCACAGGGAGCGTGTGAAACCCTAACCTTTGGGAATTCCCTGGCAGTCCAGTGGTTAGGCACCACTTGCCAGGGTCCAGCCCCGATGGATCCAGGGTAATTGGAAGGGGAGCCGGAATCGGCGTCCTAGGAAAAAACTTATTTAATTACAGATATAAAGAGAGATTAGAAACGGATAGTGTAGTAGGAAATATTAGTGGAGAAAAAGAGGCTGAATAACTTGGTTTACGTGGGATACCAATAAAACTCCAAGACAAGGAATTTGCACTGTCTACGTTGGGCCACCGGCGCCACTTGAATATCAGAAGGTGCCCCTCGGGCTCCTTCTCGCGTGGGCTTGAAAGCCGGGGCCAGTAAGTAGACATGGTGAGCACCCACGCTCCAGATGGGAATTCAGCCAGAAAAACGGGGAGCAAGAAAGACCGACATGGGGGAACCAGTCTTTCCAGAAACTGATCCGATTTCTTTATTTTTTAGGTTTGCTTATATACCTTTTGTTACACATAGAGACCAATGGAAATTTTAGAGTCACGCGGGAGTCAGCAGTCCTGACCTTTATCAAAATCAGGTGCTTCACATAAATGTATAAAAAAAAGTCTTAGGGGTTTTACATCATCTTCTGGCCATGAGGCCTGCTGACATTTTATGACACTTTCTTTCTGATAATGGTCAGTTAACCAGAAAACTTATTTTTTCCAAGGGTGTTTTTTCTTAAACCAGGCACCACCCTCTGAAGGTACCAGATAAAGTTGCATTCCTATAGGGTGAGGGTGTAGTGGGTTACAACTAAGAAAGGAATTTAACCTAAGGTTAACATGATTAATCTTAAAGGTTAATACTTATTTCTCCTATATGCTAGTTATATTCATTATAAGGGCAGGGAATATGGAGATTTAGCAGCAAACATCAGCCCAACAAATGAAAACCCTTCACCAATGTTCCCCTTAAGATCTATTTAGTCTTAAGATAGTGATAAAGTTACATTTTTATATAACAAAGACACAGTGATTTATAACAAAGTACAGTGATCTATAACAAAAGAGAAAATTCATTAACTCAAAAGGTCTAGTATTGCTAACATCAAAAACTACTATATTTCCTTTTCTATATTCCAAATACATTAATATATTCCCAGGTGCCTAAGGATATGGAGGCCTGGTGGCAATCATTGACTCAACAATGAGAAAAGCCCTATACTAATTAAGACTCTCAAAATACTCCAAAACTCTCTGTGCTGTTTATGGTTGAGAGGTAGTAAACAATCATGTGGCAGGAGTATGGATAATCCCGTCACACAAGCTAGTCTGTCAGCAGAGAGGTTTGACCTGAGACATCCTTGTCCCACCCAGAGCAGGGAATTAGCAATTATTGGCACAACAAATGAAAAACCCTTCACCAATATAATTCCTAACCAACCCACTATACTAATAATTTCCAACTCCCCAAAAGAATTTGCCTTTAGTAAGTCTAAAACGTCTCGTGCCTCTCATGATTGGGAGGCTGTAAACAATCACATGTGGCCGGGCGAACCTGTACAGGCAGGCTAGATAACCTTCAGAGGAGTTTGTAAGTTGAAACACTCTTTGTCACGCCCAGGAATTTTTATTGACTTGGAGCTGTAAGTTAACTCCTTCTCTGAGAGAGGTAATGGGGGTCAGCCCCCTGTAAAGTCAGAGATGTATAGGTGAGAGCATGAAACAGTAAAGTAGGTAGACTCTGGTTTTGGGGGTAGATGCTCGGGAACAGGAGGTTTCCTGAGGCCCGATCCCGCCTTTGCGTATACCGAAGCCTCCTTCCTCATGACCTTTGCCTTGGGCGGAGTTCCTCACGCTGGCTCCTGGCATCAAGCTTCCATTGCTGGGGGCCCAGGGTTCGATCCCTAGTTGGGGAACTAGGATCCCACATTCCGCGTGGTGTGGCCAATAAGTAAATAAAATACAAACCCGCAAGTAGGATCGTGAAAGAGGAGGCAATGGCATGCAGAAGCTAGAAATGGGTGGAGATCGAGGAGCTAGTACCGACTTGGGGAAAAGCCAAATACTGAGTTGGCGCTGGAGGACGTGCAGGGTGGTCCCACCAGGCTCACGCTGTAGAAATCCAGAAGGCTTGAAAACCAGCAGCCCTCTGGAAGGGTAGACCCAAAACAAACATGACTGAGGGAAAGCTCCCGAATAGGCTGTTAGAGCTCCAGCTCTCCCCACGTGGTAGATGGTGGAAGAGACCTTTCTTTGCAGAACTGACCTAGCTGAAGGCACGTCTGAGAGTCTGAGGATATAGATTACGGGACAGTTTCCTCATCAGCAGATGAGTGCCTGCTGTCCCCGCACTCCCGCAGGGCGCTCAGTGGTAGTCGAATGACGGACCCCAGCGCCATCCTCGCTGGAGAAATTCCTGGGGAAGGCGGAGAACGGCCATGGGTTAGGCCAGCCTTCCCGGCAGGCCCCTGCTTCCTCCTGGGACCCCGAGAGGCTACTCTCTCGGAAACTTCCGGCCGCCCGGGAGGGCAGGGCCACGCTCCGGCGGTCGCCTTGGAAATAGCGGGAGGCGGGCCGCTGTGCTCCCGCGGTAACCAGGGCGACCGCCGGCGCCCAGAAGGAAGTTGCAGGGAGAGCACCCGAGCGGAGCGCCAGCCTGATTGGCCGAGAGGTCACGCCCCGCCCCGCCTCACCTCTCGGCCAATAGGTGCCGGCCTGCTGTGCTCATGCGCAACGTCCGGAGGTCCCGTCCGTCTCTGCAGTTGGTGAGTCTTCGGGAGCGGGTGCAAAGGGAGAGCGGCTGCTGGGACAGGGCTGGAGCCCCCCGAAGCCCGCGGCGCCGCAGATGCCGCTCGGAGGGATCGGGCGCCCCTCAGTCGTGCGAGGCCTCCGAGAAACAGCACCTGCTCCGAGGCCGCTCCTGTGCTCGCGTGCTGAGGCTCATGGGAAACGTAGTCCGACGGGAGGGGGCGGGGCCTCAGAGCAGACGCGTGATTGGCCAGGGCCGCGTCGCCGGGGCAACGCGCGAGGGGCGGGCCCATGGAGGGGTCCCGCTGAAGGGGGCGGGGACGCTCACCGCAGTGGCTCTGGATGGCGGGCTGAGCGCCGGCGGGCGAGGCGCGCGGGCTCTTCCCGCCGCCGCCCGATGCGCGCGGGCCCCTCCCGCTGCCACCCGACGCGCGCGGGGCGCCCCGCCCCCGAGCCTTCATCTGGCCCCTCCTCCGTCTGTGGCGCCGTCCCTTCCTCGCGGAGGACCCCCGTCTCTCCTCCGTCTGTGGAAGGCTAGTTTTGGGGGTAGGACCCGGTCCAGCCTTTCGGAGAGGCCCCCCGCCCATGTGGATGCGTCTCCCTGCGGACCCTCCGGGCCGGGACACGGTTGCCCGCGGAGCGCCCCATACAGCCCTAGGCTCTGGTTTGCTTGGCTTCCGCCTTTCACAAGTACGGTCCACACGGTGTGAGTCAAGCACAGCTGTCCGGTGTCAGCGAGCACGCTGACTCGGGGTCCACGTCGGCCCCTGCTTCGGCCGTGGCGCAGGCCAGCTTCTCGGGGTGCCTCTGTTGAATCAACGTGACCCGGAGATGGAGGGGACGGGTAGCCTGTTCTCACCCTGGCTCCCCAACTCTCAGCTTCTCGGCCTGACCCTGGAAGCCTGGGGTAATTCCCCTGGCCTTGAGTTCAGCAGCATCTAGCTGTTCCCTGGAAGCTCCATCCGACTCCAAGTGGTTCACAAGGCTTCCTTCTGCCCTTAGTTCCAGCTCTTGTGACCTTTCCTTCCACGAAACTTTCCCCAGTTCAGCCTCGAGCATCCCCACGCTAGTGTCCTCTCTTGCCAGACATCAGCACCACCACCACCACCCCTGGGCTGGGGCTGTCTGCACGCAGCTGCCTCACCTTGGCTGTGGCCTTGTGGCTGGCACTCTGATCCCTCTTTCTGCAGGTGGCTCCAAGAAGATCCCCTCACAATGCCATCCCCACTGGGCCCCCCGAGTCTGCCTTCTCTGGACCCCGAGGCCACCCCAGAGGACCCTGAGATGGCACGCCAGCGCTTCCGGGGCTTCTGCTACCAGGAGGTGGCCGGTCCCCGGGTGGCCCTGGCCCGGCTGCAGTTTCTGTGCCACCAGTGGCTACAGCCCGAGGCGCACTCCAAGGAGGAGATACTGGACCTGCTGGTGCTGGAGCAGTTCCTGGGGGCACTGCCCCCTGAGATTCAGGCCTGGGTGCGGGGCCAGCAGCCAGGCAGCCCTGAGGAGGCCGTTGTCCTGGTCGAAGACCTACAGCGTGACCCTGGGCAGCTGCTGGGCTGGGTGAGTGTGGTGGTGGTGGCTTCTCTGAGGGACAGAGTGAACCTAGCACCCCAGTGACCCTCCCTCCCCCGCAGATTACAGCACGTGTCCTGCAGCGAGCTGTGCTCCCAGCCACACAGGAGACAGAGGAGTCGGTGGGGGGTGTCCACCCCTCAGGGACCATGGGGCCCCTCAGGGAAGCCTCTGGGGAGGCGCCAAAGGGTGCCCAGATGGAGGGCAGTGCCCAGCTCAGCTGCAGCGTGAAGGAGGAGCCTGATGGCTACGTGCAGGAGACAGGTGAGGTGCCGGTGCACGAGGGCTGGGGCCCCTTGAGAGTGTGAGGGGGCAGTCCAGGAGAGGTTGTGCGGAGACTGGGGGCTCGTGGAGTGGGTCTGGCATCCCCAGCTGGGAGGCGGGCCCCACAAGGACTGGGTCCCCCGGAGCTGGAGGGAAGGGCTGGCTGGCTGCCTGCCTTGTGCCTGGCACACAAAGAGCATGCCTTCCTGCTGCCAGAGGAGGGCCCAGGCTATAGCACCAACACCAGCTCCTTGCCTGCCCTGGCTCGCAGGGACAGCCCCTGACCCCTGCCTGCCTGGCTTCCTAGCATCCTCCAGCCCCCCACCTCCAGCCCAGTCCCACAAGGAGCATGTCGAACAACAGGAACCGACCTCCGCACCCTTCCAGCCACCCCGGCTTCAGGTGAGCAGCCCCCGGTTGGCGAGTGCAGCCCCGCTGCGGGAAGAGGGTGTCCTCAGGGGCTGCTCTTTGTCCTGCCGGTTGTCCAGGCTCCTTGGCGAGTGCTTCTTGTCCTCTCTGCTGCCCCAAAGTGGAGTTGGTATCAGGGTACTCCTGGCAGGGCCTGGGGGACAGAACAGTGCTTGGAAAGAATTCTGGTCTCAGGGAACTGGGAGCCTGGTTTAGAGTGATGGGAACTGGCAGAGGTGGGCTTCGCACTTACAGACGTGAGACGGAGGTTGGCAGGAGTCCTGTGCCGGCACCCGGGGTGAACCCTCCTGGGCTTGTGCAGAGGGGACAGGGTCCCCAGTGTGGCAGGAAAGCCTGAGTGCCACCCAGCAGTCTGGCCTCCCTGCACACCGGACACTTACCAGGAAATGGCCCGGGAACTTCATCCAAGGCCAGTCAGCCTTCAGCAGCAGCCAGCTGGGCGTGGAAGCCCCTGTCACCTGGAGGGCTTGGGTCCTGAGTGCAGGCAGCAGGGTCTTGTCCTTTCCCAGTGACACTGTTCCTAACCCTTTCCGCACTGAGAAGCTCGCGAGGACCCAGCTGCAGCCTGAAGGTCCAGTTGCATCAACCACAGCCGGCCCGGCTGTCTGGAGGTGCGAGGCCATGCCCGCCCTCTGGCTCTCCAGCCTCCCTGCAAGTTTGCTGAGGCCCTGGGCACTTTCCCTGAGGATCTCTGTTACCCTTGAAAGCAGAGGCAGGGGAGAGGTGGTTGGGGTCCCCGCCATTCCCTGGCCTTTTGCTCCATGCAGCACATGCAGTCCCAGGGCCATCCAGGGGTCCTCAGCTTCCTTCTGTGTGGCCAGAACCTGGGGTAGGGCAGCTGAGGGTTACTGGTGAGCCAAGAGGCAGCTCCCTTCCCGCGCCTGCATCTGCAGTGCTCACTGGTTCCCATCTCAGCAGGTGAGGCTTAGGTAACCTGCCACCCCTCAGGGGACCAGCAAGGCTCTGGCCAGGATCGGCCTGGTGGGTGCGGGGTAGACAGTTCCGTGGGTGATGGGTTGTGTCCCTGCAGGAGTGGGGGCTCCTGGAGCCGTCCCAGAAGGAGCTGTACTGGGACGCGATGCTGGAGAAGTACGGCACGGTGGTTTCCCTGGGTGAGGCCCCCTCTCCTTCTCTGGGCCCTTGGGCACACCTTGCCTCCCAGCGCTTCCCAAGGGCCCCCCCACCCCTTATTCGTGCGAACCCCTCACCTGATGGGCCCCCTACCTCAAGCAGGGTTGCCGCACCCCCTGCCTGAGTCGCGCACCAAGTCGCAGCCGGAGGCGCTGAGCACCGGATCTGGATCTGGATCCAGATCCGGATCCGAGGGGCAGAGAAGCCTCCGCCCAGGTGAGTGACCTCTCGAGGTCCCTCGGTGGGGGTAGGGGTGTAGGTGTGGGTGGGGCAGGGGCGGGGGTGGAGGATGGGGGCGTGCGGGGCGCCCAAGCGGCCCCGGCTGGACAGTGCTGGGTCCCCAGGTGACCTGGCCTCCTCTGCTCCCCAGGAGATGAGAGCGAGGGCCGGCCCGGTGGCCCCGAGGCCCTGCCACCACCGCCCCCGCCAAAGAGCAAGCCCTACACGTGCACTCAGTGCGGCGGGGCCTTCGACTGGAAGTCGGTGTTCGTCATCCACCGCCGCGCGCATGCCGGCAGCCCGTGCACAGAGAAGCCGCCGGCCGGCCCGCCCCCGCGCGCGCTCCCGGGCCCGCGCGGCTACGCCTGTGAGGAGTGCGGCCACAGCTTCAGCTGGAAGTCGCAGCTGGTTATCCATCGCAAGGGCCACGCCAGCCAGCGGCGCCACCTCTGCGCCGACTGCGGCCACAGCTTCGACTGGAAGTCCCAGCTGGTCATCCACCGCAAGAGCCACCGGCCCGAGGCCCCTTAAGTGCAGGAAGGGCGGCCTCCCCATCCCTGCGCCGGTGCGGCCTGGAGGCCGCCCAGGACCCTGAAGCAGGTCAGAGTCCCAGGGGATCCCCCGGCCCCCCTCAGTCTCCCCCCGGAGCCAATGCTCCCCGTCTCCTGCCTCCCCCACCCCAGCTTTCTGAGAGACCTGGGCTCCAGACCTCCGCCAGCCCAGTGCCGCCAGGGGACTTGCAAGCTCCCACCGGTGACCTAGTGCAGGCTCCCCCGACTTCTGGGACCACTTGGCTTGGTAACCAGGCCTCTCCCACTCCTGCAGAAGCTGGGCCCGAGGTCTCAGTGTGGACGGGCCAGGAAGCCCAGGAGAGCATGGCCCGCTTCTGTCTGCAGCCAGCTGCAAAGCTGAAGTTTAGCCACTCTGCGTTTTAGAGTTTTAACAGATTCCAGTTTTAAACTGGAGACATTTCTGCAGAAGAATCCTGGTGTCTAGTCTCTGCTGGTTGGATCAGAGCTCCTGCCCTCCCGCCCAGTCCTAGAGCTGCCGAGCACCTGACCCCCGGGCCGGGCCAGCGTCCAGCCCACCTGCTCCTTGGCTGCACACCCCACTGCCGGCATTGTTGTCCCCGCCTGAGTGGACGTGAAGCGAACGTCTCTCCAAGGATTTCTGGACAAGGATGGGCTCTGAGAACAGATGTCACTTAGGCCTGTAGGCCGGCGGTTCAGGGCTGTGTCCCCACAGCCTGCACAGCGGGTCACTCCCGGCGGCCTGTTTGGGTTGTGGGCAGTCGTTCAGGTCCTGGCCAGCATCCTGTGGTACTTTCCTACTGCTGCGGTGGCTTGACACAACACGTGTATCCTCTTGGGACTCTGGATTGGGTCTCTCTGGGCCCAGTCACGGTGTCAGCAGGACTGGTTCCTCCTGAAGTCTCTAAGGGGGAATTCACTGCAAGAGTTTTTCTAGCTTGTAGAGGCCACTGCGCTCCTTGGTTTGTGACCCTTCACTCCATCAGCAACGCTCGCCGTGGATGGTGTGGTCCCACACTGCCTCCTCGTCAGGCCCTCGGGGCTGCGTCCAGAGTCCCCAGTAACCATGGTGATCCTTGTCTCAGGACCACACAGCTTTCATGTCCACCCACCGTCCTGCTCTCATCTGCACAAGCCCTTTGCGTGTGAGGTGACATTCACGGCTCCAGGTGTTAGGACGTGGACGTCTTGGGGGCTGTTAACTTGGTGCACTTCGGTCTCCATTCTGCTCTAAAACAAGCATTTTGTAGGAGGTGATTTCAGGGAAACACATGCGCCCAAGGATTGAGCCCCCTGCAGCCTCGGGCACATGCAGGGGTCACAGGAGGGTGTTGAGTGCTGCAGTAACCATCGTTACTGGGCAAGGTGGAGGACACCTGGACTGGGGTGGGGGGCTTACTGCAGCCTGAAACCGGGAGGGAGAAGCCTTCACCCCAGGGACCCACCTCCTCCATGCCCAGCCTTCTGGGACCTTTGAGCTGTTGACCATACTCAGGCCTGGGGAAGCACGGCCAGGCTGAAGGTGGAACTGGGCACCAGTGATCTCGTTACCGCTTGTATTGTTCACTGCGTGACAGGCCGATGAACTGAGAGCCTGAGTGGTTAGGGCAAGGAGTAGCGCCTGTATTCAGAAAGCCAGCAGACTGAGACGATAAGAGACTTGTGCCCCAAAGAACCGTCTCGTCTGAGTTACATCCAGGCTGCTCTTACTCTGAAAGGGGATAGAGTCAGGTGAAACATTTCCTGGTTCAGAGGGCATGTGTTCACTTTCTCCTCCCTGTAGACATTCACAGGTAGGTGTGGTCAGGAGGTCTGTGAGCTAAATGAAGGAATTCTAGCTTACTACCCCACTCACTACCTGTGAGTCAGGGCTCCCAGAGTTGGGCTATTATGTATAATTTAAGCTTAGCAGCAGCATTCCTCTAGTGACTGACTCAGGTGACAGAATTCAAAGGTTCTTCCTCATTATAACACAGTCTGGCTGGCAGCCAGAGGTGCGGTCTGTGCCGGGGTCACAGAGGAAGGTGCCAGGGCAGGGCCCAGCCTCACACAGATGGTGAGGGGTGGGCGGGGGCGGGCGGGGAGCATTCTTGGGAGATTTTCCTTATTTGAAAGTAGTTTCTGTTCACTTAGAAAAGTCAAATATACCAGAGGACAAAGAAGGTCACGAAAACGGTCACTGATGCCGCTGTTTTTCTCGCGTTCACACGGGGGTGGGGTTTTACAGCGGTTGAGGCCCCTGCCTGTTCGGAGTGGTGCTCTTCCCGCCCACCTCCCTGTGCGGCTAAAAATGGGGTGTGTCATGATGCCGAGGTGGAGATTCCACTTCCTGGGCTTCCGCCAGGCCCTGACAGTTCCTTGTCCGCCTCTCCCTTGCAGCTCCCCGTGCCATGAGGACACACCTGAGCAGACCCTCTGGAGCAACCTGCGTGTTTCCTCAAAACAGACTCCCGCAGAGTGGGAGTGGCGAGTTTTCTCGAGCGTGGGATTTCTGTTCTTATTTTCTTTTTCTTCTTGTTTTAAGAAACAGACAGATTACAGTTCTGAGGTCAGGAGGCAGGCATAGGTCCCGCAGGCCTGCTTTCCTTCTCTGATCTCTGGGAGAACCGTTGCTACACTTTTCCACCCTAGAGGCGGCCTGTGTGTCGCGCTCACCGCCCTTCCCGAAACCTAGGCTGGCAGTGGCCACTCAGTGCTCGAGGGGGCTCGCCCGAAGCTCTCCTCTGCTCTCCTTTTCCACCTCTAAGGAACCTCGTGATCCTTAGAGGGTGGGCCCACCTGCATCATCTCGAACAGTCCCCGTGTCTCAGGGTCAGCTGGTGGGGTAAGGGGTTTTTAAATTCTCCACGGACTCATCAGCGTCTTCTGGACACATGGGCCCCACCCGCCTTCCCTCTGGAAGGAAAGGCTCCCAGCGGCAGAGGCCCCAGAATGTGGTGGACTCGCTTTTCCAACCCTGCTTTTCCATCTGCGGGCAGAGCCCACGAACTCTGTGTCTCTGCGGACAGCAGGCAGGCTCCGCCCCACCCACGTGCTCGGGTGTGCGCGTCGCCCTGTTGGCGCAGCCTCGCGCATCACGGGGTCACATCCGTCACTGCCTTCCATCGGCTTTAGACCGCTTGCCCCAGCCAGCTCCGCAGCACGGTCACCCTGCCTCTTGCCGTTGTAAGTGAGCCGATCCTCCTCGGCCAGCCTCCCGGGCACCCCGCACCCCAGCATCGCCCGGGCTGCCGCTGGGCCGAGACAGTGGGCGGCGTCGGCGTTTTCCCGCCCGGTCCCAGCTGCTCGCTTCCCACCCCGTCTCATCTGGTCCTCGAGGCCGCCGAGAGCCTCCGTCCTCAGCTGGGCCTCCCTCCAGCCCCGTCTCCTTCCTTTGACATTGCTCCCGAGTTAAGCCTGCTGGAGGCGACCGCGTGGTTGGCCGAGCCGCAATCTGACGCGGGTCATCTGACATCTGCACCAGCGGGTGTAGGAGGGAGGCTAAAAGTAAGGCCTGATTCTGGTGCCTCCGTAACACCAGAAACAAGGAGAGCCTCAAAGGGCAGTTAGCAATCCCCTTCCCCTGCTCCCCATGCTGTTCCTGGTAAGAGCCCCGAGTCAAACAGCTCCCCCGAGTGACATTGCCCCCCAAAGCCGGCAGTCACCCCAATAAGCCAGTCAGACCCTCAGCAGGAGTCAGAGGCCCCCCAGCCTCTCCTGACTACAAAGCCTGCCTCCCCCTGGTCCTGCGGGCACGTGACCCTGCGTGGTGGGAGGTGCTCACCTCCGCGAGTTATGTGTTCAGCGGTCTTGGTAGCTCTAGGGCTGCTTGAGCAGGAGATGGTTACAACGCTGGGCCCAGGAGCAGGCTGCCCGCCACGGGCGCCATGGCACTGGATGAAGACGCGCCAGAGGCAGGTAGGGTACCGCACCCCAAAGCTACTGAGCAAGGCTGGGGAGAGCGTGGCAGGAGAGCGGGATGCTGGCCTGTGTCGCGACTTTGAAGAGACGCCCCAGACTCAGCCAGCAAGGTAGGTAAAGGCTTAATATTCTAAAAAGTAGTGCACACATTGTAAGATGTTAAATTGCAGTGTAGAGATTTCTTAGCGGCTTTGTGGAGACAGCCCTATGCCATGCCATTCACTCCTTGCAGGTATACAGTGCAGTGGTTTTTAGTGTATTCACAGAGCTCTGCCTCAGTCATCACAGGTTCAGGACTTTTCCTCATCACCCAGAGCACGTACCCCTGTTGGCAGTCCCCCAAGCCCTCCTCCCCCCGCCCCTGGCAGTCACCGGTCTTTTCTGTCTCTGTGGATCTATCAGAGCTGCTCTTTTTTTTTTTTTGCTGCTGCTGCTAAATAATACGCCATCTCCGCATTCAGCACCTTTGGGTCGGCCATATCTAGGCCATCTGGGCACTGGGTTGTCTGCAGGTTTGGGGACTGAGAATAAAGCAGCCATGACCATCGATGGGCAAGAGCTGCTGTGGACACGTGTCCTTATCTCAGGGCTAAGCTAACTGTGATGGCTGACCCTATGCTAACTCCACAGGTAGCCTCGAGATGACTTTTTTCCTGTTGTGCGCTGGGTCTTTGTTGCGGTGTGAGTCTCTCTCTAGTTGTGGCGCCTCAATAGTCATGGCATGTGTGTTATCCCCAAGGCACATGCTGTGGGGTCTTAGATCGCCAACTAGGGATTGAACCCCTGCACTGGCAGGTGGATTCCTTACCACTGAGCCACCAGGGAGGCCATCTTTTTTTTTAAATATCCACAAACATCTGTTGAGGTGGACACGATCCTCAGACCCATCTTACAATGAAGGAACCAGTGCTTGAGAGGCAAGTGGTTCTAGGCATTGCCCAGGCCACCCAGCCTGGAAGTGGACAGCTGTCAATCCATGCTGCAGGCTCGGGGACCCACAGACCCAGGTTCCTGTCCAGCACACCCCCACCCCCACGTGGCTCTCCAGGCTCCCAGCACACGCTTTTCTGTTGACGGAGTGGGTGCTAGCCTCTTCTGTCAAGAGGAAATGGAGTGAGAGCCTCAGCGGCCAGGGCCCCTTGAACCGGGCCTCACTGGGGGTGGCCATAGCTTAACCCCACTTGCAGCACGGCATGTGCCCGAGAAGTGGACGTATCAGCTGGCAGGCGCTGTTTGGCACAGGAGCCCAGGGACGCCTGGAGAGCAGAGTCCAACACACGACATGGCTGGAGCAGCTGACCACAGCAGGGCCGTGACTAGCACAGCTGCTCTTGCTGACGTCAGCCGGCCTGCGGCTCCCGCAGTGCCCCCGAGGGCACTTCCAGCCCCAAGACACCATGGCCTCCGTTCTCCAGAAGCCTTGCCTCTGGCCCTTGTCAGACCACCCCCTCACGGCGCTTCTCCCTACACTCTCCAGACCACGTCCTCGTCTGTAGCCCGGCCCAGCCCCGACAGAGGCCGCAGGCAGACTCAGCGTGTTGTCTCCTCCTGGAGTGGCTGCAGCGGGCCGCTGACTCCGGCCATTCCCCTGGCCTTGTCCAGGTAGGGGTGCCCCTCGGCGGGGACCCCGCACCTCTGGCTCATTCCCCATCCACACAGACATCAGTGTACATATCTGGGTTTATTCTCGCTCTGGTGCGGGCCAGGGTCACCCCAGCCTGTGAAGCTGGGGATAAGGCCAGGCTCGTTGGGTCTGGGGAGTGGGTGAGGGGACACGCGGAGGCGGGGGCCAGCGTTGGGTGGAGTGCCTTCGGATGTCCTGTGAGCTGATGGGAGGTCAGAGTCTCCAGGCTCCCTCACACATTGCCCGGTATATATCTGGAGTCAGGGGCCGGAAGGCTCGGGCCTGGTTGTCCAGCACGAACAGGGGATCAGCGACGACGCTCACGTTGAAGCCCTCGCGCACCAACCGGGACTTCACCAGTTTGAACGTGCCTGTGATCTCCAAGGCGTCCTGCGGGGGGGAGAGACTGTAACCTCGACTGCAACTGCCTTGCCGGGCTTCCCACCCACCCCTCCGGCCACCCGAGCTCACCTGGATACGAATGAAATGGGGAGCGGCGTAGGCCGGGAGCGAAGTGCGCACGTGCTGGTACAGCCTCTGCCCGTCGAAGGCCTGGCCGGGCACCAGCTGCACGGCGGCCATGCCCACCTTGCCCTCACACCCTGGGGAACACGTGCAACCTCAGTACCACAGCTGCCCTCTCCTGGGTCCTCGCGGCTGGAACAAGCCCCCGTCCCTCCCACGGGGCTGTGCACTCCTCCGCACCTGGGACAGGCACACCGTACACGTTCACCTCCTGCAGGAAGTCCACGACTGACAGCACGCCCTCCACCTCCCGCGTGGACACATTCTCACCCTTCCACCTGTGGGGTTGGAGCGGGTGCCTGGGATCAGGGCGCGGGAAAGGAGGTTCCACCCCTGACCAAGCGCCACCTCCTGGCCCCTAGGCCCCGGCCTGTCCCATCCTGAATATGAACGAGCGGCCCGCCCCTGGAAAGGCTAGGCCCGCCTCCTGGCTATAAGTCCCGCCCCCCAGATAGGGTAGGCCCCGCCTCCTTCCCCAAGCCCCCGCCCCCTCTGGAATTTGTAAGCCCCGCCTCCTGGCCATTAGGCCGGCCCCCCCGTAGGAGAGGCCCC